>NC_052069.1:81921166-82224666 GCF_015852505.1 Tachyglossus aculeatus
CTAGGCAGTGTTTTCCTTCTCTTAAATTGAATCATTTGTAAATCTTTAAGGAGGCTTTTGTATGCCTATGGTTTTTGTTCTGACATATCATACAGACTATTTAGATTTGCAAGGTAAATTCTGCAAACACATTTTAATAAATATGACACATTTTCATAATATTAGCATACCAAAGTCATCTGAATTATTAATGACACATTAAAAATACCCATGTTTATAATGCTTTTTTAGGACTGTCTCAAGCCTTCCTTGCATCATATACTATATTCATATATAAATATTTGCACAGACATAGTTGAAGGAGGCAGAGAACAATTGGGCTCATATGCTAGCTTGACTTCAGAGATTTCATCTGATCTGCATATCAGCTAGTCAACCCTTTTGTGGTTTTTCAACCTTTTTTGGTTCATTTTTCTATGTAGGTGTTTAATATGGATTATGTGTTTGTGCTGTGAGATGATAACTTTTGATGTTAGCTGATGGAGGAAGCAAATTCATTCATTCAATCATATTTATTGAGTGCTTACTGTGTGCAGAGCACTGTACTAAGCACTTGAAATAGTTTGAATTCAGATGTGCCCTTAAAGTGGTTGAATTATCAGTCAATTGAAAGTTTGAGTGCCTTCTGTATGCAGAGCATGGTATCAAGCACATGGGAGAATAGAGTTAGTAGACATGATCTGTACCCTCAAGACACAGTTGAGTGGGGTTGAATTTTCTTCATTTCTCCCTAGGAACTGTGTAAGGTTTGAAGAGATTTAGAAGAATGGGTCCTCAATAACTTCCTGTAGTTTTCTTTTGGTTTATCACCCCCCAAAACCCTGACTCTGTGAAGTGGTTCCAATTATTTGAAAGTGTTTATTTGTGAAGCAGGGTGGCCTAGTGGGAATAGCCCAGGCCTGGGTGTAAGAGGATCTGGGATCTAATCCCAGCTCTGCCACATGCTTGCTGTGTAATCAGCACTTAGAACAATGCTTAGCACATAGCAAGCACTTTACAAATACCATTATTATTATATTGGGTGAGTCATTTAACTTCTCTAGGCCTCAGTTTCCTCATCTGTAAAATGGCGATTCAATATCTGTTCACCCTCCTACTTAGACTGTGAACCCTGTGCAGGACAGGGACTGTGTCTGACCTGATTATCTTGTATCTTCCCCAGTGCTTAGAACAGTGCTTGACACATAGTAAATGCTTAACAAATATTGTTGTTATTATTATTATAATTATCAATTATTCAGGAGATGCCTCCAGTATGCAATCATCTAGTATGGTGTTTCTCAAAGGACTGTCTCTAGATGTTTGGATGATGCCAGAGATCTGTTAAACTGAAAGAATTTTCTAGATGATCAGAGGAAGCAGCATGGCATAGCGAATAGGTTATAAATTCTAATCCTGTCTCTGCCACTTGTCTGCTGTGTGACCTTGGGCAAATCACTTCAGTTTGTGCCTCAGTTTCCTCATCTGTAAAATGGGGATTGAGACTGTAAGCCTCACATGGGACAGGGACTGAGTTCAACTCAATTTGCTTATGTCCACACCAGCACTTAGTACAGTGTCTGGCACACAGTAAGTGCTTAACAAATGCCAGAATTATTATTCTTATTGTTATTATAGTCTAACTCCTAAGTACAGGTCTCTTGTTTCTTCCTCCAGCATGGCTGTGTAGAATAAATTGAACGGGACAGGCCTCCTCTCTAGCTAGATTGTAGCATCCATGAGGGAAGGATTATGTCTATTAATTCTATTCTATTCTCCGCAGTGTTAGTAAAGGGCTCTGCAAGAGTAAGCATTCAATAAATATCGTTGATTGATTTATATTATATATCCCTGCTTTACCCATTCATTCATTCAATCATATTTATTGAGCGCTTACTGTGTGCAGAGCACTGTACTAAGTTGTAACTCCTAGAAGGCAGTGATCATGTCTGCTAATTCTATTGTATTCTCTCCAGATCTAGCATGAGGCTCTATGCTGAGAAAGCATTCAATAAATTCCACTGTTTGTTAATACGTATCCCTGGTTTACCCAATGTTTTACCTAGATTGTAAGCTCCTTGTGGGCAGGGATTACATCTACCTATTTTATCTCATTGTACCTCCCCAGATACTTAGAACAGTGCTCTGCACACAATAAGCACTCAATAAATTCCATCGATTGATTTATTGATTGGAAGAGCAGAGTTCTAGAGGTAGGAGATGTGGGTTGATGATCTTATATCTACCCCAGAACTTAACACAATAGTTGGCATGTAGTAAACACTTAACAAATGCCACAATTATAATTATTATTACTGATATTATTTATGTGCCTAGTATCATCTTTTGATCTGAAGCCACACTGTGATTTTGGGAGCATCTAAAACAAAGGGTAGTTTCAAAATAAACTTTTTCACAAGTAAGTGGTAAACATATGGATTTCATCCCCCTAGGAAGTTATGCAACAGAAAGCAACACCAGGATCAAGAAGGTTGAACAGTAAGCACTCAATAAATACAATTGAATGAATACAAATGAGATTTGTGGGGTTTTTTTGGGTGTTCTTTAAGTGCTTACTATGTGCCAGGCACTGTTCTAAGCATTGGGGTAGAAATAAGATAATTGTGTTGGACACAGTCCCTGTCTCACATAGAGCTCACAGTAATCCCCATTTTACAGATGAGGTAACTGATGCCCAGAAAAGTAAAATGACCTGCCCAAGGTCACACGGCAGACACAAGACAGAGTTAGGATTGAACTCATATCCTTCTGACTCCTAGGCCTGTGCTTTGTCCACTAGGCCAAGCTTCTTCTCAATACTCATTCATATATGACATTCAGACTGAGCTACAAGAGAGGCAGCTGGGTGCTGTGAGGGAAAATTTAGTGTTGTTTCAGTCAGTCAACAGTACTGTATTTTTTCATTATAACTTCACTACTTTTTTCACATAATTTTGGCAATCCCAAAGCTGGGGAGGGGCTGTTTGTGGGGTCATGTACTAAGTCAGTCTTGCAAAAAGGGAAGCAGGAGGAAAGAAGAAAAGAATTGAAAGGAGGGAAATAGAAAGAGAAAGATAGAGCACTTGAGACAGTGTCTCTTCTATAGCACTCAAGTGTTTTATAAGCATTCAGTGAATTCCAGAAAACTCCCTTCCCCCTCTTCTCTTCCTGTCTTAGAGTTTGCACAGCTCAGTGAAGACCCTCCTTCCTGCTGAGTATAATAATCCTGGTACTTGTTAAGCACTTACTATCTGCTAAGCACTGGAAAAAATATGGAACGCTACACAAATTAGCATGTAGCGAGTTAGAGAGTTCTGACGTTTCTCCTCCTATCTGGCCATATGCCACTTTCACTGCTGACAAAAATAATATTTTACTTCCTCCTCAAATATGTGGAGGGAAGACTTATGCTGGGGGTTGGGTGGTAATTTGACAGTTGAATATGCTATTTATTGAGAGCCTACTGTGTGCTGAGCATTGCAATAAGCGTTTGAAAGATCACAGACTGTGAACCCGACGAGGGGCAGGGAGTTGGTCTGACCTGATTATCTCGTGTCTACCCCAGTGCTTAGTACAGTGTTTGGAACATAGTAAGCATTTAACAAATACCCTAATTATTACAGTGGTGTTAGAAGACGTAATCCCTGCTCTTTTTTAGTTGGTGTATCCCTAAAAAATATTGGAGTGGATGTCAGGGAAGGAAGCCATAACACAACTTCTCCAAGCATCCAGTTGCACTTCCGGGAAACCAAATATCAGACTGGTAGTTCTATTACACTGACCCAGTCTTATGTTCGAATGTTCTTAGATATACAGAGGGACAGAAGAAGAGGGAGAGAGAAATCTAAAACATAGCCTTCACTGTGCTCAATAAATAAATGCCACCACTACTATATTAAGTTGCAGAGCATATAGTAGTATAGTATGTGTATATATGGTAGTAATATGCATTATATGTGCAATATATAACTATCTAAAGTTGTCCTCTGCATTTGAAACATCAGAACTCTCTAACATCACATATTCATGCAAATTCGCGTAGCATTCCATATTTTTTTCCAGGGCTTAGAACAGTCCTTGGTATATAGTAAGTGCTTAACAAGTACCCGAATTATTATACTCAGCAGGGAGGAGTGTCTTCACTGAGATGTGCAATATAGTAATATATATTGTATGTGTAATAGATAACTATCTAAAGTAGTCCTCCACATTTGAAGAAGAGATCGCTGACAGTGAAGGTCACCTATGAGTGCGTGTGTGGCTGAAGAGGCCAGTGTAAGATCCACACTGTGCACTCATGAAGGTTAAACATTGCCACTACTATGGAGGGAACCCCACAAACGTACACCAAATAGGCAAAAAAAAAAAAAAAATATTGTCCTCAGAGCAACTGAAGCAGAGGGACTACCATGGATATAGTTTTCCATATTGCTTCCTCTCCTCCTCCCCTCTACCACCATGCTTATGCCTGCTGCAGTTTCTCTGAAAGATTCCCCAAGATTTCACCAATCAATCAATCAATCAATAAATGGTATTTATTGAGGGCTTGCTGGGTGCAGAATACTGTACACAGCGCTCACGAGAGTATGATATAGCAGAGTTGGTAGACATGTTCCCTTTCCACAGGAAGCTTACAGTCTAGAAGGGGAGATGGACATTAATATAAAGTTAATTATGGTTATGTACATAAGTGCTGTGGGGCTGAAGGAGGGGGTAATGAAAGGAGCAAATCCAAGTGCAGGGTGTGTGCAAAGTGGACACAGTGTGTAACAGTCTGCGGAAGCTACATTGAGGCCCTTAGCAGTAGCGGGAGGAAACTGTCAGCTCCCATTTCTCTGCTCTTAGTTTAACCAGATTTTATCAACCCCAAGCACATCACCTCCCTTATACCAGTGTTTCCACTGCTGAATCCCAAGGACATTGTTTTGTTTTTTCTGTAGGGGGAAAGGGTTCAACTGGCCTCCTTGTTGACAGTAAGCTCACTGTGGGCAGGGAAAGTGTTTACCATGCCTGCTGTATTGTACTCTCCCTAGCACTTTGCACTGTGCTTTACAAACGGTAAGCACTCAATAAGTACTACTGATTGATTTCAAGGGTGGGAATAGGATCCAAAGTTGTTGTTTTTTTAATGGTATTTATTAAGCACTTACTATGTGCAAAGCACTGTTCTAAGCGCTGGGGAGGAAGGTGATCAGATTGACCCACGGGGGGCTCACAGTCTTAATCCCCATTTTACAGATGAGGTAACTGAGGCACAGAGAAGTTAAGTGACTTGCCCCAAGTCACACAGCTGACAAGTGGCAGAGCTGGGACTTGAACCCATAACCTCTGACTCCAAAGCCCGTGCTCTTTCCACTGAGCCACGAAGTTTGTCCTGCTCCTGTCAAAAGCAGGATATCTGTTCGTTTATTAATACAGTTTTTGTTTCCCTATAAACACTTTGAGCTCAGAGTGAATACTCTCATTGCAAATGATTGATTTTTTTCCCCATTCTTGTTGCAGAATATGTAAGGGGGGAAGCTTCAGTTTTTATCTTCGTTCTACTTTGCTTAACTCAGAGTAGACATCCCTCTGATTTAATCATAATGCAAGCCATCCTTTTGATCTAGGCAGTTTTTTCAGCCCAGATGATGTCTGTTCATCTTTCACCTTGAGGACAAATTATGATTTCCTGAGAACCAAATCGTAATTGAAATTTCTAGTGTCAAATTCTTTATCAAACACGCATCGCTTTGGCTTCCGAATAATGCTGCTTTCATGTGCCCTTGATTTCCACCTGATCTGCCTCGAACAATGACTCTTTCAATGCCTCAGGCTTCAGTGAATAGGACTTCCTAAGCTTGACTCTTTACAGCTGAAATCTCCATTATTTACAATGCTTTCTCTGCAGCTGGACAGTGAAGAGTCTCTTTCTATTAATTTTGAACCATGCCATTCAGCAAACAGAATTTTTTCTATTGAACTCTTTCTTTTGAAGAAGCAAAAGCCTCTCCCATTGCATGTAGTTTCTGCAGTCCTGTGTTATTTATGTTAACAACATAGCTCAAAGGGTTACTGAACTGAGCTGGCCCGTAATTCAGATGTTGCTAAGGAATGAAGCCTGTTACCGTTAAGGGGAAGGGAGGAGAGGGAAGGATTTTCTCTAATGCAAATAACATTCCAAGAAAATATTGTAAAGAAAATGACAAAACACAGCTTGAAATGGCACCTTTCTAATCAAATGTTCTGCGGAAAGAAAAAAAAATGTATCATGATCCCCTCAGTGAAGAAGAGAGCAAGGCACATCTGCTTGCTCCTGAGGCATTCTCAAAATTGCTTAATTCTGGTTTCCCAGAGGAATTTATATTCCAAGCAATGATGCAAGGCCCAGGAAAAAAAACCCAACTACAATTCTGTAACCTAGGAGGCCACCGTGGGGTCTGAAAGGACAAAAATAACCTTTTGTCTGAAACACACCTTGCGATCCAGAAAAATAAGCCAGGACGGGTAAATTTGAGAGGAATTCTGTAACTAATTGCCCAGAGACATTTTTCCCTGTCAATCAATCATATTTATTGAGTGCTTACTGTGTGCAGAGGACTATAATAAGTGCTAGGGAGAGTATAGTATAACAGAGTTGGTAAACATGCTCCTTGACCACCATGAGCTTACAGTCTAGATGGGGAGACAGACAGTAAACTAAATAAATGAATTAAAGATATGTACAGAAGTGCTGAGGGATGAATAAAGGGTGCAAATCCAAGTGCAAGGGTGACACAGAAGAGAGTGGGAGAAAAGGAAATGAGGGCATAGAAAGGGAAGGCCTCTTGGAGGAGATGTGTTTTTAATAGGCCTTCCCAGACTGAGCCCCCTTTTTCCTCTCTTCCTCCATTCCCCCCGCTCTACCTCCTTCCCCTCCCCACAGCACCTGTATATATGTTTGTACAGATTTATTACTCTGTTTATTTTACTTGTACATATTTACGATCCTATTTATTTTGTTAATGAGGTGCATCTAGCTTTATTTCTATTCTGATGACTTGACATCTGTCCACGTGTTTTGTTGTCTCCCCCTTCTAGACTGTGAGCCCATTGTTGGATAGGGACTGTCTCTATATGTTGCCAACTTGTACTTCCCAAGCGCTCAGTACAGTGCTGTGCATACAGTAAGCGCTCAATAAATACGATTCAATGAATGAATAAGGTTACGAAAGTGGAGAGAGTGATCATCTGTCAGATATGAAGAGCGTCAGCGTTCCAGGTCAGAAGGATGATGTTGGCCAGGGGTCGGCGGTGAGATAGATCGAGGTACAGTGGATAGGTTGGCATTAGAGAAGCGGCGTGGCTCAGTGGAAGTGGAAAGAGCCCAGGCTTTGGAGTCAGACGTCATGGGTTCAAATCCCGGCTCTGCCAATTGTCAGCTGTGTGACTTTGGGCAAGTCACTTAACTTCTCTGGGCCTCAGTTACCTCATCTGTAAAATGGGGATTAAGACTGTAAGCCCCCCGTGGGACAACCTGATCACCGTGTAACCTCTCCAGAGCTTAGAACAGTGCTTTGCATATAGTAAGCGCTTAATAAATGCCATTATTATTATTATTGTTAGGGGAACAAAGAAAGTGGGCTGTGTTGTAGAAGGAAATCTGAGAAGTAAGATAGGAAGGGGCAAAGTGAGCTTCTGTTTGATGCAGAGGTGATGACATACATTGCAGGTTCTTGAGGAGTGGGGAAACATGGACTGAATGGTTTTGTAGAAAAATTATGTGAGCAGCAGAGTGATGTATGGACTGGAGTGGGGAGAGACAGAAGGCAGGGACATCAGCAAGGAGTCTGATTGAAGTAATCAAGGCGGGACAGGATGAGTGCTTAGATGACTGTGGCAGCAGTTTGGATGGAGAGGAAAGGGAGGATTTTAGTGAAGTTGTAAAGGTTAAACCAAACAGATTTGGTGACAGATTGAATATGTGGACTGAATGAGATAGTTGAGAGGAGGATAACACCGAGGTTTTGGGCTCGTGAGACAGGGAGGGTGGTGGTTCTGTGTACAGTGACAAGAAAGTCAAGGAGAGGACAGAGTTTGGGTGGGAAGATAAGGAGTTCCGTTTTGGATCTGTTTAAGTTTGAAGTGTTGGCAGGACATCAAGTAGAGATGTCTTGAGGCAGGAGGGAATGTGAGACTGCAGAGAAGGGGAGAAATCAGGGCTGAAGATGTAGATTTGGCAATCATCTGCATAGAGATGGTAGCTGAAGCCATGGGAGTGAATAAGTTCTCCAAGGGAGTGAGTGTAGATGGAGAAAAGAAAGGGACTAAGAATGGTGCCTTGAAGGATCCTGACAGCGGATGGGGACAGAAGAGAAGCCTGTGAAAGAGGTTTAGAAAGAATTCATTGTGAACAGGAAACCTGTTTACCAACTTGTTCTCTGCCAAGAGCTTAGTACAGTGCTCTGCACACAGTAAGCATTGAATAAATATGATTGACTGATTGAAAGATCAGCCAGAGAGATTGGCGGAGAACCATGAAAAGGCAGTGCCAGTGGAGCCATGTTTGGTGGTGTTTCCAGCGGAAGGGGGTGGTCGACAGTGTGGAAGGCTGCCGAGATGTGGAGGAGGATTAGGATGGAGGAGAGCCATTGGACTTGGCAATAAGGAGATCATTAGTGATCTTCTAGAGAGCAGTTTCTATGGAGAGAAGGGGGAAGAAGCCAGGTTGGGGAGAGTCAAGGAGAGAATTGGAGGAGAGGAAGTGGAGACAGTGGGTGTAAACAACTAGCTCAGGAGTTTGGAGAGGAATAGTAGGAGGGAAATGGGGCAATAACTGGATGGAGCCGTGGGGTCAAGTGGTGGTGGGGGGGGGGGGCGTTTAGGATAGCGGAGACATGAGTATGTTTGAAAGTAGTGGGGTAGAAGCCATTGGAGAGTGAATAAAGGTGGTAGTCAGGGAGGTGGCGAACACTTTGATAAGGTGGGATGGGGTTGGGGGTGCAGCTGAAGGGGATGGATTTTAAGAGGAGGCAGATCTCCTCTTGAGATACTTCTGGGAAAGATGAGAGTGTTAAAGAAGGGGCAGGAGGAAAGAGGGACTGATGAGGAGCAGGGGAGATTTTAAGGAGACCGATCACCCAAAGATAGTCCATGAGTGGACAATAATATAGATCAGAGGCAACATGCAGTTGAATGCTACTTTTATAAAATTTCCAGGGCCAATTGGAAGAATTTCTCCCTGGGTATGCTCTATTTAAAAATCCAACTCCCATGCCACAGCACCCTGTGAAATACAAATACTCCTGCAGTACACACTGCTAACTTTCTCACTGTTGCCTTTAACTCGTCTGTCTCATAGCCACCCTCTTGCCCACATCCTACCTCTGGCCTGGAAGTCCCTCCCTTATATCTGAGAGACAACTAGTCTCCTCCACCTTCAAAGCCTTATTGAAGGCACATCTCCTCCAAGAGGCCTTCCCTAAATCCTCCTTTCCTCTTCTTCCGCCTGCTTCTGTATCACTCTGACTTACTCCCTTTATTCATCCTCTCAGACCCATGGCACGTGTGTACATATCTGTAATTTGTTTATATTAATGTCGTCTTGCCTCCTTCCCTTCCCCACAGCACCTGTATATATGTATACATGATTGTACATATTTATTACTCTATTCATTTATTTATTTTACTTGTACATATCTATTCTATTTATTTTATTTTGTTAATATGTTTTGTTCTCTGTCTCCCCCTTCTAGACTGTGAGCCCACTGTTGGGTAGGGACCGTCTCTATATGTTGCCAACTTGTACTTCCCAAGCGCTTATATGATTGATTGATTGATTGATTGATTGTCTCCCAGTAGAGACTGTAAGCTTGTTGTGTGCAGGGGACATGCCTGTTATATTGTTGTATTATACTCTCCCAAATGCTTTGTAGAGTGCTCTGCCCACAGTAAGCACTCAATAAATACGATTAACTGACAGACTGGCACACAATAAGTTAGATTTCCCTCCCAGTTCAGGGGAGAGCAGATTGTTTTAAATCTGCCAGGACACCTGTGCAAACTGAAATGTGGTTGGGTAAAGCACTTAGTACAGTACAGGCACTTACTGCAGTGGAAGCGCTTAGTACAATGCTCTGCACTCAGTAAGGGCTTAATAAATACGATTGAATGAATCTTCCAAATCCATAGCTAGGATGGGGCAGGCCAGCCCAGAGGATGGGGTGGTCCTTGCTACTTTGTTCCCCGCGTCAACTCCCCCTAAAGACACCTTATTATCACTGTCGCTAACCTTTCTCATTTTTTCAGAGGCTGGTATTATTAGCCCCATTTTACAGATGAGAAAACTGAGGCCTGGAGAGATGAAATGACGAGAGCTGGAACTAAAATCCATCTCTCTCCTTTTCTGGACCCGTTCTCTTTTCAGTAGACTGCATGGTGAGACAGGTAGAATGGACAGTAGCACCAACTAATGCACAATTCCCTGATTTAAGACAGAAAATAAAGGTGGGGAGGGGCCTTCCTTTGCTCCTAAGGGAGTAATTCTATGGACTTGAGAGTTTCAGGTGGGGGTTTAGCTTAAATCATTTATTAGAGTTATGTGCTCAGTGACTGTCCGTTTATTTCAAGCTTTGTATATGCGTAGACATGGCTGTGTTGCTTTTGATGTAAAAATCCTAGAGGACAGAGGCTGTTTCTCTTTCAGCATTAAGTACAGTGCTATATCCAGATGCTTTTCAAAGAAACTGGAGACTTGTCTGCTTAATCTCATGAGTGATGAGTCTCATCTTGGTTTCTTGAAAGGCCCAACCTCAAAAATGCCAGCACAAGTGGATATTACGGAGCTGAAAGTGCCTATTTAGATAGCTAGCTGAAGAAAAGATTTTATTTGAAGTTGTCTAAGGCAAAAGAGTTTAGGTGCCTCAGAATCAAACAAGCACCCCTCAACATTGGCTTCAAAGAACTTAATCACCTCGATTTCTCCTACCTCTCCTAGCTACTCTCCTACTACAACCCATCCCGCACACTTGGCTCCTCTAAAGCTAACCTGAAGTGATGTGGCTCAGCAGAAAGAGCCCGAGTTTGGGAGTCAGAGGTTGTGGGTTCTAATTCCGGCTCCACCGCTTGTCAGCTGTGTGACCCTAGGCAAGTCACATCACTTCTCTATGCCTCAATTATCTCATCTGTAAAATGGAGATGAAGACTGTGAGCTCCATGGGGAAACCCTGATTACCTTGTATCTACCCCAGTGCTTAGAACAATGCTTGGCACATAGTAAGCATTTAACAAATACCAACATTATTATTATTATTATTAACCTTCTCATTGTACCTTAGTCTCGTCTATATCACTGCCAACCTCTCGTCCTGACCTGGAATCCTACCTCTGACCTGGGATGCTCTCCCTCCTCATATCAGGCAGATAATTGCTCTCCCCCAATTCAAGGCCTTATTGAAGGTACACCTCCAAGAAGTCTTTCCTGATTAAACCCTCCTCTCTTCTTCTCCCACTCCCTTCTGGCCGCTCTTACTTGCTCCCTTCATTCATCCTCCCTCCCATCCCCACAGCACATATGTGTATATTTATTTGTATATCTGTAATTTATTTATGTATATTAATGTCTATCTCACCCCTAGACTGTGAGCTCACTGAGGGCAGGAAATGTGTCTGTTGTTACATTGTACTCTCCCAAGCACTTAGTACAGTGCTTTGCACACAGTAAGTGCTCAATAAATATAACTGAATGAATGAACGAATGAATGCATGAAAGGTGGGGCCCAAAACAGCTCCCCCAGAGAAACGGGTTGAAAGAACCCGAAATGACAATAGTGTGAATCATAACCATAACTAATGTACTTGTTCCCCTTGAACATTGATGTTTTTATAGCTGAATGTGAGAAAGCTGTTAGCTCTAACAGTATTCTCTCCATGGTGTGGTTTGATGATGGGTCTTTAGGTAGTTCACTGAGTAAGGATTTGAATCAACTCCGCCACTTGTCAGCTGTGTGACTTTGGGCAAGTCACTTGACTTCTCTGTGCCTCAGTTACCTCATCTGGAAAATGGGGATGAAGACTGTGAGCCCCACGTGGGACAACCTGATCACACTGCATCCCCCCCAGTGCTTAGAACAGTGCTTTGCACATAGTAAGTGCTTAACAAATGCCATTATTATTACTACTACTTTTATTAACAGAAATTTCCGTCCCCGCCCTCTATAACATAGATTGGCTTTCCCCAGCATGAACTCTAGAGCGTGGCATGCTGTGTTTTCTGGCTGGCATGTTTACCTCTGGCCAAGACAGGGATGCTAAAGCACCCCTCCTCCCACCTTTTCCCTCCTCCCCTTCCCCCTGCTCCCCCCTTTCCCTTCCCTCTTTCCCTCTCCCCCCCATTTCCCCTCTTCCCCGTGATGATGGCATTTGTTAAGCATTTACTATGTGCAAAGCACTGCTCTAAGCGCTGGGGAGGATACAAGGTGATCAGGTTGTCCCACGTGGGGCTCACAGTCTTAATCCCCATTTTACAGATGAGGCAACTGAGGCACAGAGAAGTTAAGTGACTTGCCCAAGGTCACACAGCTGACAATTGTCGGAGCCGGGATTTGAACCCATGACCTCTGACTCCCAAGCCCGTGCTCTTTCCATTGAGCCACGCTGCTGCTTAGTACAGTGCTCTGCACACAGTAAGTGCTCAGTAAATATGATTGAATGAATGAATGAATGAATTATAAAGCATCCTCCTCTCCCTCTCCTCCTTCCTCCAGGCACACAACCACCAGCGAGTTTTCAAGTCTGATTCCTCTGGAAAAAAACAGGCTACTGTTTATTCATTCATTCATTCAATTGTATTTATTGAGCACTTACTGTGTGCAGAGCACTGTACTAAGCGCTTGGGAAGTACAAGTTGGCAACATATAGAGATGGTCCCTACCCAACAGCGGGCTCACAGTCTAGAAGGGGGAGACAGACAACAAAACAAAACATATTAACAAAATGAATAGAATAAATATGTATAAGTAAAATAAATAAATAGCATAATAAATATGCACAAACATATATACATATATACAGGTGTTGTGGAGAGGGGAAGGAGGTAAGGCCGGGGGGATGGGGAGGGAGAGAAGGGGGAGAAGAAGGAGGGGGCTCAGTCTGGGAATTAACTGGTATGTACCCCAGAATGTAGAACAGTGTTTGGTACATAGTAAGGGCTTAACAAGTACAATTATTATTGTGATATTACTACTCTCCTCCATGGTAAACACGCAGAACCCATTCTCCCAGGAAGACAGGCCTAAGAATAAGAAGTCGCGGGGTCTAATGGTAAGAACCCAAGCCCAGGAGTCAGAGGACCTGGGTTCTGCCCCTTTCTCCACCGCCCGTCCACTGTGCGACATTGGGCAAGTCACCTACGTTCACTATGCCTCAGTCACCTCATCTGTAAAATGGGGATCAAACAGAAACTCCTTACCATCGGTTTTAATGCTCTCCCTCAACTTGCCCTATCCTACCTCACCTCACTGATTTCCTACTACCTTTTATTATTCAGATTCTACCACAGGGAAATGGTGATTTGCCCCCCGCCCCCTCTTTTGGGTACCCCCTCTGCCATCTGATTGGTCCCTCCCAGCCAGATCTGATCGGTGGGCAATCCTTCTTGCTTTTGATAGTCTCCACCCCACTTCCTCTCTCCCTGATCCCTCTTGCTCTGAGTGGTCCCCAACACCGTGACACCTCCCCCTCTGATAGTTCTCTCACAACCAAGGATGGAGGGACCACCCAAGGTGGCAGAAGAGGTGGACCCTCTCAGCTTTGCCCTCTGTGCCCATTGCAGATTTCCCAGGTCTCCATCCTGTGGGGCCCTGAGGAAAGCTGCTGTTAGGTCAGCTGCTCAGGTGCATGTTCTTGCCAGGGCTGGCTTGGGTTCTCACCTTCAACCCTTCTGCGGGCAAGTCAGCAGGCCAAGCAGACATTTCTGGGGAGATCTGCTTTAAGCTGAACAGTGGGGGGGAAAAAGGGCTGGACATTCCGGGACAAAAGCTTGGAGAGAGCTTCCAATGAGTACACGCTTCCAATGATGCTGAGGTTGTCTACATAATAATAATAATAATAATAATGATGGCATTTGTTAAGCGCTTACTATCAATCAATCATATTTATTGAGCGCTTACTGTGTGCAGAGCACTGTACTAAGTGCTTGGGAAGTACAAGTTGGCAACATATAGAGACAGTCCCTACCCAACAGTGGGCTCACAGTCTAAAAGTCACAGTCTACTATGTACAAAGCACTATTCTAAACGTTGGATGCCACTTTTCCCTCATTGGAGCCTGATCTCCCTGTACATGTGGGTTGCAAACAGGAAAATTGCCTCCGTAAAATACACACAGCCCACATAGGAATAGTCAGTTTGCTAAATGATAGTGGATTGGGCCTAGCACTTGGGCATAAATAATAATAATAATCATGGTGTTTGTTAAGCGCTTACTATCTACCAAGCACTGTCCTAAGCGCTGGTATAGATACAAGGTCATCAGGTTGTCCCACGTGGGGCTCACAGTCTTCATCCCCAATTTGCAGATGAGGGAACTGGCTCAAAGAGAAGTTAAGTGGCTTGCCCAAGGTCACACAGCAGACAAATGGTGGAGCTGGGATTAGAACCCACAAATAAACCCACCTGGATCACAAACCTTTGTACTGAGAACTACCTAAATCTCATCCTGAGGATATATTTGTGCTCTGAATTAAGATAGAACAACCAAGGTTTTCCTTATTCTGGGACCTGACTTTGAAATATGGAAGATGGAAAAATATTTCTGGTGTCTGAGCAGAACACTGCATGGTTTCAAGCTTTTCCCTCAACCCCAGTGCTGCTCTGGTGATCTTGGGCCTTAGCGATATCTCTGGGCAGCATCTGTCAGTCATGAGAAGATTTACTCACAAGGAAAAAAATACCCTGTCCACCAGAGCTGACAAATATATTTTATTATCAGTCAATCGTATTTATTGAGCATTTACTGTGTGCAGAACACTGTACTAAGCACTTCAGAGAGTGCAGTATAACAGGGTTGGTAGACACATTCCCTGACCACAATGAACTTATTGTCTGGAGGTCTAGAGGTGGAAACAGACATTAATATCAATAAATGAGTTGCGGATGTATATGTAAGTGCTATGGGCCTGAGTTGGAGTGGTTGGGGGACAGGGGACACAGACTGTGGACATGGACTGTGTCCAACCTAATTAACTTGTATCTACCCCAGCGCTTAGTACAGTGTTTGACACATAGTAAGCACTAAGCAAATACCAGTTAAAAACAAAATAAATGAACAAACAGAAAAAACCCACCAAAACCTCTCAGTAGGCATATCCAATGCAGTTGAAATGATTGACAGCTACTGGCTCAGCCCTTGGTTTTCCAATGGATGTTTCCCTTTCTTTCCCTCCAATGACTCATCCTATTTCGGTATGTGAATTTCCCTAGCGCCTCATTTAATAATAATAATAATAATAATAATAGCATTTGTTAAGCGCTTTCTATGTGCAAAGCACTGTTCTAAGCGCTGGGGGGATACAAGGTGATCAAGTTGTCCCACATTGGGCTCACAGTCTTAATCCCCATTTTACAGATGAGGTAACTGAGGCTCAGAGAAGTTAAGTGACTTGTCCAAGGTCACACAGCAGACATGTGGCGGAGCCAGGATTCAAACCCATGACCTCTGACTCCAAAGCCCTTGCTCTTTCCAATGAGCCATGCTGCTTCATCACTTAGATTTGCACCATATAATCACCCCTCCCTCAATTCCAGAGCATTTAAGTAAATACTTATAATTTAATTTTGATGTTAATTTCTGTTCGCACCCCTAGACTGTAAGCTTGTTGTGGTCAGATAAGGTGTCAACCAACTCTATCATATTGTACTCTCCCTAATGCTTCCCATCACCATAGCACTTGTGTATATTTGTACATATTTATTACTCTATTTTATCAATGATGTGTATATAGCTACAATTCTATTTATTCTGTTGGTATTGACACCTGCCTACTTTATTATTATTATTATTATTTTGTCTGTCGCCCCCTTCTAGACTGTGAGCCCATTGTTGGGTAGGGACCATCACTACATGTTGCCCATTTGTACTTCCCAAGCTCTTAGTAGAGTGTTCTGCACACAATAAGTGCTAAATAAATATGATTGATTTTTTTTCCCAACTCCGCAGAGCCAAAAGAAACTCATAAGATCCTTCGCTAGGCTAAAAGGAATCTTATCCATCCTCTTCTCAGAAAAGACCACAACCAACCTAACCAGACCAAAGTCCTTTTGGACAGAGAATATATCTACCAACCCTGTTATATCGTACTCTACCAAATGCTTAGTACAATGCTCTGCACCCAATAAGCGCTCAATAAATACCATTGATTGATTGATAAACTAAGGCAGGGTTGGCATATCAAGCAGGGCAGCCACTTTTCTTGGGCCCAACCAAAGAACAGGACACTGAGTTCTGGACAGCCGGCTGGTTTTGCTTTGTGGCTCTAAAGTAGGAACCCATTTTTTGAAACCTGTAATGGATAGAAAAGTATTCAATTTTATCACTGGGTCCCAGACCGAATCCGTCTTGATTTCAGATATCTCCAGTGTCACCCTCTGTGCATTTAATAATCCTCTCTGGCAGGAAATTTCTTCTCAGTGCTAATCCAAGTCCGTAATGCTGTCCTTTAACCCTGTTTCTTTTTGTTCTGTCTTCCTTACATCAGTAAGTGAAATTTGTGAGATGCTGCTGCCCATTAAAGTTCCCAAAAGAGACAATTCAATTCCAAGTGTTTTGTTTTGTTGGCTCCTTTCCTTGATTCTCTGATGGAACTTGGTAGATTTGTATTAACGTTAATAATGTGAACTACCAAAAAATAGCATCGCTATATTTTGGGTGATTTTTTTACTTAGAACAGAATTCTAGGTGATTTCTCCCACCGCTGATTCATATACCAAGGAAATATATTTCTGAAAAAACATTTAACAGACACATGGTACAAATAAATGTGGTTAGTAAATGTCATGAGGAGAGTACAGAGCTACATAAATTTGCCTTAAGCTGCCTTTCCATACATACATTCAGCCAAAAATCAAGTTGGAAAGTGGCTTCTTGTGCTGGAGAGCAATAAGGTGGATTGGGGAGGGAGTAAATGGAAGCTAGCATTGTCCTTTCCCACCTGAGTTTCCCCTTGACTCTCCCACCTAAAATGGTGGCTGAGGCTAAATTAATGAGATGATAGTGAGCGGAAATAAAATGGGGGGAATGGAGGAGGCCAAGAGGAGCTTTGAGAAGGAAATGTAGAAACTGAGAGGGCAGAAAGGAAAAACGACTGTGCCTGAATTCTCTCCAATCAATAAATCATATTTACTGAGTGCAGGGTACTGTACTAAGTGCTTGGGCATGACTCAGTGGAAAGAGCCCTAGCTTGGGAGTCAGAGGTCATGGGTTCTAATCCTGGCTCTGCCACTTATTGGCTGTCTGGCTTTGGGCAAGTCACTTAACTTCTCTGGGCCTCAGTTAACCCATCTGTAAAATGGGGATAAAGATTGTGACCCCCACGTGGGACAACCTGGTCACCCTGTAACCCCCCAGTGCTTGGAACCGTGCTTTGCACATAGTAAGTGCTTAACAAATACCATCATTATTATTATTATTGGGAGAGTACACCACAGCAATATTCTCTGCCCATAATGTGTTTATTGTCTAGAGGGTATGTGTAAACCCAGTGAATGGTTTTAAACTCTATTATATGAAGGTTTCCCATCTTTCTTCAGCATGTTAGAGTGTGAAAATTGTCTCAGTATTTAGACAGACATTTTTGAGGTGCTCTGGATGGTGATGACTAAGTGATACATATTTGTGAGTAGGAAGTAGAGAGGATTGATTTCACTTTTGTCCCCCACGATGATTGAATTTGGTATATTTAGCACACCCTGAGAAGCAACAAGGCCTAGTGGATAGAACAGGGGCCTGGCGGTCAGGAGGGACTGGGTCTAATCCCAGCTCCTCCACTTTTCAATCATTCAGTTGTATTTATTGAGGGCCCACTGTCTGCAGAGCATTTTACTAAGTGCTTGGGAGAGTACAACAACAAATGGACACATTTGTTGACCAGAAATTTGTTGTTGGACACAAATTTCCTGACCACAAGTTACTTTCAGTCTAGAAGGGGGGAGACAGACATTAATGTAAGTAAATAAATTTCAGATATGTACGTAAGTGCTGCAGGGCTGGGAGGTGGTAAGAACAAAGGGAGCAAGTTAGGGCGACACAGAGAGAGTAGGAGAAGAGGAAAAGGGGCACTGAGGGTAGGCCTCTTGGGGGAGATGTGATTTCAATAAGGCTTTGAAGGTTGGGAGAGTAATTGTCTGTTGGATCTGGGGAGGGAAGGCGTTCCAGGCCAGAGGCAGGACGTGGTTGAGGGGTCGGTGGCGAGCCAGATGAGATCGTAATACAGTGAGAAGATTAGCATTAAAGGAGTGAAGTGTGTGGGCTGGGTTGTAGAAGGAGAGTAGTGAGGTGAGGTAGGAGGGGGCAAGATAGTGGAATGCTTTAAAGACAATGGTGAGGAGTTTCTGTTTGATGTGGATGTGCAACCACTGGAGTGTTTTTGAGGAGGCGGGTAATATTTTCTGAATGTTTTTATAGAAAAATGATCTGGGCAGTGGAGTGATGTATGGACTGGAATGGGGAGAGATAGGCGACTGGGAGGTCAGCAAGGAGGCTGATGCAGTAATACAGGAGGGATAAGATGAGTGATTGTATTAACATGGTAGCAGTTTGGATGGAGAGGAAAGGACGGATTTTAGTGATGTTGTGAAGGTGAGACCAACAGGATTTAGTGATGGACTGACTGTAGGTTGAGTGAGAGAGAAGAGTCAAGGATAATAATAATAATAATGATAATAATAATAATGGCATTTTTAAGTACTTACTATGTGCAAAGCACTGTTCTAAGCACTGAGGAGGATACATTGATCAGGTTGTCCCACAGGGGGCTCACAGTCTTAATCCCCATTTTACAGATGAGGTAACTGAGGCCCAGAGAAGTGAAGTGACTTACCCAAAGTCACACAGCTGACAATTGGTGGAGCCGGGATTTGAACCCATGACCTCTGACTCCAAAGCCTGGGCTCTTTCCACTGAGCCACGCTGCTTCCCTAGGATAACACCAAGGTTATGGGTTTGTGAGACAGGAAGGATGGTGGTGCCATCTACAGTGATGGGAAAGTCGGGAAGAGTACAGGATTAGGGTGGGAAGATAAAGCCTTCTGTTTTGGACACATTAAGCTTGAGGTGACAGGAAGACATCCGAGTTGAGATGTTTTGAAGGCAAGAGGAAATGCAAGACTTCAGAGAGGGAGGGAGATCAAGGCCAGAGATACGGATTTGGGTATTATCCACATAGAGGTGCTAGTTGAAGCCATGGGAGTCAGTGAGTTCTCCAAGGGAGTTGGATGTAGACGGAGAATAGAAGGGGATTCAGAACTGAACCTTGAGGGACCCCCACAGTTAGTGGGTGGGAGGCAGAGGAGGAGCCCACAAAGGAGACTGAGAATGAATGACCAGAGAAATGAGGAGAACCAGGAGAGGACAGTATCAGTGAAGCCAAGAGCAGAGGTTGGATAATGGAGCCGAGGTTGGATAATGTTTCCAGGAGAAGGGGCTGGCCAAAGTGTTGAAGGCATCTGAGGAGTTGAGAAGGATTAGGATGGAGTAAAGGCCATTGGACTTGACAAGAAGGAGATCACTAGTGACCTTTGAGAAGGCGGTTTCTGTGGAGTGAGGGGGACAGAAGCCAGATCGGAGGGGGCTGAAGACAGGAAGGGCACACACTTCTCTGCTGTGTGACCTTGCACAAGTCATTTCACTTCTCCAGGCCTCCGTTACCTCATCTGTAAAATGAGGATCAAGACTGTGAACCCCAGATTTGTCATGGACTGTGTCCAACCTAACTAGGTTGTATCTACACCAGCGCTTAATACAGTGCCCAGCATATAGTAAACTCTTAACATATACCATTAAAGAAATCCTTGCCTTTCCACTCTGGACCTTCCCTTCCCTTTCCTTGGGAGGGGCAAGTTGGAAGGTTCCCAGAGTATCTCACATTCCTTTCATGGAGCACATGGGGTACTGTCCGTTGCCACTTAGGGAGTTTGACTTTCAGTGTTCCAATTATAAACATTTCTGCTTTTCAGTACTGGGTCAAGGGATGCCTGCATAGCTTGAACATTCTTAAAGCTATTCTTAAAATACTCTTCTCCAAGAGTACACATGTGAAACTCTCAATGAAAACATGTCTTATGCTTTTCAGGAGTTGAATTGGACCCAAAGTACTTACTGTGGCTTAGTAAGCTCCACCTCTAGACTGTAAGCTCATTGTGGGCAGGGAATGTGTCTACCAACTCTGTTGCACTGTACTCTCCCAAGCACTTAGTACAGTGTTCTGCACCCAGTAAGCGTGTGATAAACACCACTGATTGATTTGATTGAAGGCATATATTTGGGAACTACAAATTTACATATAGTGTAGTCTAGTTGAAAACTATGGCTTTAAAGTGGTATTTACATAATAATTTTTATTTTGTTCCAGGAGCAATTCAGGGCATAAATGTAAAGGGTCATGTGAAAGGGAAATACATAGGTGCCTTTAGTATGCAAATCCCAACTATCTAGGAGATGGTCATTTATGGGCATTAATATATGCCAAAGTAGAAAGTTGTTTTCAAATAATGAATACATGTCTGTCGCCATTAAATTGCAAGCTCCTTGAAGACAGAGACTCTGTCTTTTATGTTTATTATATTCTTCAAGGTACTTCATGTACACTAGTGTGCTGCCCATAATAGGTGCTCAATAAATATTGTAGATGTTGATGATGACGATGCCAAAGGACAGCATCAAAAGCATTCAGTGTCTGTTTTCCCTAAAACCTATTGATTCCCTGGCATGGAAAATTCAGCTTGATTCTTATTTATCGGAAAATCACTGGGGTAGGCATATTCTTAAGTTTTTCAGGCCCTTTGTCTGCCAAGTATTTTCTTTTTCTTTCAACAGTAGTAATTGATTTGGGCTTTCAAGGAAGATTTCTTTCTTTTCCCATAGTGTATCTTCCCTGTAAGGAACCCTGCCAATTTTACTATTGTGTTCTCGGCAGGGAAAATTCCCTTCCCTTCCCCTTCCCCTTCCCCTTCCCTTTCCCCTTCCCCTTGCCCTTCCCCTTCCCCTCCCTCCTTCCTTCTTTCCTTCCTTCTTTCCTTCCTTCTTTCTTTTTCTTTCTTTCTTTCTTTCTTTCTTTCTTTCTTTCTTTCTTTCTTTCTTTCTTTCTTTCTTTCTTTCTTTCTCTTTCTTTCTCTTTCTTTCTCTCTTTCTTTCTCTCTTTCTCTTTTTCTCTCTTTCTTTTTCTTTCTTTCTTTCTTTCTTTCTTTCTTTCTTTCTTTTTCTTTCTTTCTTTCTTCTTTTCTTCCTTTCTTCCTTTCTTCCTTCCGTTCTTCCTTCCTTCCTTTCTTCCTTCCTTTCTTTCTTCCTTTCTTCCTTCCTTTCTTCCTTCCTTCCTTCCTTCCTTCCTTCCTTCCTTCCTTCCTTCCTTCCTTTTCTAAGGGCCTAATACAGGAGACGTAACTGCTCTCCAGACCTTTGCATACAAATATTCTATTCCTAATGAATCGCACCATCTTAATAAACAACTATACAGATGCATATTTGACCAGTCATCGACAATAGTATCCTCTTCACCTGTTTTTGATTTGGCAGACTCCGATACCTCATCAAGGTTGCGGGTGGCCGTGTTCTTAGAAAAACATAGTAATTATGTATCATAGATGACTCAGTAGGAAAAGAGCAAAATATGGGTCTAGTCCCTTGAAAGGATAAAAACCTGTGATTCGCATTTCATGATTCTGTGAGATATTTTCAAATCAAGCCTGGCTAGTTTTCCTTATTTCTCCTTTTCTTTTACATTTTGACCTTGATATTCTAGCAGTCTTTCCCTGGTCTTCTTTACAGGGCAAAAGAGGACTTATTTACTACTTTCAGGGGATATGAAATATGCGCTCCCCATCCCTTTGAAATGGTCTTCCTTTTTCCGTGCAATGCGTTTAGACTGAGAGCCCACTGTTGGGTAGGGACTGTCTCTATATGTTGCCGACTTGTACTTCCCAAGCGCTTAGTACAGTGCTCTGCACACAGTAAGCACTCAATAAATACGATTGATTGATTGATTGATTGAGAAGCCAGTATCCTTGAAGACCCTCATAACTCCACTCTGGATTCTTTCACTTTCTACCTTGCATTAAAAATGGTGCTATAATCTGAATATTTTTTGTGATATTTATTAAGCACTTACTTTATGCCAGGCAGTATTCTAAGTGCTAGGGTAGATGCAAGCTAATCAGGTTGGGCACAGTCGCCGTCCCACATGGGGATCCCAATCTTAATCCCCATTTTACAGATGAGGTAATTGAGGCACCTAGAAATGAAGTGACTTGCCCAAATCCAGAACCGGGATTAGAACCCAAGTTCTTCTGCCTCGCAGGCCTGTGTTCTATCCACTAAGCCATGCTGCCCCTATTCAGAGCGCAATGTGTTTGAACAGAATGCTGTTGTCATTGTATTTTGGTATTAAACTTTCCCCACCATCCACTAACCCAGGTTTTTGCAGCCAGTCTTAAACATTCATAGTGAATGTAGGTGCTTAATAAGTGACTAATAGGGTGGTATTTGTTGAGGGATTATTAGATGCCCAACACTGTGCTAAGCACTGGCAAAGGTGTTATTATACCTCTAATCAAACCTCTGATCAATCAAATCAAACACAGTCCTTGTCTTATATGGGGCTCACAGTCTATAGCGGAGGGAGAATAGACATTTCTACTCTGAAAACATCATTAACTTGTACTCCCAGAATCTCACTGAGGTTTCAGAAAGAGCAGGACACCTTGGCTATGCAGGGGAAGAATGTCAGGACCTCTACACTGGATTCTTCATGGACATTGCATTATCATCAATAGCATTTATTAAGCACTTACTGGGCAGAGTGTTATACTAAGCGATTGGGAGAGTCCGATAGCTTGCAAAAAATGTATATTGTTTGTCAATGTATATAGAGAAGCAGCATGGCTCAGCGGAAAGAGCCCGGGCTTTGGGGTCAGCGGTTGTGGGTTCAAATCCCGGCTCTGCCAATTGTCAGCTGTGTGACTTTGGACAAGTAACTTCACTTCTCTGTGCCTCAGTTACCTCATCTGTAAAATGGGGATTAAGACTGTGAGCCCCCCGTGGGACAACCTGATCACCTTGTAACCTCCCCAGTGCTTAGAACAGTGCTTTGCACATAGTAAGTGCTTAATAAATGCCATCATCATTATTATTATTATCCTAACTGAGCTCCTGTCATTTCATCCCAAACGCGGATGGACTAAATAGAACTGTGACTTTCTCTACATCTCTTCCAGTCAACCGGTCGGTAGTATTGACTGAGTGGCCACTCTGGTGGAGATTGCCTTCTGGCCTTTAGATTCAAGCTCATTGTGGACAGGGAACATATCTACCAACTCTGTTGTATGGTACTCTCCCAAGCACTTAGTACAGTGCTCTGCCTACAGTAAACGATCAATAAATACCACTGATTGATTGATTGGTTTCTGATTGAATGCTTGGGCCTATCACTTCACGGTTCATCGTCCAACCTGTCACCTCTAAGAGGCATCCCTCAATTAAACACCATCTTCATGACCTTATCGTTTCAGTAGCCATACTTGCAGGTAGATCTGTCTTTATCTTAATTGGCTACTTTTCATTTTGATCTTTGTCTCTACCCTCTTATTCTTTTACCTATTTTGACACTTGCATTTGCATTTAAAAGATGCTAACCAGTAGGGCATAAGGTCATTGAGGGCATGGCTCAATGGAAAGAGCACGGGCTTTGGAGTCAGAGGTCATGGGTTCAAATCCAGACTCCACCACTTGTCAGCTGTGTGACTGGCCAAGTCACTTAACTTCTCTGTGCCTCAGTTCCCTCATCTGTAAAATGGGGATTAAGACTGTCAGCCCCCGTGGGACAACCTGATCACCTTGTAACCTCCCCAGCGCTTAGAACAGAGTTTTGCACATAGTAAGCACTTAATAAATGCTATTATTATTATTATTATCTTGTACTCCTATTTTATGTTCCCATGTGCCTAATGCAGTGGAGCTCAAACTGGGGACTTGTGCATATAGACTCTATTCTATTACACCTTGCTAGTTCACCATGGTCTAGTGGCTAGAAGATGGTCCTGGGACTCAGAAGGTCACATGTTCTAATCCCTGCTCCCCCATATGTCTGCTGTGTGACCTTGAGCAAGTCATTTCATTTCTCTGGGCTTCAGTTACCTTGTCTGTAGAATGGGGATCGAAACTGTGAGCCCCACAGGGGCCAGGGGCTGTGTCCAACCTGATTTGCTTGTATCTACCCCAGTGCTTAGTAGAGTGTCTGGTGCATATTAAGTGCTTAAAAATACCATTATTATTATTATTGTTGTTATTGGGAGTGGACTCCAGTGTCCACTGTTTCAGTCCTTTCAGTGGGAGTAGATCCCTGCCCACTTGGGCCTCACTGGTGGAGGTACAGTGCCAACTCAGGCAGAAACTCCTCACCCTGGGCTTCAAGGCTGTCCATCACCCCACCCCCTCCTACCTCACCTCCCTTCTCTCCTTCTACTGCCCAGCCCGCAACCTCCGCTTCTCCACCGCTAATCTCCTCACCGTGCCTCGTTCTCGCCTGTCCCTCCATCGACACCCGGCCCACGTCCTCCCCCGGCCTGGAATGCCCTCCCTCCGCACGTCCACCAAGCTAGCTCTCTTCCTCCCTTCAAAGCCCTACTGAGAGCTCACCTCCTCCAGGAGGCCTTCCCAGACTGAGCCCCCTCCTTCCTCTCCCCCTCCTCCCCTCCACCCCCCTGCCTTACCTCCTTCCCCTCCCCACAGCACCTGTAGATATGTTTGTACATAGTTATTTACTCTGTTTTATTTGTACATATTTACTATTCTATTTTATTTTGTTAATATGTTTTGTTTTGTTGTCTGTCTCCCCCTTCTAGACTGTGAGCTCGCTGTTGGGTAGGGACCATCTCTATATGTTGTGAACTTGTACTTCCCAAGCACTTAGTACAGTGCTCTGCACACAGTAAGTGCTCAATAAATACGAATGAATGAATGAACCCCCTCCCTGCCCACTGCCCTCACTATCTCTTGCTCACCCCTTCCATTCACCTTTTTTCGTTTGGGTAGCGGTATTTGTTAAACACTTTCTATGTGCCAGGCACTGTACTAAGTGTTGGAGTGGATAGAAGCTTATCAGATTGGATGCAGTCCCTGTCCTACATAGGGATCACGGTCTTGGTCCCTATTTTACAGTTGAGGCAAATGAGGCACAGAGAAGTGAAATGACTTGTCCAAGGTCACACAGCAGACAAGTGGTGGAGTCAGTAGTAGAACCCAGGTCCTTCGGACTCCCACGTCTGTGCTCCATCCGCTTGGCCAGGCTACTTCAGGTCCCATCCTGCCTTCTCTTTCTCTGGCTCCAGGAACACCTGCTTGCCATTCAGGTTACGATAGCTAATGATAATAATGATTTAGTATTTCTTTCGTGCTTACTATATACCTAGCACTGTGTTTTACTGTGTACTAAGCACAGAGGTGGAAGCCAGTTAATCAGACTGGACACAGCTCTATCGCACATGGGCATCACAGTTTGAGAGAAGACCAGGTTTCTTACCCCACTTTACAGATGAGAAAACTGAGGAACAGAGAAGGAAAGTGACTTGCCCAAGGTCAAACATCAGAAAAGTGGCAGAGTCAGGGTTAAATCCCAGGCCCTCTGACTCCCAAGCCTGTGCTATTTCCTCTAGGCCACAATTCTTCCCAGATAGTGTCTCATCAGCTTGGATTCTCTCCCTCTGCCCCCCTCCCTCTGTCATCAGTTTAATTGGTAGCCAAACTAAGGCAAGCTGGGCCTCGCTTTCCGTGTTTCGGCTCAGAATTCGGGAGCATCTTGGGTAACTCGCTGTCATTCACCTTCCTCTCGGGTCCCATCCAGCAAAAGTGGCTGGGCTATACCTGCCTTGGGGTTATGTGTCACCTAGAAACCTGTGTCTTGAAATAAAACCAAGGCAGAGATCATAATCACCTCCTCATGACTAAGTGTCCGTGGTTTTGAGAACCAAAGCACTGCATTTGCCGCCTTCCACCTCTTCTCCCCTTTTCTTCCCTTTTTCCCCCCTTCCTCTTCCTGGATCCTCTTATTCATTCATTCACTCATTCAATCGTATTTATTGAGTGCTTACTGTGTGCAGAGCACTGTACTAAGTGCTTGGGAAGTACAAGTTGGCAATATATAGAGATGGTCCCTACGCAACAACGGGCTCACAGTCTAGAAGGGGGAGACAAACAACAAAACAAAACAAGTAGACAGGTGTCAATTCTCTTTAGGCATCTCTTGAAACAATCATATAATAAGCGTGCATTCTGGGGCTCAAATACATTAGGCAAAAGATTAGTTATCCATCAATCGATGGTATTCATTGAGCACTTGCTGTGTGCAGAGCACTGTACTAAGCACATGGGACAGCTCAGTGCAATAGATTAGGTAGACACATTCCCTGCTCACAATGACCTTACAGTCTAGTATCTATCTGTTCCCTTGCTATTCCCTTGGTTTTCATGGAATTTGTGTCTGGAAGGTAACTGTGTGTATTTGCTTTAAGGAAAACATTGTCTGCTTTCAGCCTAATAATAATAATAATGTTGGTATTTGTTAAGCACTTACTATGTGCCAAGCACTTTTCTAAGCTCTGGGGGGATACAAGGTGATAAGGCTGTCCCACGGGGGGCTCACAGTCTTAATCCCCATTTTACAGATGAGGTCACTGAGGCACAGAGAAGTTAGGTGACTTGCCCAAAGTCACACAGCTGACAAGTGGTGGAGCTGGGATTTGAACCCATGACCTCTGACTCCAAAGCCCGGGCTCTTTCCACTGAGCCACTCTGCTTCTCTAATGAAGTGAATAGCCATAGAAAGTGACCAATTGGAAAAGGAGAAAATATCGAGAAATACAGTGGGGTTGATGGAAATTCAGTAATTTTTGAAGTGATTTGTGAGGTACTTGAAGATATTACTGGGCTGCACTCACTTTTTGGGTTATTTTTTCGCTCACTGTTAAATTGACTCATATGTTCTGCTTAAAGGAAGAGTCACGCCAGGAGAATCAGAAACCATTAGAGAAATGATTATCCTATTTATTAAACACTATGTGTCAAAGTTTGTATCCCTCCATCTTGCCCTGTCTTCTTCCCTGTACTAGAATCTTTCAAGATCTCTGTTAACGTGCCTCAGCATATCTCTGTGAGTTCATCTCTGGGTCTCAGTTCATCTATTTTTGAAGTTGTTCCTCCCCCAGACCCTCCTGGGGATTCTATTTTCAATCATTTGTTTGAATAATTTAGCCAAAGAAACTCCTTCCTGGGTTTCAAGAGTTTGCGGACTTTGAAAAATTTTGTTTGATTTTAGTCAGGGGGCCCATATCTTATCACGGGGTTGGGGGCGTTGAAGAAGGAAGCACATTTTTTCTGAAAACGATGAGAAAAGAGCCGAGGAACCTTGTGAGATGAACTTTGGTTGCGTGCAGGTTGTCAAAGAACAGCTTGCGCTGATTGCGATGTGTGCACACAAGCTCACCCCCACAGATACACGGACACACACAGACACACAAACACACACCCAGAATGACAGATGACCTATTGAAATAATTTCGGAGCCGTACTGTGGTTGCTACGACAACCAATGCTCTCTTGGCTTTCATCTGGCCATGTGATAGTGTTTCTGACGTAAACTGGAGGCAGGGTCTGTGGTGGAGTCTGCCCAGCCGAATGCTTGTGAGGATCTGTTGGGTCTCTGTTGCTGCTGCTTCCCAGGCGCTCCCAGAGCATGGACTGTTAAAGTCGGTCATTTCTACTGTGTGAGGTAACGTGGTTTGCTTTATATTCTAGTCAGTTATTTTTAAATCTTATTGTGGTTGATTTCCCCCCACCGGCCGCTGCAAGTTTGCCTTGATGAGCAACTCCAGTAGTATCAGAAAAATGCAAAACAGCTTCCAGTTACTAATTTGGTGTGCAGCCCGCAAAGCTTAAATTTGGTCCAATGGCCTGTAACAGAGGAATTAAATATAACCGGGCTTCTTTCTGAACAATTGCTGGCATATTGTTTAGAGATACAGATCCTACAACCCCACAGGATAAGTCCTTTGCTGGATTCCCGGAGTTGTTCTACTAGCGGTGCTCTTGGTTTAGTTTTGTAGCGTTGTTACTTCGGGAACTTGATTTCTTTTCAATTGGGCTATTCTGAATTAGCTGAGAGGATTTGAAGTGTTGTGGCTATTGTAATTTATGCTGTTTTTAATTAGCAACAAAGGGAACATAAGATGAAGAGTGCCCTGTGGGGGGGAAAAATGTTGGTGTTTTCTCCTTCAAATAAGTTTATGTTTTCCCTTTAATATGCCCCTCAGGATGCTTAGCGATCTTTCCGTGTAAAGGCATTTATTATTGCTTTCAGTGTTTTGTAGATAAGAGTATGTAAAATCCATACCAAAGAAAAGCTTCCTAGAAAATAAAATAGCTGAAATAAGCCAATACAATTTTAGGGTATAGTAACCTTTTACTGCTACGTACATATACATCCACACATATTTGCTTTATCCTGTGTCGTACATAGACAGATAAAAAGCAAACTTTAAAAATTGCAAGTTCAGTAGTCACATTGACTATTTTTTGGTAACCGAGTGATATAAACAATATTGGTCCAAAAAGGAGAAGATTTTCTTTATAGGAAATTGACAGCTATTCTACTTAAGCAGCTGTGCCTGAGTGAAGCATCATCAACAGGAATCTTTAACCTCAAATATATTCATTTAAATAGACATTTAAAGAACAGATTTACAATTGGAATCGAATGTCTTTTCCAGGAAAAATGAATTTACAAACAGCCAGTTGAATGACCATTTTCTGTTGATTTCTAACAGCATACTATACCCTAAATGGTTTAATCTGCTTTTTCTGAATAGTAATAATGATGGCATTTATTAAGTGCTTACTATGTGCAAAGCACTGTTCTAAGCGCTGGGGAGGTTACAAGGAGATCAGGTTGTCCCACGGGGAGCTCACAGTCTATTAAGTCCCCATTTTACAGATGAGGGAACTGAGGCACAGAGAAGTTGTGACTTGCCCCAAGTCACACAGCTGACAACTGGCAGACTGGGATTCAAACCCGTGACCCCTGACTCCAAAGCCTGTGCTCTTTCCACTGAGCCGCGCTGCTTCTCTAAAGTATACTTTTTCCTTTACCTGCAGTATTTTTTGATGATCTGTAACAGATCACAAATGAGTGATTTTTTTTTCAGTTGTGCACTTCAAATGAAAATGGTTAACTGAAAAGATTTTTTTTGTGGATTTTTTTTAACACAGATAAACTTATTTTGAAAGCTTTCAAACTTCTTAGGATAGATTTGAAAGTGTTACCTGATTTTAAAATCTCACTTGTGGATACAGTTTGTTGCATTTTGAGGTTTATAGAATTGATTTATATCTTACAAACCCTTTTCATGTATACATTTTTCATTTATCTTGTCACAGTAGGGCCGACAGAGTATTGTCTTTTGACAGACAAAAGTACTGCAGTGAAGCCCCTCCACTGCAATTTTCTGGGGAAATGGAGAAAGTGTTGTAAAGAGCCGGAAAGTATGACTTTGAGACAGGGATTAGTAAATTCATCTAGAAGCCAGATTGCTGAATTACACTTTCCAAGTGTTTAGTACAGTGCTCTGCACACAGTATGCACAATAAATATGAATGAATGAATGAATTAGGTTGACCTGGTAGCTGTCAATGGTATTTACTGAGCTATCAGCAAATAGTATTTATTGAGCGCTGATGGTGTGCAGAGCACTTTGCTAAGCACTTGGGAAAGTACAATACAAAAGAATCGGTAGACATGATCAATAGGGGAAGACAGATATTAAAATAGATTATGGATCGGGGAAATAGAGCCATAGCTTCCAGGTGGGGATGGGAGGAAGGGAAGGAAAAGACGAGGACACATTTCCTTTACTTTTCAGAGAGATCTTATTCTCTTCATGGTGCTGGGAAAGAGAACATTCCTGATCCTCCATCACTTCAGCATCTCTTTCCAATTAGGGAGGGTCCATGTCTCTGCTATTTGCCCCCTTAGTCTTGCCATGCTTCTGGGGGCATAGGTTCTGACCGGTTTTCCCCTGCCTTCTTCCTCTTTAATAATAATAATAATAATAATAACATTTATTAAGCACTTACTCTGCCCCGACAATGGTGCCAGAACCCCTTCTTTTAATTTCAAACCAAATTGTAGGGTGTGTCTTTTCCTTGGATGTTACAGAACTGCATAAATCAAGGCACAAGACCGCTAGGGAGTTTTGTGAAAATTCAGTCTTATTGGTATGGTTGAAAATTTGATAATGTCAAAAAAGGAAAGGCATTAATTGTAGGAGACATAACATTGGGGATCTAATTTACGTTCAAATAGTTTATAGTAAGTGAATTCCTAATCATAAGGAGGATGGTCTATTGGATAGAGCACAGGACTGGATTTCAGAAGGACCTGGGTTTCTAATCCTGGTTCTGCCACTTGCCTGCTGCGTGACCTTAGGCAAGTCACTTAACTTCTCTGTGCCTCAGTTATCTCATCTGTAAAATGGGGATTAAGACCATGAGCCCCATGTGGGACGTGGACTCCGTCCAACCTGAGCAACTTGTATCTACCCCAGCACTTAATACAGTGCCTGGAACATAGTAAGCACTTAACAAATATCATTAAAAAAACTAAGCAAAAAACTGGGTTTGATGGAAAGTTGAGGCTTTTGGGAGAGAATTCCCTGTGAATGAGCACTTAACAAATACCATTAAAAAACTAAACAAAAAACTGGGTTTGATGGAAAGTTTAGGCCTCTGGGAGAGAATTCCCCGTGACTGTATAAGTGCTTCCATTGTGTCACATCTAGTGAGACTGTATCGTATGCATTCATTTATTTCACAACAAAGATATCCCAGAGGCCATGTTGTTAACAGTCCAAGAATAAATGATAACTGAAAGCAAAACTACGGTTGAGTCTCTCCCATCCTATCTTCTAGTAACTTAGCTACCAATTCCATCATGGGGGACAGTTTGCTTCGGGAATAGGTGATTTTTCAATCAGGGGGTTAGAAGCGATTTTGGAATTTGGGAAACTAGTTGGAATAATTTAGAATAAGAGAAAACATGTTTTCCAGTTGGCCCAGATTGTCCTAGCAATATTGTTAACGTTTGAAGTGATTGGGTGGCATACCTACTGAATCAGTGGGTATGGTTCCAGTTGTCTGAAATTGGAACAGTCCAACCCAGGATTCCAGTTGTAGTGACTCAGAAGTAAGTCAGTAGTAAAACTCTCTGATTGTTCAATAGACCTGTCTTGTACTTGGAAGACACAGTAGAATGCCCAAATCTTTTCTTCAGGCAAAAGGAGGGAATTTGTGAGTTAAAAAGTCCGTATTTATAGTGGGAAAGATATTAGGCCATCAAAGTAGGGTTTTCTTATTTAAAAAAAAAATTGGCAGCAACGGGCCTGATTTCATTTTATAATTGTCACTGTTATTAGTAATAATAATAATGATGGTATTTGTTAAGCACTTACTATGTGCCAAGCACTGTTCTAAGCACTGGGGTAGATCCAAGGTAATCAGGTTGTCCCACGTGGGGCTCACAGTCTTCATCCCCACTTTATAGATGTGGGAACTGAGGCCCAGAGAAGTGAAGTGACTTGCCCAAAGTCACACAGCTGACAAGTGGCAGAACCGGAATTAGAACCCATGACCTCTGACTCCCAAGCCTGGGCTCTTTCCACAGAGCCACGCTTGGTCAGTTGTACATGGTCTTTCAGTTATAGAATAATAATTGTGCTATTTAAGTGCTTACTCTGTCCCAAGCACTGTATTTTATTTGTATTCATGTCTGACTGCCCCTCTGGATGGTAAACTTGCTGTGGGCAAGGAATGTGTCTTTATTGTTATACTGCACGCTCCCAAATGCTTAGTACAGTGCTCGACACATAGTAAGCACTCAGTAAGTACGACTGACAGACTGACGTACTAACTACTAAGTGCTGGGGTTGGTGCAGAATAATCGTCAGGCATAGTCCCTGCAACAAATGAGGCTCACAGTCTAATTAAGAGGAAGGATAGCTATTGCATTCTGATTTTACCGATGAGAAAACAGAGGCATGGAGAAGTTAAGTGACTTGCCCAAGGTCCCATAACAGGCAAATAATAATGATATAATAATAATAATTGTGGTAGTTGTTAAGCACTTACTATGTGCCTGGCATTGTACTAAGCGCTGGGGTGGATACAAGCAAATCGGGTTGGACACACTCCCTGTGCCACATGGGGCTCACAGTCTCAATCCTCGTTTTAGAGATGAGGGAACTGAGGTACAGAGAAGTGACGTGATTTGCCCAAGGTCACACAGCAGACAAGGGGCAGAGTCAGGATTAGAACCCTTGATACGCTGCTTCTGCAGGACCTCACCATCAGTAATGCCCGTGAGCCCGTTGTTGGGTAGGGACCATCTCTATATGTTGCCGACTTGTACTTCCCAAGTGCTTAGTACAGTGCTCTGCACACAGTAAGCGCTCAATAAATACGACTGAATGAATGAATGCCGTCTTCTAACACGAAGGACAGCTCTAGAGGGTAGGTAGTCAGAGAGATCCCAGTAAGCTATCCTGCAAATTTGACGCTTGCCTTCCTCCTTCCCTACCAACCCAGCCTGCTGCACCTCAGCAGAAACCTGATTTGGTACTCCGAGTTTGTGGCTTTTACAGAATAGTCTTCCCTCGGTTCCTTCCTTCTCAGCTTTCTCATTCCCCGAAGCCCCAGTTCAGCACCACACATCCACCTAAGAGATTTGGAGAAAGATGCTCTCGTCGGAGTGGAAGATTTTGGTAGTATGTTTGGTTTTGTTCTCTGTCTCCCCCTTCTAGACTGTGAGCCCACTGTTGGGTAGGGACTGTCTCTATATGTTGCCAACTTGTACTTCCCAAGCGCTTAGTACAGTGCTCTGCACACAGTAAGCACTCAATAAATACGATTGATTGATTAGGACTCATAGCTTGATTTGGCGTTAATACGAGTTACACAAGTCAATCCCCCTGTCCACAATGGCTTAGGAAGCAGGTGGAAAGCACGACGGGGTCTGCTACAAAGGAAGTGCTGGAGAATTTCCTCATCGATCCCAGATCCCTTTTCACTCCCTCCATTTTCCCTCCTATTCATCCCCTTGCCCTCATCATGAACTAACGCCTTGTTACCTGCCTCTATGTGTTTATGCCCTTCAGCCCCGCTGAGGCACCATAGTGTTATTATTATTAGCATCATCACTGTTAGCAATGGTATTAAACCTTGGCTACTTTCTTTGAAATTTCCTGTTGCCCGAAGGACACCTATTTAATGCCATACCCACAGTTAATGTTGCCTTTACCCCCTAGTAGGAGGCAACATGCAGCATGGCTCAGTGGAAAGAGCACAGGCTTTGGAGTCAGAGGTCATGGGTTCAAGTCCTGGCTCCGCCAACTGTCAGCTATGTGACTTTGGGCAAATCACTTAACTTCTCTGTACCTCAGTTACTTATCTGTAAAATGGGGATTAAAACTGTGAGCCCCCTGTGGGACAACCTGATCACCTTGTAACCTCCCTAGTGCTTAGAACAGTGCTTTGCACATAGGAAGCGCTTAACAAATGCCATCATTATTATTATTATTATTATTATTATTATTGTTATTATTATTATTATTATTATTATATTTGGACACAAAAATATAGAAGTTACAAAACTTCTCTCTCCCTCTCTCTTTACCCTCTCTTATCCCCCCTTTTCTCTCTCTCCTCTCTCTTTCTATCTCTTTCTACACCCCTGGAATATTAAAGAACTGCATTATTAACAATAATAAATATTTGCAAAATATTTAAATAAGTATTATTAACAATATTAAAGAACTGCACTGTATGCAAATTGATGCCTTTGATATTTAAGTATATCTTGGTTTATGACAGTGGATATTACCCTGGTTGAATTATGTGGTGTTCATCCCAGAACATTATGGGACATAAAAAAAAATAAATTATCGCTCAAAAGCTTGGGGAGATTTGCCTGCATTATTGGACTCCTATTTTCTTTCTATCGGAAAATTTTTCAGGAGTTTGTCACGTCAGTTTGAACATTCCCTGTCCAGCATTCCATTTCAGCCTTTTTTAAACTCCTGGGGAGTGTGAAGTCATCCTGTCAATTGCATCAGCAACAGCTATCTGAAAATGACAACTGAACTACAATGGAGATATGACATTGTAGTCAAGCTGTTATTTAAAGTCAATCCAAATGTCTAACATTTGAGATGGAGAAGAAAAACGTAATAATTTTCCCTTGGTTTGTTCCGGGATAAAAGATTTCTTTTTTTAATGTGGAAAACGTGAAAATGCTCTATACCTGAGATGATATTTGATAAAGAAATGCAGGTAAAAGCATGAAATCCGCAGGTCCCTGTTACTGCTGTTCAATCTTGGTGGGAAGGAGTAAGGTTTGCGGTTAGAGGAATGTTAATTTAGTAATTATTTTGCACCTAGTTAATTTTTTGAAGTCAGTTTGCATTTCTCTAAGCACTTTCAGATGAAAATTTCATTAGAAACCGTATTTGACACAATATTTTCTATAATTTCTCAAATAATACTCCTTAAGATTTTATCTAATATTAAATATGAAAATTGTGAGTGATAGGAATTTGAGTTCACTATAAGTTGGAGCTCTTTCATTTAAGGACTCCCTGTCACATTCATTCACTTTGTATCAATCTTCAATTTTATTGAATTCACTTTTTTTAAAGGGCTTCTAATTTGAGGTCCAGAACCTATAAAGTCATTGGTTCTAATCCTGGCTCCACCACTTGTCTGCTGGGTGACCTTGGGCAAATCACTTCACTTCTCTGTGCCTCAGTTACCTCATCTGTAAAATGGAGATCGAGACTGTGAGCCCCACATGGGATAGGGACTATGTCCAGCTAGATTTGCTTCTATCCATCCTAGCTTTTAGTACAGTGCCTGGCACATAGTAAGTGCTTAACAATATTATTATTATTATTATTATTATTATTATTATTATTATTATTATGAGAAGGGTCAGGAAATGACTAACCTGTGGGATACATCAGCTACAGTTTCTCTTTTAGCAGAGTGTGAGAAGGACCAATATATTAAGATTCTGAATTGATGCTTGCGGTGTAACTATACGATGTTCACATCTTCAATTATGCATTATAAATTTATTTGTATTAATGTCTGTCTCCCCCTCTAGTCTGTAAGCTCACTGTGGGCAGGGCACTTCTCGGCCAACTCTGGTGTATTATACTCTCCATTGAGGATGACGATGTAACTTAATTCCAAGTACTTTATCGGGAAACAATCATAACAAATTTTAATGCCAAATTTTATTTTCTTTGAATTCAAAAACTTAAAGTTCTATCCTTTGAGGTGGATGTTCAGTGTTGTGTTTGACCTTGCTTGGCGCTCTTTCCTGCAGTGAGTCACACCATATATTATGTGCTACTTAAAGCCACAGTCAATTCTAAGGATATTTACAACCATCTTGCAGAAATTGTTCAAAAAATATCATCACAGAAAAGAGAACTTATCAAATCCACAACATTTCGACTACTCTTTGCTTCGTGTCACACGATGATTCATTTGATAGCTGTGAAGATCAGTAGCCTGACGTAATGCAAATAATCCTGTGTATCCTAGGCAAGTGTGCTTTTCCTACATTGATTTTTTAGCCTCCTGCTTAGCCACTATCAGTGCTACTAATGAATACATCATTGAGATGACCCAGCTCCCTCTAGAGAAACACATCATTTAGTAGGAGTTGTAGCATTTATGGAGGTCCCATTTGATGCGGTACTCATAACAATAATAATAATAATAATAAAACTTGTATTTGTTAATTACTTACCGTGTGCCGAGCTGTACAAGATAATCAGATCAGACACAGACCCTGTTATTTATTATTATTATTTATTAATAATATTTATTAAGTGCTTACTATGTGCAAAGCACTGTTCTAAGCTCTGGGGAGGTTACAAGGTGATCAGGTTGTCCCACGGGGGCTTCACAGTCTTAATCCCCATTTTTACAGATGAGGTAACTGAGGCACAGAGAAGTGAAGTGACTTGCCCAAAATCACACAGCTGACAAGTGGCGGAGCCGGGATTTGAACCCATGACCTCTGACTCCAAAGCCCGGGCTCTTTCCACTGAGCCATACTGCTTCTCAGACAGGCATTTATATTAATGCCTGTCTCCCCTTCTTGACTGTAAGCTTGTTGTGGGCAGGGAATTTGTCTTTTTATTGTTGTACTCTCCCAAGCGCTTAGTACAATGCTCTGTACACAGTAAGCACTCAAAAAATGCAACTGAATGAACGAATGGATTCAAATTCTAAGTAGGAGGGTAGGCAAGTAGTGAATCCCCATTTTAAAGATGTGGCAATCAATCAAACATTGTCATTTACTGAGAGATCGCCGTGTGCAGCATTTGGGAAGTACAGAAGAAAGACATTACTATTTCCCTGACCTATCTCCTTAGCTGATCCCATCATCATCATCATCATCAATTGTATTTATTGAGCGCTTACTGTGTGCAGAGCACTGTACTAAGCGCTTGGGAAGTACAAGTTGGCAACATATAGAGACAGTCCCTACCCAATAGTGGGCTCACAGTCTAAAAGGGGGAGACAGAGAACAAAACCAAACATACTAACAAAATAAAATAAATAGAATAGATATGTACAAGTAAAATAAATAAATAAATGAATAGAGTAATAAATAAATAAATAAATAAATAAATCTCAGCTCTCCTGACATTGACCTGAGTGGAAAGAGACAATTTCAGGCTTTGTCACTGTCTGCCGCTGCTCTCCCACGCTTCTGCCAACGTGAGAAGTTTGTAGAGCAGCAGGGAGACCAATATATCAACTGAGGATCTCGTGCATTCCCTCATAAGTGTTTGTAGGAACAATCTGAGGGATTAACTATCTTGTCTCCGTGAGTCTGAACAAGCACTCTCAATGGGAACTAGCTTCAGTTATGGTAAGCGTCACCCCAAAATGGTCCTTTGGACACACTGGGTTGAAAAATTTTAGAATTGTGGACTCTGAGATTGGGCAGGAAACTCAGTAGATTACCTCAAAGCCAGTCATGTAAAGTAACTTCAACCATCCAGGACAGATGGTGAAGTCTGTTCTGTAAGATCTCTGAGGAAAGAGATCATTTGCTATCCCACTACATGTCTAATCTCCCTGGTTCTCAAGATGATTTTCTTAGGGTCCAATCCAGATCTCTGCTGTTTTCCTTTAAACTCGTATCTGTTCATTCAGTTCTCGTTGGCTATGGAGATTTCAACCACCTCTTCAGGAAAAAAAAAGCAGTATGGCCTGGTAGGAAGAGCATGGCCCTGGGCTCCAATCCCCACTCTACCTGCTGTGTGACTTTGGGCAAGTCACTCAACTTCTCCGTGGCCTAGGTTTTCTCAACTGTAAATTGAGAATTCAGTACTTGTTCCCCCTCCTACTTAGATTGTGAGCCCCATGTGACATAGGGAGTGTGTCTGACCTGATTAACCTTTCTATCCCAGAGCTTAGAACAGCGCTTGACACATAGTAAGTGCTTAACAAATATAATAATAATAGTAATAAAAAACCTTTGTTGACTCAGATTGTGACTATTCACCTTTCTTCTTTAAGCTAAACAGCTTCATTGCCTTGAACCTCTTCTCAGGGGCATTTTCTTAATTATTTTTCTTGTTCTTTTCTGAACTCACTCCAGTTTCTCCTCTTCCTTTTTAAGCTAAAGGGTCTACAAAGGCATGATGAAAGGAAACAGGGTGACAATTACCTGGATAATCCAAGCAAATAAATGAGAAGCAGTGTGGCTCAGTGGAAAGAGCACGGGCTTTGAAGTCAGAGGTCATGGGTTTGAATCCCATTCACTCAGTTGTATTTATTGAGTGCTTACTGTTCGAATCCCAGCTACACCACTTGTCAGCTGTGTGACTTTGGGCAAGTCACTTCTCTGTGCCTCAGTGACCTCATCTGTAAAATGGGGATGAAGACTGTGAGCCCCATGTGGGACAACCTGATTACCTTGTAACCTCCCCAGTGCTTAGAACAGTGCTTTCCACATAGTAAGAGTTTAATAAATGCCATTAAAAAAAGAATGAAGGTTTATTTGCTTGGATGATCCAGATTGACTGTCTGTATTGGTTGGATTATCCAGATAATTGCTCAATTCTCTGGTTCATTTTGCCTATGTAGACTCAATAGCGTGATTTCAACTGACTAATCATACAATCTCAGGACCTTTCCATTTCTAGAAATGGGCCCTGAAAACTCTTAATGGCCAACAAATTGGGACTGAATCCAATGTGATTAGCTTGTACCCATCCCAGTGCTTAGTACAGTGCCTGGCACATCAATCAATCAATCAATCAATCAATCATATTTATTGAGCGCTTACTATGTGCAGAGCACTGTACTAAGCGCTTGGGAAGTACAAATTGGCATCACATAGAGACAGTCCCTACCCAACAGTGGCCTCACAGTCTAAAAGGGGGAGACAGAGAACAGAACCAAACATACCAACAAAATAAAATAAGTAGGATAGAAATGTACAAGTAAAATAAATAAATAAATAAATAGAGTAATAAATATGTACAACCATATATACATATATACAGGTGCTGTGGGGAAGGGAAGGAGGTAAGACGGGGGGATGGAGAGGGGGACGAGGGGGAGAGGAAAGAAGGGGCTCAGTCTGGGAAGGCCTCCTGGAGGAGGTGAGCTCTCAGCAGGGCCTTGAAGGGAGGAAGAGAGCTAGCTTGGCGGATGGGCAGAGGGAGGGCATTCCAGGACCGGGGGATGACGTGGGCCGGGGCTCGATGGCGGGACAGGCGAGAGCGAGGTACAGTGAGGAGATTAGTGGTGGAGGAGCGGAGGGTGCGGGCTGGGCAGTAGAAGGAGAGAAGGGAGGTGAGGTAGGAGGGGGCGAGGTGATGGATGGACAGCCTTGAAGCCCAGGGTGAGGAGTTTCTGCCTGATGCGCAGATTGATCGGTAGCCATTGGAGGTTTTTGAGGAGGGGAGTAATATGTCCAGAGCGTTTCTGGACAAAGATAATCCGGGCAGCAGCATGAAGTATGGATTGAAGTGGAGAGAGACACGAGGATGGGAGATCAGAGAGAAGGCTAGTGCAGTAGTCCAGACGGGATAGGATGAGAGCTTGAATGAGCAGGGTAGCAGTTTGGATGGAGAGGAAAGGGCGGATCTTGGCAATGTTGCGGAGCTGAGACCGGCAGGTTTTGGTGACGGCTTGGATGTGAGGGGTGAATGAGAGAGCAGAGTCGAGGATGACACCAAGGTTGCGGGCTTGTGAGACGGGAAGGATGGTAGTGCCGTCAACAGAGATGGGAAAGTCAGGGAGAGGACAAGGTTTGGGAGGGAAGACAAGGAGCTCAGTCTTCGACATGTTGAGCTTTAGGTGGCGGGCGGACATCCAGATGGAGATGTCCTGAAGGCAGGAGGAGATGCGAGCCTGGAGGGAGGGGGAGAGAGCAGGGGCAGAGATGTAGATCTGGGTGTCATCAGCGTAGAGATGATAGTTGAAGCCGTGGGAGCGAACGAGGTCACCAAGGGAGTGAGTGTAGATTGAGAACAGAAGGGGACCAAGCACTGAACCTTGGGGAACCCCCACAGTAAGAGGATGGGAGGGGGAGGAGGAGCCTGCAAAAGAGACTGAGAAAGAACGACCGGAGAGATAAGAGGAGAACCAGGAGAGGACGGAGTCTGTGAAGCCAAGGTCAGATAATGTGTGGAGGAGAAGGGGGTGGTCCACAGTGTCAAAGGCAGCTGAGAGGTCGAGGAGGATTAGGACAGAGTATGAGCCGTTGGATTTGGCAAGCAGGAGGTCATTGGTGACCTTTGAGAGCGCAGTTTCCGTGGAATGAAGGGGACGGAAGCCAGACTGGAGGGGGTCGAGGAGAGAGTTGTTGTTGAGGAATTCTAGGCAGCGCATGTAGACAACTCGTTCAAGGAGTTTGGAAAGGAATGGTAGGAGGGATATGGGACGATAACTAGAAGGTGAGGTGGGGTCAAGAGAGGGTTTTTTTTTTTATGTGCTTAACAAGTACCACTAAAGAAGCAAACAAAAAGAAATGATGAGGGCACAGAACATCAACTTTTTGCCTAATATCAACCCTGTTCTTTTTTACTGAAAGGCTACATGATTGTAGGGTTCCAAAGAATTTTGCCAGTTTAGTGAGCACCAGTCCAATTAGAGCAATTTCATTTCAGCCAAAATTCTGGCTGTTGTCTTTTGTATAATAATAATAATGATGATGATGACATTTGTTAAGTGCTTACTATGTGCAAAGCACTGTTCTAAGCGCTGGGAGGATACAAGGTATTCAGGTTGTCCCATGTGGGGCTCACAGTCTTAATCCCCCTTTTACAGATGAGGTCACTGAAGCTCAGAGAAGTTAAGTGACTTGCCCAAGGTCACAGCAGACGTGGCAGAGCCAGGATTAGAACCCATGACCTCTGACTCCCAAGCCCAGGCTCTTTCCACTGAGCCATCCTGCTTCTCTAAGTCTGAGTGTAAGTCTAGCTTCTACTCAGTGTGTGTGTGAGAGAGAGAGAAAGGGAGAGACAAAGTTTGTATGAATAGAAACCGACACTATTACCGTTCTTGAATGCATTTTTCAGAATTCACATACACTTGAAGCTGCCCCTAAGCTATGCAACCCTGGGTTTCGAGAAATTGTCTGAAACCACAGGTGACTTAGAATAGATCATTAAAACTGATTTGATCTACCGTCATCTGCCATTGGTCAAATGTCAGTAGGTTATAAAAGTCTACTGTCTCCTATGCCCTGCCTTGGAAGGCTTTCTCACCTAAATTATGCTGCGGTGAAGTCCAGCGAGGTACTCTTTAAGCAGTGCTCTGCACAGCTTTGGAAACAGCATGGCCTAGTGGATAGAGCACAGGCCTTGGTGTCAGAAGGACCTGGCTTCTAATTCCGCCTCCACGTCTTGTCTGCTGTGTGGCCTTAGGTAAGTCACAATTTCTCTGTGCCTCAGTTACCTCATCTGTAAAATATGGAAGAAGTCTCTGAGCCCAATGCAGAACAGGAACTGTGTCAAACCTGATTACCTTGTATCTACCCCAGCTCTTAGAACAGAGCTTGACATATAGTAAGCGTTTAAAAAAATACTGTTATCATCACTTCTACTTTACAATGTCTTGATAAAGTTTGTTCTCACTGGGTGATGCAAAGGGCCCCAAGGAGTGAGCTGCACAATTAAAAGTTGTTCGATTTCAGAAATGACACTGCTTAAGGCAGTAGGTGGGTAGAGCCCAGAAGGGGAATTCTGCCATCTTCCCTCAGCAATCAGGGGCCATGGAGCACAGTGTTTTTTTTACTGGAAATCCCCCTTGGCAGGTGGCCACGTTTACAGATGTTCACCCTTTTGCTCCTTGTGTTTCTCCATTTGTTCATTTGATTGATTGATTCATTCAATCGTATTTATCGAGTGCTTACTGTATACAGCACACTGTACTAAGCTCTTGGGAGGGTACAATACAACAATAAACAGGCACATTCCCTGCCCACAATGAGCTTACAGTCTAGTCGGGGGAAGACAGCAATACAAGCAAATAAGTTGCAGATATGTTCACAAGTGCTCTGGGACTGGGATGGGGGTAGAAAGAAGGGAGTAAGTCAGGGTGACAGGAGTGGGAGAAGAGGAAAGGGGGGCTTAGTCAGGGAAGGCTTCTTGAGGAGATTTGCCTTCATTAAGGTTTTAGAGGGGTGGAGAGTAATTGTCTTTCAGACTTGAGGTAGGAGGGCCAGTGGCAGGACGTGGGCTAGGGGTCTGCTGAGATAGGCAAGACGAAGTTTGCAGGATGGGTTGTAGTAGGAGAGTAGCGAGGTGAGGTAGGAGGGGGCAAGGTGGTGGAGTGTTTTAAAGCCAACGGTAGGGAGTTTTTGTTTGATGAGAAGGTGAATCGGCAACCACTGGAGTTTTTGGAGTACCGGGGTGACATGTCCTGAAAATTTTTGTTTTTGATTCATAACTAGCTTCATCTTGTTCTAAAACCTGCAATTCCAGCTCAGGCACCCTCAGCCAGCACGGAGGCCATTTCCAGCCTGGTGAGAATACATTCATTCAGTTGTACTTATTAAGCGCTTACTGTGTGCAGAACACTGTACTAAGCGCTTGAGAAAGTGCAGTACAGAGTGACAATCCCTGCCCATGATGAGCTTACTGTCTAGAAGGAGGGTGACAGACCTTAATATAAATAAACTGATGTCAACATAAATGAATAAAATGACAGATCTATACATAAGTACTATGGGATGGGGAGAGGGGGAAGAGCAAAGGGGGAGCAAGTCAGGGGGATGCAGAAGGGAGTGGGAGATGCAAAAAAGTGAGAATTAGTCAGAGAAGGCCTCTTGGAGGAGATGTGCCTTGAGAAGCAGCGTGGCTCAGAGGAAAGAGCACGGGCTTCGGAGTCAGAGGTCATGGGTTCAAATCCCGGCTCTGCCAATTGTCAGCTGTGTGACTTTGGGCAAGTCGCTTCACTTCTCTGTGCCTCCATTACCTCATCTGTAAAATGGGGATTAAGACTGTGAGCCCCCTGTGGGACAACCTGATCACCTTGTAACTTCCCCAGCGCTTAGAACAGTGCTTTGCACATAGTAAGCGCTTAATAAATGCCATTATTATTATTACTATAAGGCTTTGAAGGAGGGGAGAGTCACTGTCTGGCAGATTTGAGGAGGGAAGGCATTCCAGACCAAAGGTAGGACATGGGCCAGGGGTTGGCGGCGAGACAGGAGAGATTGAGGCATGGTGAGAAGGTTAGCACCAGAGGAGCAAAGTGTGCGGGCTGGGTTGCAGGACAGGAGTGAGGTGAGGTATGAGGGGATGAGGTGATGGAGGGTTTTAAAGCCAATGATGAGAAGTTTTTGTTTGATACGGGAGTGGATAGGCAACCACTGGAGATTTTTGAGAAGGGGAGTGATAGGTCCTGAACATTTTATAGAAAGATGATCCAGCAACAGAGTGAAGTATGGACTGGACTGGAGAGAGGTAAGAGTTTGGGAAGTCAACAAGGAGGCTGATGCAGTCATCTAGGCAGGATAGGATTAGTGATTGTGATTGTATTAACGTGGTAGTAGTTTGGAGAGGAAAGGATTGATTGGACAGTGTGATTGGAAAACACTGTCAGCAAAAGCAAGCACAGAGTGGAGCATGGCCTAGTGGATAGAGCACGGGCCTGCCAGTCAGAAGGACTTTGTGACCTTGGGCAAGTCGCTTCACATCTCTGTGCCTCAGTTACCTCATCTGTAAAATGGGATGGAGACTGTGAGCCCCACGTGGGACAACCAGATTTGCTTGTATCCACCCCTGCGCTTAGTATTATTATTATTAATAAAATGAATTATCTCCACTTTCATTATTATTGGTATTTATTGAGCTCTTACTGTGTGCAGAGCACTGTACTAAGTGCTGGGGCAAGTACAGCACAACGGAGTTGCTAGACCTATTCCCTGTCACACAACGAGCTCACAGTCTAGAGGGAGAGATACACATGAATATACGTAATTTATAATATATCATGTATAGATATGCACATAAATCAATCATCAGAACCAACTCTGTATATTGTACTCTCCCAGGCACTTAGTACAGTGCTTTGCACAGAGTACAGTGCCTGGCAGATAGTAAGTGCTTAATAAATAGAGAGCAGCATGGCTCAGTGGAAAGAGCACAGGCTTGGGAGTCACAGGTCATGGGTTCAAATCCCGGCTCCGCCACTTGTCAGCTGTGTGACTTTGGGCAAGTCACTTAACTTCTCTGTGCCTCAGTTCCCTCATCTGTAAATTGGGGATCAAGACTGTGAGCCTCCCGTGGGACAACCTGATCATCTTGTACCCTCTAGTGCTTAGAACAGTGCTTTGCACATAGTAAGTGCTTAATAAATGCCATTAAATACCATTAAAAAGTACCACAATTATTATCATTATTATTATTAGACTGTGAGCCCCATGTGGGGCAGGGATTCTGTCTGACCCCAATGCTTAGAACAGTGTTTGACACACAATAAGTACTCTTGCCACCAGGCCAACACCACCGATTAATTGCAGTTTCCTAAAGTGACTATACCTCCGGACATGGGGCGAGCCAATCCGAGGCTGAAAATATTTTCTCAATCTACATTTCCAGTTACTCTGAAGCTTGCCCTGAATGGCTGTTTGATGTGGTTAATAATCAAGTTAATAATAGCCACTGTGGTATTTGTTCAGTGCTCTCTATGTGCCGAGCTACTCCTCCGGTTGTTTGGCTACCCGCTTCAGGTTTGTCCCCTTGATTCTTTTGCTTTAATTTGAAGAAGCTGCATTTCCAGCCCATGATGTTCTTGGAAAACCATGTGGAATGGAAAACTTGAGTTATAAACTCATCTATTTTGATTCCAGAATGGTGGTGTTCCTTCCAACACCGTGACGCGCTGTATCCAGGCTGGCTCGTGTTTTCAGAAAAACGTTCCATAATTCACTAGCAACTTTCTAGCTAGATGTGAAGTGAAAACATATGTTACGGCAGAACTCAATGTGCTTCCCCTTGAACTGATGTAGAGGTTAGGTGGAATTGGCCTGAAGGTCAAGGACTTATTTAATTAGTAAATCTGTTGTGAGAATATGTGTGTGTGTTTGTGAGGGGGGAGAGTCTGTGTCTAAGTGTGGGTTTCTGAAGGGGATCTCAGGAGCCCTTTCTCTATAGAGGGGTGACCCTCGGGGTCATATTTTATCCAGGGATCGTCTTCCACACCTCTGGGAACATGGATGGATCAGAATGACCCATGTCATGTCAGCACTCCAGAGATTGTGAGTTTGAACATGGGACAGATTTGGCAGAGAGAGAGACTGAGAGAAATGTGTGTGTTTATTCTCCTTGTTAATGTTAGAGCAGGTAAGTGTTTATTTTAAGCAGCATCTCCCAAGTGAGTAAGTGTTTTTCACCCATTCTTCTTTATACCTGCTAGAGCCTGACATTTGAAACAGAAAGATGGGTTGTTATGAAAGGTTGTCAAGGTGCCTTCTTCACCTCTGCAAACCCTGGAAACCCACGGGAAACCAAGCGAAGTCTCTGTATGGTTTCACATCAGCCGCTGGCTAGCATAAAACAGCGTCTGAAAATGGTTCCACTTCCTGGCAGAAACCTGGAAATTATTGTACTTTTTCAGTGCTTATTATGTGCGAAGAGAATCAATAGCAGTGTGGCTTAGTGGAAAGGGCTTGGCCTTGGGAATCAGAGGTTGTGGGTTCTAATCCCTGCTCCACCACTTATCAACTGTGTGACTTTGGGCAAGTCAGATCACTTCTCTGTGCTTCAGTTATCTCATCTGTATAATGGGGATTAAGACTGTGAGCCCCACATGGGACAACGTGATTACCTTGTATCTACCCCAGTGCTTAGAACAGTGCTTGGCACATAGTAAGCACTTGACAAATACCATCATCATCATCAATGGGGTAGGTATAAGTTAGTCAGGTTAGACACAGTCCCTGTCCCACATGAGGCTCAAGGTCTAAGTAGGAGGGAGTAGGATTTAATCACCATTTCTGAGATGAAGCACAGAACAGACTTGCCCAAGCGGACATGCGACAGAGCCAGGATTAGAACCCAGGTCCTCTGACTCCTAGGCCTGTGGTCTTTCCACTCGGCCTTGTTGCTTCTCTGAAAGAGCATCTTTTTTCCCTGTTCACGGTTCCCCCTCTCTTCATCCCGCTGAATATACTCAGGAGGCCGGAGAGCATTGGTAGATAGTATGAAACCGGAGAGCTGATAATTTGTGCACTCGGAAGAAAATTCTGGCTTTCCCAAGGCCCAGCCCACCCCAGAAATCTGAGGCATTGACTAGAAATGGGGCTCCTTGGGGGTAACTGGGAATGGCAGAGAGACAGCATGGCCTAGTGGAAAGAGTACGGACCTCGGAGTCAGAGGACCTGGGTTCTAATCCTGGCTCTGCCAAATGCTTGCTATGTGATCTTGGGCTGGTCATTTAACTTCTCAATGCCTCTGTTTTCCCTCCTACTTAGACTGCAAGCCCCCTGGGGAACAAGGACTGTGTCCAACCTAATTAGTTTGTATCTACCCCAGCATTTGGAAGAGTGTATAAGCACTTAACAAATACCATTAAAAAAAAACCCTGTGAACAGACATCCTGATTTGGGTGGGAGGGTCAAACCTTGTAGTTTCCTGATCAGTCTCACAAATAGGCTAGGACAGGGTCTGCTAGAGCCATACATTCATTCATTCAATGGTATTTATTGAGCGCTTACTGTGTGCAGAGCACTGCACTAAGAGCTTGGGAAGTACAAGTTGGCAACATATAGAGACGGTCCCTAACCAACAGCGGGCTCACAGTCTAGAAGATTGGGCTGGAGTGTCAAACGGAGACCCCAGTGGCTGAGGCAGTGGCATGGCAGCAGTCTGCTGTGTGATCTTGGTCAAGTCACTTCTCTGTGCCTCAGTCACCTCATCTTTAAAATGGGGATTAAGACTGCGAGCCCCATGTGAGACACGGACTGTCCCCAAGCTGATTAGCTTGTATCTACGTCAGCGTTTAGTACAGTGCCTGGCACATAGTAAACACTTAACAAATGCGATTAAAAAAAAAGGCAAAGTGCAGCTACCGGCACCGCAGCTGATGTCACCACTGTCTTGGTTGAAGAAGCTTGCTGGGATCATGGGAGAGATTGGCTTCAGCTGCCTATCTCTTGGGGCAATGAAAACACTGCCCTTCCAGGTTTTTGCTTGGAATTTGGGCTTCAAAGGCCCAGTTCTGACATTGCCACACAACCAGGATAGTGACACAGGAGGACAACTGCTGTAAATTCTCCATGAGCAGGAACATGTCTGCTAATTCTGTTGTTTTGTACTCTTCTAAGAGCTTAATTTAGTGCTCTGTACGTAGAAAGGGCTCAGTAAGTATCACTGATAGATGGAGGAGGAGGAAACAGCTATGTCAAATGGCTCAGTAATTTGTCTTATCCTTCCATTTTTTCCCTTTCCCTCTCTATCCTCTAATAATAATTGAAAAAATAATAATGATAACAATTTTTATGTCTGTTAAGAGCTTACTATGTGCCAAGCACTTTACTAAGTGTGGGGCAGGAACAAGATAGGTTGGACCCAATCCCTCTCACACACACGGGTCTCACTGTTTAAGCTGTTTAATTCTATCTGTTCTGACGATTTTGACACCTGTGAGCCCATTGTTGGGTAGGGACTGTCTCTATACGTTGCCGACTTGTACTTCCCAAGTGCTTACTACAGTGCTCTGCACATAGTAAGCACTCAATAAATACGAATGAATGAATGAAGGTGGAGGGAAAACACATGTTGAATTTCCATTTTTCAGATAAGGAAACTGAGGCACAGAAAAGTTAAGTGATTTAGCCAAAGTCACACAGCAGGCAAGTGGCAGAACTGGGATTAGAAACCAGGGCTTCTGATGCCCAGGTGCATGGTCTTTCCACTAGGTAATCCTGCTTCTCTCCCTTTCCCCCAAACCATTCCTTCTTCCTCTCATCTTTTCCACCCATCCATTCCCCTCTTCACCCCACAAGAAGTGTGCAGGAGGGGTTGTTTTCATCGACCGTATCTATCAGCTGTGTTGTGTTGTACTCTCCCAAGTGATTAGTACAGTGCTCTGCACACAGTAAGTCTCAATCAGTACCACTGATTGATAAATTCCTGAAAGTATCTTTAGATATCCATTTTTGAAAATATAAACTTTCTTGAGGACACTTCACCTCCAAATGAAATGCAAGTTGCAGCTAGCAGCTGGGATTGGCTATCTCTGTCAGTATATTCCAATTTTGCTGTACCAAAGTCCAGGTTGCAACTGACAATCAGTCAATATTATTCACTGAACACTTAGGCTGTGCAAAGCACTGTACTAAGCATTTGGGAGAGTACAATACAGTAAGTAGATATGATCCTCTGCCCTCAAGAAGCCTACATTCTAGAAGGTATTAAAAGCAGGGAAAGGAACCCAGTATTTAAGATATGTACATAAGTGCTTCTGAAAGCAGGTGAGGTGAGCTGACTACCTAAATTCCTAGTGGGCACAGATTCAAATACATAGGTAACTCAGCAAGTTGGGAAGTAGGGTAGAGATAATTGAAAATTGAAATTAAAAAAATATCATGAAGTGGCACCAATTCAAATGAATCACACAAACAGGGAATGTGTCTACCAACTCTGTTATATTGTCATCTTGTGTTCTTCCAAGCACTTAGTACTTGCACAAAGCAAGTGCTCAGTAAATACGATATTGATCAATTGAGCATGAAAGACTTCTCCCGGGCCCAATAAGAGATGCCACCATCAAGCAAGTGTTCCAGCAATGAAAGCTTTATTCCTAAAATTAATAATCCCCATAAATCCCCCTTCCTCTCACATTCTCATTTAAGGAGTTTCAAGGGTAAGTGTGAAACAATTAACTAATTCTCTTCTGCCTAATAAGATACATTTGATGGATTTGATCATAAAATTTTATTCTTTTGGCTTAGAATTTCATTGATTATCACTTCAGTGGAGGACATTTGCTTTGAAAGTCTTAAATGATGCAAAGGAAATGGCATAGCTCACTGTCTTGGTAATTGGTGATTAGATTTTCTTGGTGGGCAACTTTACTCAACATTTTCCAGTGGTTCTAAATTTGTCCATGTAAACAAATACACTGGCACCCTTTTCTTCTAGTCATTATTTTATTATGAAGAGGAGAAATTCATTTGTACCCTTTCAAGTGCAGAGTGAATTGTTGTTGCTGCATAAATGCATATGTAAATTTTTCATAGATGTGTTAATAGTAACAGGAAAAATAATGGTGGTATTTTTAAGTGCTTTCTGTGTGCCAAGCACTGTACTAAGCACTGGTAGATACAAGATAACCAAGTAGGTCCACATAGTCTAAGGGGGAGGGAGGACACATTTTTAACTCTCATTCTCATTCCACAGATGAGGCCCAATTCTAATTCTGCCTGTAGTTACAAGCCCTGTAGGGCTTTCACATTCCAGGAGCTTAGCATTTGGTTCTGGTACACCTAAGTATAAATTCCTTGAAAATGAACAATAATCATAGTAATCAGCGTTGTGGCCTTGCTGCCAACATCCCTGTTTTGGTACCTCTTTCTCCAGCTGCCCCACTTTCCAGGACTGACCTGCATTTAGGGGAGTAGCTTATGGAAGCTGACCACAAGTCCACTGACCACATTACCTCCCCGCTATCCTCAGTGCCTCAGATACTGGTCTCTATTACAGCTGTAGATAGTTATCCTACTTAATATGTTCTTTTATCTTTACCTAACTGAAGGTGGATGGGGTTTATAGAATCAGCATTCAAATGAATGCAAAACACTTAGCAAATATATCATTTGGACTTTTCTGGTAGTCTCCCTGGGCTGACATCCAAAAGAAGGGGAACTGGAAAAATAGGTGAAGGGATTTGAACCACTTCGAGGAAATGCAGGCAATTGTGCCGTGTGCTCCTTTGAGGTAATAGCTAATGTACATCCTTTTCTGCCCATCTGGCTTAAGTCACACTGGACAGCTTAACCCAACTGGGGCTGAGGCCAGGTCGGGTTGGGAGAGTGCTATTCCATTTTTAGACCTGAGAAAATCTAGGCAGACAATCTGAATGAACCCTCACAAGCACCCTATAGGCCCCTAGGCTCCTGCTTGATTAAATTAGTAAAAATCAGGGAACATTTGTGGTTAAAAAGGAATGTTTTCCAAACTGGGAACGAGAGGTAACCAGGATGGACACGAGAAATGTTTTGTATACTTAACAATCAACGGGGTTCTCTCTGGGGAATAATAATTTCCAAATGTGTGTGGGTGTTTTATGTCAGGAGTGAATTGACGCTTATGAGTAATCATTTGTGTTCCATAGCTGTTGAGTGTCAAATTATGCTAATGCTACGTTTACAGATGAAAGGGAGAAAAGGGTATTGTAATGTAGACCGGTAGGAAATATAGCCTAGTGCTGAGGTGCAATCTGTGTGACTTTGTTGAAGAGTACCTTTTGATCCTATTTTCAGCTCAGTTTGGCACTAATTGGGCTGCAGTTTCTAGTGCTCTCTAATGTTTAAACCAACAGTTTATTCACTCAAGTGACTTACTTTTTGCAGTTGATCCTGTAGGCACAGTCCATCTTATATGAATTACAAAATCTGTTGAAATTGGGAATTTTTTTCTTTGTGATGTGAAGTGGATTCTCTTGTACTCCCCCAAGTGCTTGGTACAGTGCTCCATTAATCAATCAATTATTGGTATATATTGAGCACTTACTGTGTGCAGATCACTGTATTAAGCACTTGGAGGAGTACCACACAACACAATTGATAGATATTATCCCTGCCTGCCCAGAGTTTACAGACTACAGGGGAAGATTGACATTAAAGTGGATTAGGGATAAAGGACATAATAGAGAATAATAATTTTTATGTAACTACTGTGTGACTGGAGTATCAGGGTACCTAAGGGGTATGCAGCCAAGTTCAGAGATGACAAAGAGGGGAAGTAAGTGCCCGATAAATACCACTGATTGATTTGTTGGGAATCATGTATGCAATTTAAGTATCAGTTTCCTCACTCTTCACTGTAAGAATCTCTGTGTGGCTTTGCTATTGCAATTCTCTGATGACTCTCCAGAGGAGAGGCATACTTGGAGACCCGAGGTTGGAATCTCCCAAATTCATGTTTCCCTCATTTTCCTAATCCTGTGCAGGGGACAACAGTCAAATTCAGGTGTGAGACTAGTGTGTTTATTACGCCTAGTGCATTCTGCTTCATGGTAAGGGCAGGACCATTTCACTCTGCTCTCCTTAGCCTGACTTTATGTCATTGGGTTTGGGCCTGGTGCCTTCTTGGTGTTTGTATTCAACCTCAAAAAGAATATCACATCCCAACTAAAAGTTATGCCACTTTAAATCCCATCTATGAGAAGCTGAGAAACAACATGGTGGAGTGTGGAAAGACCTCAGGACTGGGAGTAAGAAGACCTGGGTTCTTATCCTGGCTCCCCCAACTTGCCTGCAGTATGACTTTGCCCAAGTCACTCAGCTTTCTATGTCAGTTTCCTTATCAATAAAACGGGGATTAAATGTGGGGCGTGGCATGGCTTAGTGGAAAAAGCATAGGCCTGGTGGTCGGAGGACTTGAGTTCTAATCCTGCCTCTGCTAGTGGTCTGCTGTGTGACCTTGGGCATGTAACTTAACTTTTCTGTACCTCAATTCCTCATCTGTAAAATGGAGACTGAATCCTACTCTCTCCTGCATAGACTCTGAGCCCCAAGAAGAGCAGTGATTGTGCTTGACCTGTTTATCTTGTATCCACCCCAGTACTTAGAACAATGTTTGACACAGCAACTACCCTAATATGATGATTATAAAGATGGTTTTTCCTCCCTGTTAGTAAACCCAAAGTGTGAGACAAGAACTGTTCCCAGTCTATCGTGCATCTTCCCAAGTGCTTAGCATAGTGCTTGGAACATAGCAAGCATTTAAAAAAGTCAGAGTAATTATTATAATTATTATCCTATGAATCTACAGATTCGGAATGCTGCTCATAGAAGTCATCTTGTGGATATCAAGCTGTTTCCTATCAAAGAAATGACTAGTGCTTTCTCCCGCAAGATCGAAATATTCCAAATATTTGAGCACTTTTCCTGTAAAGCAGTTCCCTTAGAAACAGTGTGGCCTAGTGTAATGGTCACAGTCCTGTGAGTCAGAGGGCCTGGGTTCTAGTGCTGCATCCTCCACTTGCCTGGTGTGAAAACTGGGCAAGTCACTTCACTTCTCTGTGCCTTAGTTTCCTCATCTGTAAAATGGAGATGTAATACCTGTTCTCCCTTTTACTTACACTGTGAATCTGAAGATGGACAGCAACTGTGTCTGACATGATTATCTTGTGTCTACCCCAGCACTTAGTATACCACTTGGGACATAATAAGTGCTCAACAAATACCACAATTATTGTTAAAATAACAATAATCATAATATCATTATTAGATCATCACTCTGACAATTTTATGTACTTCCCCTGTGTAGCAATAATCATAATATCATTATTAGATCATCACTCTGACAATTTTTATGTACTTCCCCGTGTTTCAAATTTATTTCAAGCATCATCCAGCCTATGAATTATTTTTCTTGGACTGTAAACTATTTAGTCATCCTTTCCACACTTTTAAGTATCATGGACATGACAAATCTGATGGAAGTGAATATCTACAGCCTAAAAGAATAGACAGTTCCCTGGGCCCAGTTGGATTTAAAATTTATTTTGGTGGACTGTGTCCAACCTGATTAGCTTACAACAACTCTAGTACTTAGGATAGTGCCTGGCACGTAGTAAGCACTAAACAAATAAAACAAGAAAGTATAATTTCATTTAGGTGGTGGTTGTTTGAGCCATTGCTAATTTTCAGGTTTTTGCTTTTGTCTTTTTTTTTAAACTCCTATCCTGATTTTTAACATTGAGTTTCATCCCATTATTCTTATTTCAGGGGGCCTAAGCCATTATCAGTAATATTCCCCCTCTCTCCCCTTCTATCGTTAGAGTTTTCACTTTTCAGATGTTTGTAGTTAGCTGCTATGTGTATTAGTACACTGATGCTTGCTCTGGGGTCTTGGAGTCTTTCCATACTCTGCCATGTTGTTTCTCAGCTTCTCAGAGATGGGATTAGAAGTGGCAAAACTTCTAGTTTTGATGTGAGGATTTTTGAGATTGAATACCAACAACAAGACACCAACCCCAAACCCAGTGATCTAGCTTTGATGTGATATTCTGTGATTGAATTCAAATAACGAAAAGACACAAAACCCAATGATCTAAAGGTAGGCTAAGGAGATTGTAAAATGATGTTAATCCCATCGTTTTTGCAGTAATAATTCCCTATGGTATTTTACTCCTTCCAGTAAGGTTAGTGAGGGTTTTTTAAAATAGATGTTTAATATTTCCCTGTGTTATTTAACTCCTTTCATAGAGAAGCAGTGTGGCTCTTTGGAAAGAGCCTGGGCTTGGGAGTCAGAGGTCTTGGGTTCTAATCCCGTCTCCGCCACTTGTCAGCTGTGTGACTTTGGGCAAGTCACTTAAATTCTCTGAGACTCAGTTACCTCATCTGTAAAATGGGGATGAAGACTGTGAGCCCCATGTGAGACAACCTGATCACCTTGTATCCCCAGTGTTTAGAACAGTGCTTCACACATAGTAAGTGCTTAACAAATGCCATCATTATTATTATTAGTGTTATTAAGTTTAGTGAGACTTTTTAATGGATGCTTTTCAGATTCTCTGAGAACCACAAAATATAATTAGTGTTTAAAATAATATTCCCACTATATTTAAATTTACAAACATAAGTAAGCTCGTTATGGGCAGGAACCATATCTGCTAATTCTGTTGTACTCTCCTGAGTGCTTAGTACAGTGCTCTGCACATAGTAAGTGCACAATAACTACCACGAATTGATTGATAAATCAGTAACCCTATCTATAATTCAACATAGGTATAAATTAAATTTATTCAGTAGCATATATATCTACATTACAATCGTTCAGCATAAATTAGAAAAACATTTGGCCTGTAGCAGAAAATTGAAAATGTTGAAAATTCTCCTCTACTTCAGAATGTATTTGCATTTCAGGCATTCTCACTTAGTTTGCTAGACATTCATGTTGATAAAACTACTGACCCAACATATTTGACCTCATTTTGGAAAGTGCAGAAGCCCTGGTGCAGTGAGATTTCACGGCACATTGCATTAGTTTCTCCTCTCCTAAGGCTCCATCAGAACGGAGATGCGAGCCCCTTCTTCCCCCAGGTGGTGTTAAGCTGCTAGAATGTTGTGATCTGTAGTGTGCGAGGAAATGAAAACAGATCCAGCAGGAGGAAGTAAATAGAGCCACACTAAAACGCCCCTTCTCAGAATTGGAACATCTGTTCTTTCTTTTCATGACTCTAGTGAGGGATCAGGTCGGAGAGGGCTAAGAAACGTGACTTTTGTATAGGAAAAAGTCTCCTCTAACTTTGCCCCTCTTTGGAACTAAATGTAAACTCGGGTTTAGTTTGGGATAAAGTGCGCTCCTAGCTCCTCCCCCACTGCCACCATCTGCCTTTTATGTCAAACCCATCACTCTTCTTCACTGTTTCTGGCCATCTGCCGTTCCCTTTCTCCAGGCAGGGAAGGTTTAGAATGGACCAGCGGACTGGCAAATGCTCCACTGGCCAGCCCCTTGCATGATGATGATGATGATGGTATTTGTTAAGCGCCTTACTATGTGCCAAGCACTATTCTAAGTGCTGGGGTAGATACGAGGTAATCAGGTTGTCCCATGTGAGGCTCACAGCCTTAATCCCCATTTTACAGATGAGGTTACTTGCCCAAAGTCATACAGCCGACAAATGGTGAAGGCAGGATTAGAACCCACGACCTCTGACTCCCAAGCCCGGGCTCTTTCCTCTAAGCCATGCTGCTTCCTGTAATAATGATGGTATTTGTTAAGCACTTACTACGTGCCAAGCACTGGGGTAGATACAAGGTTGTCCCTCATGGGGCTCACAGTCTTAACCCCCATTTTACAGATGAGGTAACTGAGACACAGAGAAGTTAAGTGACTTGCCCAAAGTCACACAGCTGATACGTGGCAGGGCTGAGATTAGAATCCATACCATTCTGACTCTCACGCCCATGCTCTATCCGCTATGCCATGCTATTTCTACCACTAGACACAGCCAGCTGACAACTCTAGCTGATGGCAGTCCAGGTGAGAAACACAGTCTGGTCATTGTCCCTGGGGAAAAAAAGCTGGAGAGGGATCGGCAGTTGATGATGATCATTCATTCATTCAGCCTTATTTATTGAGTGCTTACTGAATGCAAAACACTGGAATCCCAAGCGTTTAGTACAGTGCTCTGCACACAGTAAGCGCTCAATAAATACGATTGATGATGATGATGAATAAGCATTTGGGAGAGTACAATATAACAATAAGCGGACCCATTCCCCGCCTGCAATGAGCTTACCGTCTAGAGGAGGACACAGATGTTAATAGAAATAAATTACGGATATGTACATAAGTTCTGTGGAGCTGGGATGGGGGATGAATAAAGATAGCGAGTCACCGCGACGCAGAAGGGAATGGGAGAAGAGGAAAGGAGGGTTTAATCAGGGCAGGCCTCTTGGAGGAGATGTGCCTTCAATAAGGCTTTGAAGGGAGGGAGAGTAAAACTTTGAGGAAAAAGGCAAAGAAGCCGCATTTCATGTCATTAATAATAATAATAATAATAATAATAATAATAATGTTGGCATTTGTTAAGCGCTTACTATGTGCGAAGCACTGTTCTAAGCACTGGGGGGGCTACAAAGTGATCAGGTTGTCCCACGGGGGGCTCACAGTTTTCATCCCCATTTTACAGATGAGGGAACTGAGGCTCAGAGACGTGAAGTGACTTGCCCAAGGTCACACAGCAGACATGTGGCGGAGCCGGGATTCGAACCCGTGACCTCTGACTCCAAAGCCCGGGCTCTTTCCACTGAGCCACACTGCTTCTTAATGCTTTATAGGTGTGTTTTTAAGAAGTAGCATCTGGTAGCATTCTCCACCCAAATATGTCTTATTTTAATTTTAGGATCAGTTCCTTCCAGAGCCAGGTATCTACGTTTTTGGTTTTGTTTTGTTATCTGTGGGAGGCCAGTCCCACCAGAGGGTGTGAGTTGGGTTGGATCTTTGTTTGGGATTGCTACAGGTTGTTTGAAGGAACAGTGTGATGGCTACCCTCCGTGACCTTGTACATGAATTTATCCAAACCCCTCTGGAGCTTAGAGATATTTTTTTTGCCTGCACCATTGTAACAGTAAATTCCACAGGTTTACTTGGCACCCCTCCACATCCTATTTCAGTGGCTGCCCTTTTGTCTTAATGAGGGATTTCATGAGAAGTTTTTCATACCCTGGCTACTGTGGTAGCCTTCAGTCACATCTCTACAGACTAAGAATCTTACCTGTTCTTTTCAGTCTGTAAACACTCCCCAAAGCCAATAGTCCTCATCGGTTACACAGAGCTAAATGTTGCCGCAGCATTCTGTTTCCCAGGCGGCAAGTTGGGCAGCGTTGGACAAGGAAATAGAAAATCCAATGAAAAAGGCTAGCTCCTCCTTTGGGAAACTGTCAAAAGACCGTGGTGACAGCAGGAGACAGGCTTCAAACCAAACTTAGAGGTGTGGGCAGGGATTGTCTCTATTTGTTGCTGAATTGTACTTTCCAAGTGCTTAGTACAGTGCTCTGCACACAGTAAGCGCTCAATAAATACAACTGAATGAATGAATGAATGAAAAGTGAAGGTAGACCCATCCAACAGGGGGATCCCGGCAATTTCCCTTTGAGTCTCACAACACTGCATCCCAACCCCTTGAAGGGCTGTCACATTTAAACCCCTAACCTCTGTGTCCTGAGGCCAAAGAGGTCATGCAAGGGGGCTCTGGGGCTGTCGTGACACTGCCACATCGAAAGAGAATGAGAGGAGGGATGGAAAGAGATGTGGTGCCATGATGGGAATGAGGGCGGAGGGGTGAGTTCATTGGGCTCCCGTGAGGCCAGATGGACTGGTGACTTAACTGCTCATACAAATATTGGTTTAACTGCTTATACAAATATTGATTGAGTGAAAGGCAAGGGGTCTGCCTCTGGCTACTCCCCTCACCAGTTGCCCTGATTGATTGATGGAATGCCCATGTTGAGTCATCTTCACTGTGTTCCACTGCTTTGTTTGTCAACTTGGGGGAGCAGCGATACTAAGCGTGGCTCAGTGGAAAGAGCCCGGGCTTTGGAGTCAGAGGTCACAGGTTCAAATCCCGGCTCTGTCACTTGTCAGCTGTGTGACTTTGGGCAAGTCACTTCACTTCTCTGGGCCCCAGTTACCTCATCTGTAAAATGGGGATTAAGACTGTGAGCCCCACGTGGGACAACCTCATCACCTTGTAACCTCCCCAGTGCTTAGAACAGTGCTTTGCACATAGTAAGCGCTTAATAACTGCCATTATTATTATTATTATTATTATTATTATTATTATTATTGGCCTGACAGCTTCCATCTTAGACGGTTAGCTCAATATGGGTTGGGGACTGTGTTTGACTTGATTAGCTCGCATCTACCCCAGCACTTAGTACTTGGATCTGTACCCTTTGGGCATTTGGTATTCATCCTACCCTCAGCCCCACAGCACTTAAGTACATATCTGTAAATTATCTGTAAATTATTGCTGCTCTCCTGCTGCTATCCAGCCCACACACTTGGCTCCTCTCACGCTAACCTTTTCACTGAACCTCGATCTCGCCTACCTTGCCACCCACCTCTCGCCCATGTCCTGCCTCTGGTCTGGAACACCCTCCTTCCTCATATATGACAGTTACTCTCCCCCCCCATTCAAAGCCTTATTGAAGGCACCTCTCCTCCAAGAGGCCTTCCCAGACTAAGCCCCACTTTTCCTCATCTCCCACTCCCTTCTGCATCGCCCGGACCTGCTCCCTTTATTCATCTCCTCTCCCAGACCCACAGCAATTAAGAACAAGTCTGTAGTTTAAGTATTTATATTAATGTCTATTGCCTGGTCTCAACTGTAAGCCTGTCGTGGGCAGGGAATGTGTTAATTGTTATACTGTTCTCCCACAATAATAATAATAATAATGGCATTTGTTAAGCGCTATGTGCAGAGCACTGTTCTAAACACTGGGGAGGATACAAGGTGATCAAGTTGTCCCACGTGGGGCTCACAGTCTTCATCCCCATTTTACAGATGAGGTAACTGATGCTCAGAGAAGCTAAGTGACTTGCCCAAGGTGTCACAGCAAACATGTGGCAGAGTCGGCATTTGAACCCATGACCTCTGGCTCCAAAGCCCATGCTCTTTCCACTGAGCCACGCTGCTTTTCTGATGGTTAATACAATGCTCTGCACACAGTAAGCACTCAGTAAATATCATTGACTGACTATTTATATTAATGTCCGTCTCCCCCTCTAGGCTGTGAGCTCATTGTGGGCAGGGAATAATAATGATGGTATTTGTTAAGCACTTATTATGTGCCAAGCACTGTTCTAAAAACTGGGGTAAATACAAGGTCATCAGGTTGTCCCACCTGGGGCTCACAGTCTTAAAATCCCCATTTTACAGCTGAGGTAACTGAGGTACACAGAAGTTAAGTGACTTGCCCAAAGTCACACAGCTGACAAGTGACAGAGCTGGGATTAGAACCCACTACCTTTGACTCCAAAGCATGTCTGTTGTTGTATTATACTCTCCCAAACACTTAGTACAGTGCTTTGCAAACAGTGAGCACTCAATAAATAAGATTAAATGAAAGAAAGAATGAACAGTAAGCCCTCGATAAATGTGATTCACCGACTAACTATATTAATGTCTCTTCCCCTCTAGACTGTAAGCTTGTTGTGGGCAGGGAACGTGTCTATCAACTCTGTTGAATTGTACTCTCATAGGCACTTAGTACGGTGCTCTGCACACAGTATGTGCTCAGTAAAACCATTGATTGATTAACACAGTGTTTGGCAAATAGTAAGCACTTAGCAAATCCCATTATCATTATCATCATGATTTTAGGACTAATAAAAGAGAGTTATGGTGAAGGATTGAGCCTTTGGGTGACAAGCGTTTAATAAGCTGGCTCTTTATTAGAAGCTCTTTATTAGCTCTTTATTCTTCTAATAGCTCTTCTATTAGCTCTTCTAATAAGCTCTTTATTAGAAGCAGCATCCAAATCTACATGAAGGCTAAAATCAAGCTCCCGGAGAGCAAAGAATAGAGACATTCACCGGGCACTCTGTGACATCATAGCAGCCTTTAGAGACAAGGAACCCAACAGCAGGTAATGATGTGAGCCTCAGCCCCATGGTACTTAGGTACGTATTTATAAATAATATATTGTAAATTGTTTTTGTTAATGTCTAGGCTGTGAGCTCATCGTGGGCTGAGAACGTGCCTGCCAATTCTGTTAAATTGTACTCTCCCAAGTGCTTAGTACAGTGCTCTGCAAACAATAAGCGCTCAATAAATGGCATTGATTGATGAGCAGAAAATGGTTGGGACACTATCAAGCAGCTTTCAGGAATGTGGCCAGTATGCACCACCAAGATGGGCTGGAGGAAGGTGCCTCAGAGATTGGAAAGAATTTGCACAAAAGCAAGAAGTCAGGATTTACTGAGTGCTTATTGAGTGCAGAGCACTATGCCCTTGGGAAATGCACAATATAACAGACACATTCCCAGCCCACAGCAAGCTTATAGTCTAGATGGGGAGACAAACATTAAAATAAAAACATGAAACTACTGACTTAAATGCTGTGGGACTGGGAGGGGGGATGAAGTGAATCAACAGGGCACAGTGAACCCTCAAGGATAAAATAAAATGGAGGGCTGTTAAGGGAAATGCGATTCAAGCTAAGAAACCAGGTGAACCTTCTGGTGGGACTTCTGTCCTTAATTGGAGGTCCTGAAAATTGGGATATTAAGAAGCGGTCACTCTCAGGACAGTAGGCACTATCTTGGCATACAACACACAATGTGGAAGAGATTGTTGACTGCATATCGGTCATTCAGGCTTCACCTATACCCATAGATAGGATCCTCAGCATTAAGTCCATGAAAACCAAGGACCATGTGTATGTGTGTGAATGTGTTTATGTGTGTAATATTCCTCCCAAAAAGTTTCAGATTAGCAGGGATATCTATTTCTCTTCAAATGGATAGCTTTATGGTCTTCAGCTAAGATACAGATGGGCAATTGTAGGTACACATATCTGAGTTTGAAATGTAATTGTTTTACAAGGCCAGCTTGGTGGTGGCAGTGGGGACACAACAGTAGCTTACCGTTTAGAAGAACAATTAAATGTTCATTAGCAGCAATTGTTTATTGCATGCTCACTTGATGCTGAGCTTGTACTAGGCTCTAGGGAAATTAAAGAGAAATGACGAGAGGGAATCAGGCTGTCCTAGAGGACATTTGGGTGTTTGCCTAATTGCTTATTAAATAAACTGAACTTTTTTGCCCTTTGCCAGGAGGCAGTGAGAATAAGGAGATCTCTGGCTTGCCTTTTATCCTGCCTCTTGGTGATGTCACACAATTTCCAGAGGCACAGTCTCTCTCTCTCTCTCTCTTTGTATTTGTTAAGCACTCACTAAATCCCCGGCACTGTACTAAGCACTAGGGGAGATACAAGCTAATCAGGTTGGACACAATAGTGATACTAATTATGGTATTTCTTAAGCGCTTTGTGCCAAGCACTGTACTAAGCGCGGGGGTGGATACAAGCAAATCGAGTTGGTCACAGTCCCTGTCCCATGTGGGGCTCATAGTCTTAATCCCCAATTTACAGATGAGCTGAATGAGGCACAGAGAAGTGAAGTGACTTGCCCAAGGCCACACAGCAGACAAGTGATAGAGCTGGGATTGGAACCCAGGTCATTCATTCAATAGTATTTATTGAGTGCTTATTGTGTGTAGAGCACTATACTAAGCACTTGGAAGAGTACAATATAACATAACATTCCCTGCCCACAACGGGTTTGGAGTCGGTGGTTATGGGTTCAAATCCCGGCTCTGCCACTTGTCAGTTGTGTGACTTTGGGGCTAGAGTGGAGCTCACAGTCTTAATCCCCATTTTACAGATGAAGTAACTGAAGCACAGAGAAGTTAAGTAACTTGCCCAAGGCCACACAGCAGACAAGTAGTGGAGCCGAGAATTAGAACCCAGGTCCTCTGACTCCTGGCCCCGTGCTCTCTATCCATTAGACCACACTTCTCTCTTTCTAGACTTGATCTCATGGTAATCTACCCAGCCTTCTGGATGGAGTTGGCCCAGGCCTTGGTTTAGACTTGATCTCTGCCCCTCAAGACCAGTGTAGGCTTCAGATATTTGGCCACTAGGAATCCGGAGCGCTTAGTTCAGTGCTCTGCATACAGTAAGCGCTCAATAAATTCCATCTATTGGTTAGGAAAAAAATCCACTCTTGCCTCGTCACATTCTGCACAACTTCATCGCTTTAGGTTGTGCAAGTGCAAGATGTGATTCAATGACACCATGCAGAAATCTGTTAAAACCACTGGACCAGAAGCATTTCTCCAATGACCCCTGCCTTGGTCCCAAACCACCATGTTCCCCTCCCAGATCCCCATCCAAACAGGCATCACATGGGGAAGTTAATTTTTAACTGCTTTCACCCCCATGTCTGCCCCGCACCCCTGTAGCATCCCACCTGAAGCAGCATGGCTCAGTGGAAAGAGCCCGGGCTTTGGAGTCTGTGGTCATGGGTTCAAATCCCGGCTCTGCCACTTGTCAGTTGTGTGACTTTGGGCAAGTCACTTAATTTCTCTGTTCCTCAGTTACCTCACCTGGAAAATGGGGATTAAGACTGTGAGCCCCACCTGATCACCTTGTAACCTCTCCAGCACTTAGAACAGTGCGTTGCACATAGTAAGTGCTTAATAAATGCCATCATTATTACTATTATTATAGCCCCGACCCCTTTGACATTGTACCCAGGCTGTACCAGGCCATCACCTCACCAAGCACTGGGGTGGATACAAGTCAATCGGGTGGGCACAGTCCCTGCCTCACACGTTGTGCACAATCTTCATTCCCATTGTACCGGCAAAGGAACTGAGGCACATAGATGTTAAGTGACTTTCCCAGGGTCACACACAGCAGACAAGTGGCAGAGCTGGGCTTAGAAACCATTCTTTCTGTCTCCCAGGCCTACGCTCTATCATCATCATCATCATCGATCGTATTTATTGAGCGCTTACTATGTGCAGAGCACTGTACTAAGCCCTTGGGAAGTACAAATTGGCAACATATAGAGTCAGTCCCTACCCAACAGTGGGCTCACAGTCTAAAAGGGGGAGACAGAGAACAAAACCAAACATACTAACAAAATAAAATAAATAGACTAGATATGTACAAGTAAAATAAATAGAGTAATAAATATGTACAAACATATATACATATATACAGGTGCTGTGGTGAAGGGAAGGAGGTAAGATGGGGGGGGATGGAGAGGGGGGCGAGGGGGAGAGGAAGGAAGGGGCTCAGTCTGGGAAGGCCTCCTGGAGGAGGTGAGCTCTCAATAGGGCCTTGAAGGGAGGAAGAGAGCTAGCTTGGCGGATGGGCAGAGGGAGGGCATTCCAGGCCCAGGGGATGACGTGGGCCGGGGGTCAATGGCAGGACTGCTTCTCTACCTGTCCAGCTCTGGACAGCAGTCTAGCTAGCCCATTGCAGACATCTTTCCCCGTAGTTTAGCAGGACATGGTATAAAGGGGTGTGTGTGTGTGTGTGTGTGTGTGTGTGTGTAAGTGCTTAGAGCCCCATTTTTGCAGCTTCAGATTCTGTGCCATGTCTCCAAAATGACTGGCTGCCACAGGTCATGGGTTCAAATCCCGGCTCCACCACTCATCAGCTGTGTGACTTTGGGCAAGTCACTTAACTTCTCTGGGCCTCAGTGACCTCATCTGCAAAATAGGGATTTAGACTGTGAGCCCCACGTGGGACAACCTCATCACCTGGTACCTTCCCCAATGCTTAGAACAGTGCTCTGCACATAGTAAGCACTTAGTAAATGCCATTGTTATTATTATTTTCTACTTTTTTAGAAGCTTGAAAGCATTTTGTCCATTTCCTTAGATACCTTTCCCCCCCTCTCTCAATTCCCTCTGACCTGTGTGAGCCATAAGTGAGAGTTACCTGTTTGAGGAAGTTTGTGTTTGACTCAGGGATTTTGGGAAATCACGCAATGTAGGTGAGAAGTCATTAGAGAAGCAGTCTGGTGTAGTGCGTAGAACATGGTCCAGGGAATCAGAAGGTCATGGGTTCTGATCCCGGCTCAGCCACTTATCTGCTGTGTGACATCGGGCAAGTCACTTCATTTCTCTGGGCCTCAGTTACTTCATCTGTAAAATGGGGCTTGAGACTGTGGGCCCTGAGTGGCACAGGGACTGTTTCCAATCTGATTTGCTTGTATCCACCCCAGTGCTTATGTGCCTGGAGCATAGTAAGTGCTTAGCAAATTTACCCATCATTTCTGGTACATTCATTCATTCAATCATATTTATTGAGCGCTTACTGTGTGCAGAGCACTGTACTAAGAGCTTGGGAAGTACAAGTAGGCAACATATAGAGACGGTCCCTCCCAAACAACGGGCTCACAGTCTAGAAGGGGGAGACAGACAACAAAACAAAACATGTAGACAGGTATCAAAATCATCAGAACAAATAGAGCATGATCTCCTGATGGTTCCTTCAATGATTTAGTGGCTACTTGAGGCCAAGTATCAAGGATCCTTGTTCCTTTAATAATAATAATGATAATAATAATAATAATAGTAATGATGGCATTTGTTAAGTGCTTACTATGTGCAAAACACTGTTCTAAGCACTGGTGAGGATACAAGGTGACCAGGTTGTCCCATGTGGAGCTCACAGTATTAATCCCCATTTTACAGATGAGGTAACTGGGGCACAGAGAAGTTAAGTGACTTGCCCAAAGTCACACAGCCGACAATTGGCATAGCTGGCATTTGAACCCATGACCTCTGAGTCCCAAGCCCATGCTCTTTCCATTGAGCCACACTACTTCTTGGCCCAGAACATGGACAAGTCAATGTGCCTTCATTTGTCTTTCTGCATGAAGGGCATGGCCACATTTACTTTATTTGAGGACTATTTTGACTTCCTGAAATGTAAAGAAAGGTACCTGTCAAATCTGAAAACTGTGATGTTATTAGAAAACAGTCTTCTTCCTGATTCGGACATCTGCAACGTCTCCTAACCCTCATTTCTTAAATACAGGGTACTTCCTAGTCTGTTCAATTTCGAGTTTTTCCAAGAATCATTTTGAGATTTTGACAGGTTCTAAGTGGTGCCAAAAATAGAACAGAACCGGCCCAAATTTAACTGTTTATTTAAGCTGTTTGGAAGAGGGGAGCCTGGATCCCACCACATCCCTCTAGACTGCAAACCCGTTATGGGCAGGGAACGTTTCTATTAATTCTGCTGTAATTTATTCTCTCAAGCACTTAGAACAGTACCCTGCACATAGTAAGCACTCAAAAGGTACCACTGATGGATTTATAATAATAATAATGGCATTTATTAAGCGCTTACTATGTGCAAAGTACTGTTTTAAGCACTGGGGAGGTTACAAGGTGATCAGGTTATCCCCCGGGGGGCTCACAGTCTTAATTCCCATTTTACAGATGAGGTAACTGAGGCACAGAGAAGTTAAGTGACTTGCTCAAAGTCACACAGCTGACAATGGGCGGAACCGGGATTTATGCGGCCAGGCCTTGTCCCCACCTTTCCAGTTTTACTCTGTGTCTTCTTCAATGGCTGGCTGACATCCAGTCTGGTCGTGCCAGCCTTCTGGGCGTGTTGGCAGAAGACCGAGGAGATTTAGTAGAGGCTGCACTTCAAACTACAGATCCGGACTCAACAGCCCGTAGCCTCCCTTTCCTGCTCACCTCTCAATCCCTTCTCTCCCTGCCAGTCACATTTCCATCCCTTCCCCTTGTTCTAGCTGTTGCTGTTGCTGGCTTTCTTGATGTATTTTACTTTCAGCCCCGTTCTCAGCCCAGTTTTATAGTTGGATGGAGTTTACCAAGTGATTACATAAACTTCAACCCTGGAGGAAGAAAGCAAAGTTCCGGGGTTTTTTTTTTCAATGTGTTTTTCCAGCACTGTTAGTCTTAGGTTGGTTAGTTTGGACTTTTGACTTCAAATTCTAATTATGGATTTTGCCTTTAATAATAATAATAATAACGATGGCATTTGTTAAGCGCTTACTATGTGCAGAGCACTGTTTTAAGCACTGGGGAGGATACAAGGAGATCAGGTTGTCCCAAGTGGGACTCACAGTCTTATCCCCATTTTACAGATGAGGGAACTGAGGCACAGAGAAGTGAAGTGACTTGCCCAAAGTCACACAGTCACAGTGGCGGAGCCAGGATTTGAACCCATGACCTCTGACTCCAAAGCCTGGGCTCTTTCCACTGAGCCACGCTGCTTCTCGAAGTTAGATAGTGTTTGTTACCATGACTACGAACCTTCAGAATATTCTGATTACTTTTACAATCATTAATAGGAAAAAAGTGTAGATGTATAATTATGCTATTTTTATTCCTTTCTATTGAATTGCTGTTTTTTTTATGAGATAAAATGATTTTCTTGTTTCCACTTTTCTAGCAAGGGATTATTTTAACAAGATGAGAAAATTTAGTCCAGAGAACAGTTAGGTATGCAATTACATTTAGATGTATATTTATGAAATATATTAAACAGCAGATCAGAATCTCACTCTTCATGCTAGAAAATGGTACACTGACCTTAGACTAACCATCGGTAAAGTACATCATTGATGGGGAAAGAATAATTTGCAGGAAAAGGTATTATAATTATTATTACTATTAACGGTCATAATAATAACTTGTGCTTTTCGTTAAGTTCTTACTATGTGCCAGGCACTGTATTAAATGGTGGGAAATATATAAGATTATCAGGTCCCATATAAGGTTCAGTCTAAGTAGGGGGAAAAGCACTTTCCCCATTTTGCAAATAAGGGAACAGAGGCCCAGAGAAATTAAATGACTTGACCAAGGTCACACGGCAGGCAAGTGGCAGAGCCAGGATTAGAATCCAGGTCCTCTGATTCCCAGGCCTGAACTGACGTTGCTCCACCAAGTAAGAGGCCACACTGCTCTTGATTGTGAGGAACAATGTCAGTCGAGCACCATCGGTCGAAATAACTCCCGTGGCCATAATACAGATATTGAAGAATAAAGAGAAACAGCATGACTCAGTGGAAAGAGCCCGGGCTTTGGAGTCAGAGGTCATGGGTTCAAATGCCGGCTCTGCCAATTGTCAGCTGTGTGACTTTGGGCGAGTCACTTAACTTCTCTGTGCCTCAGTTCCCTCATCTGTAAAATGGGGGTGAAGACTGTGAGCCCCCTGTGGAACAACCTGATCACCTTGTAACCTCCCCAGCGCTTAGAACATGCTTTGCACATAGTGAGAGCTTAACAAATGCCATTATTATTATTATTATTATTATTATTATTATTAAAAGGATTGGTGAGAAAAATCCATTTAAAGTCTCAAGGGGTCAATGAAAATAGGACCCCTTGCCAGGAGCTTGTTTTTCTTTAGAACCTAATGTTTCCACGAATGAACGGAAACAATAATCATAGCAATTGTTCTGTCAGTAGAACATATTGCATGTTCTCTCGCTTGTTTTTTAACAAGATCATTGTTTTCTTATTATCTCTTCTCACTCACTGAGGCAAGCCACACCACTGTGTCTGTCTGTGAATGAGTGCCCTCACTCTTCAGATGTGGGTATTCAATCAATCAATCAATCGTATTTATTGAGCGCTTACTGTGAGCAGAGCACTGTACCAAGCGCTTGGAAAGTACAAGTTGGCAACATATAGAGACAGTCCCTACCCAACAGTGGGCTCACAGTCTAAAAGGGGGAGACAGAGAACAAAACCAAACATACTAACAAAATGAAATAAATAGAATAGATATGTACAAGATAAATAAATAAATAGGGTAATAGAGCATTTGCATTCCTCCCTGTGCCCCTCATGCAGAGGGGAAAACACCTATTGGACAAACAGGACAGCTGCCCTGGACCCACCATCCTCTTGTGAAGCTCTCCGGAGCCTTGGCATCCCATCTCTTACCTTCTCTCATCATCTGCCAGAATTGACTCTGGCAGGAACATGCATGTAGTGGTAGGTCCCATGATCACTCCACGGTTACCAGGAGGACTCGCATCGTCCTCCGGGAAACCATTACCCTAGGCCGGGCATGCGTGTGGATTTAATTCGGTTCTGGTGATTACTGCCTAATCATAGTTATGCCCTGATGGCTTCATTTTTAAAAAAATAACAAAATAAGATTAACTATTATGACTGAAGGCTTTAATAATAATGGCATTTATTAAGCGCTTACTATGTGCAAAGCACTGTTCTAAGTGCTGGGGAGATTACAAGGTGATCAGGTTGGCCCACGGGGGCTCCCAGTCTTCATCCCCATTTTCCAGATGAGGTAACTGAGGCCCAGAGAAGTGAAGTGACTTGCCCAAAGTCACACAGCTGACAATTGGCAGAGATGGGATTTGAGCCCACCATCATCATCAATCGTATTTATTGAGCGCTTACTATGTGCAGAGCGCTGTACTAAGTGCTTGGGAAGTACAAATTGGCAACATATAGAGATGGTCCCTACCCAACAGTGGGCTCACAGTCTAAAAGACCTCTCACTCCAAAGCCTGGGCTCTTTCCAGTGAGCCACGCTGCTCCTCGATTCTGCTTTATTCTGCTCTGGTCGGTGGGATCCGCAGACCAAATAGAGAAAACAAACAAATAGAAAATGGCCTGAGAGTCAGAAGGACCTGGGTTCTAATCCCCGCTTTACCACTTGTCTGCTGTGTGACCTTGAGTAAGTCAATTCACTTCTCTGGATCTCAGTTACCTTCTCTGTAAAATGGTGATTGACACTGTGTGGCCCATAAAAGGGCAGGGACTGTGTCCAACCTGATTAGCTTGTATCTGCCCTAGTGCTTAGAAAGGTCCCTGGCACATAGCAAGCCCTTAAACAAATAGCATAAAAGAGCAAAACAAACCGTAAAACAAACAAACACACCTATGTTTGGAAGAACTATAATTAGAACAGTAATCACAATGGTTCCTAATTCCGTGTTACAAAAAGGGGAATTGTTTCATCTCCTGTGAGAAGGTGGGGGTCAGCAGCTTTAGGAGAAGTAGAGAGTAATAAGGATAATTATTACATTTGTTAGGCGCTTCGTTTGTGCCAGGTACTGTACTAAGCTCTGGGGTGGATGCAGTCAAGAAACAGGCCCAAGGGTGGGCATTTCAGGTTGGGGAGGGGGATCGGCCTGTACGGTGTCTGGTCTGAGGAGAACGAGGCCGGTGGTGAAGGAGGGAGTCAGAGGTTGTGGGTTCTAATTCCGCTCTGCCACTTGTCTGCTGTTTGATGTTGGACAAGTCACTGAACTTCTCTGTGCCTCAGTTCCCTCATCTGGAAAATGGAAATTAAGACTGTGAGCCCCATCTGGGACAACGTGATTACCTTGTATCCCCCCTGTGCTTAGAACAGTGCTTGGCATATAGTAAGTGGTTAACGAATGCCATTATTATTATTATTCATTCATTCATTCGTATTTATTGAGCGCTTACGGTGTGCAGAGCACTGTACTAAGCGCTTGGGAAGTACAAGTTGGCAACATATAGAGACAGTCCCCACCCAACAACAGGCTCACAGTCTAGAAGGGGGAAACAGACAACAAAACAAAACATGTAGACAGGTGTCAAAATCGTCAGAACAAATAGAATTCAAGCTATATGCACATCATTAAGAAAATAAATAGAATAGTAAATATGTACAAGTAAAAACTAGAGTAATAAATCTGTACAAATATATATACGAGTGCTGTGGGGAGGGGAAGGAGGAGAGGGAAAAGGGGGCTCAGCCTGAGAAGGCCTCTTGGAGGAGGTGAGCTCTCAATATTATTATTATTTTGACTCCTAGAACACTATTCTAGCAGAATACTGATATTAAGGGTTTACCAGAAAGCCTTTCTCTTGCCTTTTTTTAAGCCAGAAAGTTTTAGAGTTGATGTGCAGCAGGTGGGGAATGGACTAAAGTAGTGAAAGCCAGGGCAAAGAATAGCCTGGAGTGGAGAGTCCTCTCAGTCAAACAATCAGTGGTATTTGTTGGGCACTTACTGTGCGCAGAACACTGTATTAAGTGCTCGGGAGAGTATAATACAATAGAGTGGGTAGACACGAACCTGTCCCTCCAGGAGCTTACAGTCTACTGAATGATACAGACATTAAAATAAATTACAAACAAGGGAAGTGGCAGAGTATAAGTGCTGTAGTCCTGAGGGTGGAGTGAACATGAAAGTGCTTAAAGCGCTTAGTTCAAGCGCTTAGTACAGTGCTCTGCACATAGTAAGCGCTCAATAAATACGATTGATTGATTAAAGCAGAAGCAACTTGGCCTAGTGCATGGGCCTCCTGAGAGGCAGGAGGTCATGGGTTCGAATCCCACTCTGCCACCTGTCTGCCGTGTAACCTTGGGGAAATCACTTCACTTCTCTGTGCCTCAGTTCCCTCATCTGTAAAATGGGGAATAAGACTAGGCGCTCTATATGGTACAGGGACTGTGTTCAACCCGATTATCTTGTATCTACCCCAGTGCTTAGAACAGTGCCTAGAACAAATTAAGTGCTTTACAAATGCCGTTATTGTTAGTAGTGTTAATTAAGGGCGACCAGACCCAAGTGCATAGATGATGCAGAAAGGAGGGCAGGTATTATGAAACGTGGCTCAATGGAAAGAGCACGGGCTTGGGAGTCAGAGGTCATGTGTTCAAATCCCGGCTCTGCCAATTGTCAGCTGTGGGACCTTGGACAAGTCACTTAACTTCTCTGCGCCTCAGTTACCTCATCTGTAAAATGGGGATTAAGACTGTGAGCCCCACGTGGGACAACCTGATCACCTTGTATCTGCCCCAGTGCTTAGAACAGTGCTTTGCACATAGTAAGCACTTAACAAATGCCATCATTATTATTATGGAGACAAGTGAGGTTAGGCAGGGAAGGCTTCTTGTAGGAGATCTGTGGTCTGTCGGATATGAAATGGGAGAGTTTATTTGCTGGCATTGGTAAGTACTGCATCAGCCTTCTCTCTGATCTCCCATCCTCGTGTCTCTCCCCACTTCAATCCATACTTCATGCCGCTGCCCAAATTGTCTTTGTCCAGAAACACTCTGGGCATGTTACTCCCCTCCTCAAAAATCTCCAGTGGCTACCAATCAATCTGCGCATCAGGCAGAAACTCCTCACCCTGGGCTTCAAGGCTCTCCATCACCTCACCCCCTCCTATCTCACCTCCCTTCTCTACTTCTACAGCCCACCCTGCACCCTCCGCTCCTCTGCCACTAATCTCCTCACCGTGCCTCGTTCTCGCCTGTCCTGCCATCAACCTCCGGCCCACGTCATCCCCCGGGCCTGGAATGCCCTCCCTCTGCCCATTCACCAAGCTAGCTCTCTTCCTCACTTCAAGGCCTTACTGAGAGCTCACCTCCTCCAGGAGGCCTTCCCAGACTAAGCCCCTTCCTTCCTCTCCCCCTTGTCCCCCTCCCCCCATCTTACCTCCTTCCCTTCCCCACAGCACCAGTATATATGTATATATGTTCGTACATATTTATTACTCTATTTATTTATTTTACTTGTACATATCTATTCTATTTATTTTATTTTGTTAGTACGTTTGGTTTTGTTCTCTGTCTCCCCCCTTTTAGACTGTAAGCCCACTGTTGGGTAGGGACTGTCTCTATATGTTGCCAACTTGTACTTCCCAAGCACTTAGTACAGTGCTCTGCACACAGTAAGTGCTCAATAAATACGATTGATGATGATGATGATGAGAGTAGGAAGGAGGTTACGTGGTCGACGGCAAGAGAAATGAAGTCATGGTGTGGTTAAATGGGTTGGTTTTGGAGGTGCTATGCGGGGCCTGGGTTGTAGTGGGAGAGGAGTAAGGTTAGGTGGGAGAGAGAGAGATCATTGAATTCTCTGAGAGGTCTAGCTTCATATTCATTCATTCAATCGTATTTATTGAGCGCTTACTGTGTGCAGAGCACTGTACTAAGCACTTGGGAAGTACAAGTCAGCAATGTATAGAGACGGTCCCTACCCGACAACGGGCTCACAGTCTAGAAGGCAGAGACAGACAACAAAACAAAACGTATAGACAGGCAGCAAAATCGTCAGAACAAATAGAATTATAACTGTATGCACATCATTAACAAAATAAATAGAATAGTAAATATGTACAAGTGAAGTAGAGTAATAAATCTGTACAAATATATACAAGTGCTGTGGGGAGGGGAAGGAGGTAGGGCAGAGGGGGGGATGGGGAGGAGGAGAGGATAAAGGGAGCTCAGTCTGGGAAGGCCTCCTGGAGGAGGTGAGCTCTCAGTAGGGCTTTGAAGGGAGGAAGAGAGCTAGCTTGGTGGATGTGTGGAGGGAGGGCATTCCGGGCCTGGGGGAGGACGTGGGCCAGGAGTCGACTGCAGGACAGGCAAGAACGAGGCCCAGTGAGGAGGTTAGTGGCAGAGGAGCGGAGGGTGCGGCCTGGGCTGTAGAAGGAGAGAAGGGAAGTGAGGTAGGAGGGGGCGAGGTGATGGTGAGCCTTGAAGCTGAAAGTAAGGAGTTTCATATAAGGACTTTCATATAAGTGAAAGTCAGAAGAATGGTCCTCGATCCATCAGTCTACTGATTTCTAATGTTTCCTTTGCCCTCCTTTTGATTTCCTTTTCAACAGGGGGCATATTTGTATGATTTGTGTTTTGAACTAATTTGACGGCCTGTCTAAGCAGTATTTGCTGGCATTGGTAAGCATTTGTTAGGCAGAGTTCATGGCCATTATTTTAGAAATCAAATGGAATGGGTTATAATTTGTGAACTCTCACTAAAGTAAAGGGTGAATGGCATCCCAGGGTGACAAAATCATTTTAAGGGCTCACTTAATCAACAGCAAGGACTTCATGCTGTTGGAAAATGAACATTCCTTAGTCAAGAGTTGGACACTGAAATGTTTTATTGAAAGGCTTGGCAAAAAAAAAAAGGAAAGGAAACAAAGTTCATTAGGGCCTTTTTTCCCCCTTTTCTAACTTATCTAACTTCCAAAAAGCAACTATTCAATTACAGTGAAGCATGACCCACAGCAAGCACACGCACACATGGTGTGAGAAACAAGATAATAATAATAATAATAGCATTTGTTAAGCGCTTACTCTGTGCCAAGCACTGTTCTAAGCACTGGTGGGGTACAAGGTAGTCAGGTTGTTCCACATGGGGCTCACAGTCCTAATCCCCATTTTACGGATGACATAATTGCGGCCCAGAGAAGTTAAATGATTTGTCCAAAGTCACATAGTGGTGGAGCCGGTATTAGAACCCATGACCTCTGACTCCGAAGCCCGTGCTCTTTCCATTGAACCATGTTGCTTCTCTAATAATCACTTGGCAGTACTTCCAACACAAAGCAATAACAAAACATGACTGTCAATTATGAGTTATTACCTACTATACTACTATACTATATATAATACTGTTTTACTATATTATAGTAATATACTGTATTACTATAGAGCAATTCCACGTTAGACAGAAACGCTGCACTAGGGCTCCAGAGGATTATAAAAGCTCTGCAGGCCAGGGTGAGAATGTTCACAGAAAATCCAGGCCTCCTAATCCCATTTCCCATTGGGTCTCTATGCCACCCAACTTTCCAAAGCTAAGAGAGTAGCCAACTAATTTTCACACAATGCCTCCGCCCGGTCTTGTTCGAAGAGCCTGGATCCAAACATCCTCACCTGCAGAAAAGAGGCTAACCCTGGGAGTGTAAAATACTTAATACAGCACTTTGTACAGTGCTTTCTCCCATGTGCTCAGTACAGTGCTCTGCATACAGTAAGCGCTCAATAAAAACGATCGACTGACTGAAAAATCAGAAAGGGTCTCCCAGGCAGGGTCTCAAGTCGAGCGCAGCAGGAGTATCTAGTCTCATCTGCTCCCAGGACCAGTTCTGAACACTCTACTTGGTCTGGGAACAGTCTCAGAAAGGCCGACAGGGAAGCAGGCTTATCCAGTGGAAAGAGCACAGGCCTGGGAATCAGAAGGATCTGATTCTAATCCTGGCTTTGCCACTGATCTGCTGTGTGACCTTGGAAGAGTCACTTTGCTTCCCTGCGCCTGTTACCTCATCTGTAAAATGGGGATTAAGACTGTGAACCCCATGAGGGAAAGGGACTGTCCAAGCTAACAACCTTTTATCTACCCCAGTGCTCAGTACAGCCCCTGGTAACTGCTTAACAAATACCATAAAAAGGAAATAAAAAAGCCTGGTGCTTACAGAAGGTGTGATTCACACCTGCTCCTCCACCCCCAACATACTCATTTTTTTTTTTTACTATATTAACTGGTACTTGTTAAGTGTTTGCTATGTGCTAGGCACTTTGCACTGGGGTTGATGCAAGGGAAACAGATCAGACACAGATGCTGTACCACATGAGGCTCACAGTCTAAATTGGAGGGAGGAGGATTTAATCCACCTCTAAACTGTGAGCTCATTGTGGGCAGGAATGTGTCTCTCTGTTGTAATACTGTACTCTCCCAAGCACTTAGTACAGTTCTTTGGACACAGTCAACACTCAAATACGATTGAAAGAATTGAAAGAATTAGAACCTGGGTTCTAAGTAGCAGCTCCACAACTTGCCTGCTATGCAAGTCCCTTCACTTTTCTGGACCTCAGTTACCTCATCTGTAAAATGGAGATTGAGACTGTGAGCCTCATGTGGGACAGGGATTGTGTCCAACCTGATTAACTTGTATCTACCCCAGTGCTTAGTAATAATAATAATAATGGTGGCATTTATTAAGTGCTTACTATGTGCAAAGCACTTTTCTAAGTGCTGGGGAGTCTACAAGGTGATCAGGTTGTCCCACGGGGGGCTCACAGTCTTAATCCCCATTTTACAGAAGAGGTAACTGAGGCACAGAGAAGTCAAGTGACTTGCCCAAAGTCACACAGCTGACAATTGACGGAGCTGGGATTTGAACCCATGACCTCTGAATCCAAAGCCCATGCTCTTTCCACTGAGCCACGCTGCTTCTCTACAATGCCTGACACATAGTTAGTGCTTAACAAATACCACAATTATCATTATTGTTATTCTTAAAATGAAATATCAGCCCTAAAACGGGCCTGGTACTGTATCCCTCCCAAAGAGAGGACAGGCCAACTGAAACAGGACAGTCCAGTGGAAACCCTCGTGCTATTTGTGCCTGAATTGTGCTGTTTTTGTGTGTCTGAGAACAAGTGACTCTACATAAGTGCGTGGGGGTCTCGGCTAAGCAAGGCAGGTGAGGGGAAGGACGGTGATCACTACTTCTGTGGGAACTGGGAGTTAATAAATACCATAACTAGCTTACTGTCTATTAGATCTTCACAGCTCATACACCCAGTAATGCCAGGGTGCATATTGTCACCGTGAATTTTGGCTCCCAGTGCTGCTAGAGTTAGGGGACGTTCGTCCAACAACATCCCATTCATTCATTCTATCGTATTTATTGAGTGTGCTGACTGTGTGCAGAGCACTGTACTAAGTGATTGGGAGAGTACAATGCAACAATAAACAGACACAGTCCCTGCTCTTGTGAGCATACAATCTGCAGGCGGGCAGACAGTCATCAATACAAATAAATAAAATGACAGATAGGTGCATAAGTGCTTGGGTGCTGGGAGGCGGGAAGAGCAAAAGGGAATCAGTCCTATAAGTCACCCTATGGAAGAAATCGCTTCCGCACATGCCCATGCTCGTGGAGTTGGTACAGGTGAGCTCTACAGCACAAGTCTTCCTTAACGTGAGATTTTTCGAGAATGCAGCATGAGTGCTGTAGAAGAGCTGGGTGTGTGCTTCTCCGCAGCACAGAGTGGAGTAGTTAGAGCTGCAGACAAAGGTCGTCGGAATGACAGCCCGGTACAGCCACTGTCACCACTGCAAGTCTTCGTTGCTTCATTCATTTATTCAGTTGTATTTATTGAGCGCTTACTGTGTGTAAGTATCTTACCTCTTACCATCTTACCTCCCATCTTACCTCCCTCACTTCCCCACAGCACCTGTATATATGTAAATATGTTTGTACATATTTTTTTACTCTATTTAATTTATTTGTACATATCTATTCTATTTATTTTATTTTGTTAGTATGTTTGGTCTCTGTCTCCCCCTTTTAGACTGTGAGCCCACTGTTGGGTAGGGACTGTCTCTATATGTTGCCAATTTGTACTTCCCAAGCGCTTAGTACAGTGCTCTGCACATAGTAAGCGCTCAATAAATACGATTGATGATGATGATGGTGTAGAGCACAATACTAAGCTCTTGGGAAGTCCAAGTCGGCAACATATAGAGACGGACCCTACCCAACAACGGGCTCACAGTCTAGAAGGGGGAGACAGACAACAAAACAAAACATGGAGGCAGGTGTCAAAATCATCAGTTGCTTGCCTTCCGGAATCCATAACAGGGGCCCCATGGCTGCAAAGCTTGTTAAAGCCCTACTATGTGCCAGGCACTCAGTCCATGTCCCACATGGGGCTCACAGTCTTAATCCCCATTTTGCCAGGTGAGGGAACTGAGACACAAGGAAGTGAAGTGACTTGCCCAAGGTGACCCAGCAGATAAGTGGTGGAGCTAGGATTAGCCCACAGGTCTTTCTGACTCCGAGACATGCTCTATCCACTAGGCCATGCCCAGTGGCTCTGATCTCCAGTGGCTACCAATCAATCTGCGCATCAGGCAGAAACTCCTCACCCTGGGCTTCAAGGCTGTCCATCACCTCTCCCCCTCCTACCTCACCTCCCTTCTCTCCTTCAACAGCCCAGCCCGCACCCTCTGCTCCTCTGCTGCTAATCTCCTCACCATACCTTGTTCTCGCCTGTCCCGCCATCGACCCCTGGCCCACATCATCCCCCGGGCCTGGAATGCCCTCCCTCTGCCCATCTGCCAAGCTAGCTCTCTTCCTCCCTTCAAGGCCCTACTGAGAGCTCACCTCCTCCAGGAGGCCTTCCCAGACTGAGCCCCTTCCTTCCTCTCCCCCTCGTCCTCCTCTCCATCCCCCCATCCTACCTCCTTCCCTTCCCCACAGCAGCTGTATATATGTATATATTTTTGTACATATTTATTACTCTATTTATTTATTTATTTTACTTGTACATATCTATTCTATTTATTTTATTTTGTTAGTATGTTTGGTTTTGTTCTCTGTCTTCCCCTTTTAGACTGTGAGCCCACTGTTGGGTAGGGACTGTCTCTATATGTTGCCAATTTGTACTTCCCAAGCGCTTAGTACAGTGCTCTGCACATAGTAAGCACTCAATAAAAATGATTGATGATGATGATGACAGAAGCAAGGAAGCCCACTGTGGAGCCACCACAACAGCAGATAAAGGCAAGTGAAACTGCAGAGAAGCAGCATGGCCTAATGGATAGAATACGGGCCTGGGAGCCACAAGGACCTGGGTTCTAATCCTTCTTCTGCCGCTTGTCTGCTGTGTGACTTTAGGCAAGTCACTTAATTTTTCTGTGCCTCAGTTTCTGTAAAATGGGATGTAAAATTGTGATCCCCATGTGGGACAGGGATTTTATCCAGCCTGATTTCCTTGTCTCCACCACAGGGCTTAGTACAGTGCCTGGAACATAAAAAGCACATTACAAATACTGCAATTATTATCATTATCATTATTATATGAGTATCAGGACCATTCAGTGGTCAGTTGGGATTGGAACACAGGCTCTTGTTCTTTCCACACAGCTCCTCTGTATAAATTTACAAAAATAATGATGATGATAATAATGGAATTTATTAAGCACTTACTATGTGCCAAATACTAGGCCAAGTGCTGGGCTAGATACAAGATAATTAGATTGGTTACAGTCCCTTGTCTATGTAGGTTCTCAGTCTATATTGGAGGGAGGAGGATTAAACAGAGGCACAGAGAAGTAGAGTGATTCATCCTAGGTCACACAGCAAACAAGTATCAGAGCCAGGACTAGAGCCCAGGTAGGTCCTCTGACTCCCAGCCTTTGATATGTCCACTAGGCCATTCATTCATTCAATCGTATTTATTGAGCACTTACTGTGTGCAGAACACTGTACTAAGTGCTTAGCACTGTGGGGGACTGGTAGTTGAGATTAGTCTTTTGTGTTGGATTAATTTTTCTATTCTTTTTAAAAAATGTTTGGCCCTGTAAAAGACACTTTAAAAATGGCAACTGTTGGGGAAAAAATATATTTACATAATTGAGACGTTGAAGCTTATTTGCTGATATATAATTCATGGAAATAATATAGACTGTAAGATTCTGTAGATTGTAAACTTCTTTTGGCTGGGATCGTGACTACCAACTCTATTGACTGTACTCACCCAAGTTTTTAGTATAGTGCTCGGCACATAGTAAGTGCTCAATAAATACCCTTGATCGATTGAGTGGGATGGCTTGTATTGCTCTGTAATTCATCATATCCCTAATTCAAGTTTTGTGGTAATTCCAGGCAATAATCTGTTCTGTACACCTATAAAATGGTTAGAACAAATTCTCCCAGTAAAGGTAGAAGACAATATCAATTAAGAATGTTTTCAATTAAGTGACATGCATTAACGGTCTCTGAGCCAGTCTTTCCTGGTGGCTATTTTTTATACAAAGCATCCAGGCTGAAACTTCAATTAAGACTGTTGTTTCCCATAATGTTGACTCCATGAGAAGAAAGGAAAATTTGACATTGACTTGCTTTTTCTAATCTAGATCTAGTGTCACCAAGTTTCAAAGAACATTATCGCTTAATTGAAACCACTGCTTTCTAGAGCATGAATGATTTAACAGCCCAGGAGTATGGACTGTAAGGAAATGTGTTTATAACACTGAGTGATATGCTGTAGGTTATGAAGGTTTATTATCTGTAAGAAAACCAAATTGAAATTCTTTTCTGTAAATCATTGTAAAAATTAATACCCCAGTGTCATTCTAAATTAATAAGGAAGCAACATATGGTAGCCATGTCCCTCGATCTCATCTGTCTCATCACCAACCCCTTGCCCAATTCCTGCCTCTGGCTCAGAACACCCTGCCTCCTCAAATCCAACAGACAATTTCTCTCCCCATGCTGCAAGGTCTTATTGAAGGTACATCTCCTCCAAAAAGCCTTCCCTGGCTAAGCCCCCCTTTCCTCTTCTCCTGCTCCCTTCTGCATTGCCCTGACTTTCTCCCTTTGTTCATTCCACCTCCCAGCCTCACAGTACTTATGTACATATCTGAAATTTATTTATATTAATGTCTGTCTCCCATCCCAGACTGTAAGCTCGTTGTGGGCAGGGAATGTGTCTGTTTATTGTTGTATTGTACTCTCCCAAGCACCCAGTACAGTGCTCTGCACACAGTAAGCACTCAATAAGTACAATTGAAAGAATGAATGAAGGTCCCCCTTTTCTAGATTTCAGTCCATGGTTGGGTTTTAGGACTCTATAACTAATTGACAAAAGTATTGCTTTTTTGTTGTTTTTGCTTCTAAACGTACATTTGCTTCCCTTCCTGCCACGCTCTGTGAAATAATGGGGCTATTCGGATTGGTTGCTCTCATAAGGAATTTCCCAGTTATTAATGCCTTAGATGAAAAGTAATGTACCCAAATCACTAAAGTCCACTGTTTTCTATTGATTGGTAGGACTTGCTTAATCAAATTCTTAAAAAATCCCAATGAAATACCCCAGCTCACTGACTTAATGTGACCTTCTACTATTGTTATGAATGGATCATGTTTTTTGGATTTTAGAATAAGTATTTATTCCATGAAAATAGTTAATATACAAAAATAATTGTTCTCTGATTGAATAACATGCCTCTAGATGACTGGCTTCACCCCTACATATACAGGTTTTGAAAGAAAGGACGTGGTCAGATAATCAATGCTATTTGCTGAGTGCCTATTATGTGCAGAAAACCCCTGGAAAAGTACATTACAACAGAGCAGACATGTTCCCTACCCAGAGTTAGCTTACAGCCTCGAAATTCTTCATATTATAATAACTACCACCCAAACAAACCTGCACACATTATTCCTCTAACACCAACCTAATCACTGTTCCTCAGTGTCATCTTGCTCACCGCTGACCCCTTGCCCACATCCTCTCTCTGGCCTGGAATTCCCTCCCCCTCCACTCTCCCCATCTTCAAAGCCTCCTAAAATCACATCTCCTCCAAGGGGCCTTCCCTGAGTTAGCCCTACTCGTCTTCTGTATAGCCTATGCACTTGGGGTTTGTTCCCTTAACCACTTTGATATTCACCCCTCCTTAACCCCACAGCACTTATCTCCAACTGTCATTTATTTTAATATCTCTCTCCCCCTCTAGTCTGTAAGCTCTTTATGGACAAGGGTTGTCCATACCCATTTGTGTAGTACCCTCCCAGCTCTTTGCACACAATAAGCTCTCAGTGAATACCGCTGACTGACCGATTCATTCATCAATTGTTCTATTCACTTAGATCTTAGACATACACGGTCTGTCCCTGAGGTTAGCCACTATGGAGCCATGATTTTCCCTCCTGGCTGAGGTGGGAATAGAAACGGAGTCCCCTCGGTGTGTCTCCCAGAGAACCACTTCCTTCTCTGCCCCACTAGCAGTTTGGGGCTGTGGAAATCATGGCAGAGAAGGTCCCCTTCTGCTCTGGAAGATCCTGTGGTCCAGGGACCCATGGCGTCCTAACTGCTCTGTGACTGTGCCCTCCTCTTGGGGTCGGTGGGGGTTTCGGTGGGTGTTGGTGGGCACCCTTAATAATGATAATGATGGTCTGTGCTAAGCGCTTCCCATGTGTGAAGCACCATTCTAAGTGCTGGGGTGGATGCGATTGGACACAATCCTTGTCCCACATGGGGCTTTAAGTCTTAATCCCCATTTTACAGATGATGGAACTGGGGTACAGTGGAGTTTAATGACTTGCCCATGACAGCAGACAAGCGGCAGAGCCGCGATTAGAACCCAGGTCCTACTGTCTCCCAGGCCCGTGCTCTATCTACTAAACCATTCTGCTGGTCATCCATAAACTGGAAACTCATTGTGGACAGGGCATGTGTCTACTAACTCTGTGATACTGTACTCTCCCGAGGGCTTAGTACAGTGCTCTACACATAGTACAGTATGGTACAGTACAGTATGGGAAGCAGCATGGCGTAGTGGATACAGCACGGGTCTGGGAATCAAAAGATCATGGGTTCTAATCCCGGCCCCGCCGCTCGTCTGCTGTGTGACCTTGGGTAAGTCACTTCACTTCTCTGTGCCTCAGTTACCTCATTTATAAAATGGGGATTGAGACAGTGAGCCCTGATCTGCATGTATCCATGCCAGCATTTACTACAGTGCCTGACACATAGTAAGTGCTTAATAAGTACCACAATTATCATTATTATTATTACACACTCAACAAATAGCATTGATTGATTTATTGATTCCCACAGCTACACAGCTGCAGCCCACAGTGGCCCAGCATTCATTCTTAGTCTCCTTCGCATTGTGAGAGTCCCTCAAGGTTCAGTTCTTGGGCCCCTTCTATTCCCCATCTACACTCACTCCCTTGGAGAACTCGTTCACTCCCACGGCTTCAACTATTCATTCAGTCATTTATTGGGCACTTACTGTTCTCTATGCAGATTACCCCCAAATCTGTATCTCCTCCCCTGTTCTCTCTCCCTCCCTCCATGCTTGCATATGCTTCTGCCTCCAGGACATTTCTACCTGGATGTCCTCCCTCTACCTCAAACTCAACTTGTCCAAGACTGAACTCCTTATCTTCCCTCCCAAACCCTGTCCTCTCCCTGACTTTCCCGTCACTGTAGACGGCACTACCATCCTTCCCGTGTCACAGTCCCATAACCGTGGTGTCATCCGTGACTCCGCTCTCTAATTCACTCCACATATCCAATCCGTCAACAAATCCTGCCAGCCTCACCTTTACAACATTGCCGAGATCTGCCCTTTCTTCTCCATCCAAACTGCTACCAAGGTAATAATAATAATAGTGATGATATTTGTTAAGTACTTACTATGTGCAAAGCACTGTTCTAAGTGCTGGGGGGATACAAGGTGATCAGGTTGTCCCACGTGGGGCTCCCAGTCTTAATCCCCATTTTCCAGATGAGGTATCTGAGGCCCAGAGAAGTGAAGTGACTTGCCCAAAATCATACACGTGACAAGTGGCAGAGCCGGGATTAGAACCCATGATCTCTGGCTCCCAAGCCCGTGCTCTTTCCACTGAGCCACGCTGCAATCACTAATCCTATCCCGACCAGATTACTGCATCAGCCTCCTTTCTGACCTGCCAACCTCCTATCTCTCCCCACTTCAGTCCACACTTCGCTCTGCTGCCCAGATTTTCTTTCTACAGAAACATTCTGGGCATGTCACCCCCTTCCTCAAAAATCTCCAGTGGTTGCCTATCAACCTCTGTATCAGACAAAAACTCCTCATTATTGGCTTCAAAGCTCTCCATCACCTTGCCCCTTCTCACCTCACCCTACTTCTCTCCGTCTACATCCCAGCCCACACACTCTGCTCCTCTGGTGCTAACCTTCTCACTGTGCCTCAACCTCACCTGTCTTGCTGCTGACCCCTGGCCCACATCTGACCCCTGACCCACACCCTACCTCTGGCCTGTAATGCCCTCCCTCATCAAATCTGCCAAACAATTACTCTTCCCCCACCTTCAAAGCCCTACTGAAGGCTCACCTCCTTCAAGAGGCCTTCCCAGACTAAGCCCCCTTTTCCTCAGTTCCCCTTCTGTCCTGCGTCACCTCAACTCACTCCCTTTGCTCTCCCCCCACCCTACAGCACTTATATGTATATACCTATAATTCTATGTATTTATATTGTTTTGATGTCTGTCTCCTCCCCCTGTGGACTTCAAGGGAAGCAGCATGGCTCAGTGGAAAGAGCCCGGACTTTGGAGTCAGAGGTCATGGGTTCAAATCCCGGCTCCGCCACTTGTCAGCTGTGTGACTTTGGGCAAGTCACTTCACTTCTCTGGGCCTCAGTTACCTCATCTGGAAAATGGGGATTAAGACTGTGAGCCCCCCGTGGGACAACCTGATCACCTTGTAAACTCTCCAGCGCTTAGAACAGTGCTTTGCACATAGTAAGCACTTAATAAATGCTATTATTATTATTATTATTATTATTATTATTATTATTATTATTATTATTATTATTATTATTAAAGCCCAATGTGGGCAGGGATTATCTCTTTTTATTGCTGTACTGTACTTTACAAGCACTTAGTACAGTGTTTTGTGCACGATAAGTGCTCAGTAAATATGAATGAATGATTTAAATGAATGAATCCTGGAGTCGGAGAGTTGTGCACAGTGAGTGCCAGGGATGGCATTGCCAGGGATGGCATTTCCAGGATGGCCATGGACATCAGCTCTGGGCCGGCTGGGGAATTCCCCTGCACCCACAGTAGGCATCCAACTGACTCTCTGTGCCCCTGTTTTGGCATCTCAGCCCCCACCCTTTCCAATCTGCACCATGGCTGCCCTTGTCCAGGGAACCCAGCTCTCTTATTAGTTTGAACCCTGTGCTGGACTGCCTCCCTTCAAGTCTCGTTGGTTTTTCCTCTCTATCATCACCAACAACAATGGTGATGCGTCTACTGCGAGTAGAGCACTGTACTAAGCCCTTGGGAGAATACAATATGACAGAATTGGTAGGTGTTTCTTGCCCACCATGAGATTGCAATCAAGAGGGGGAGACAGATATTAACAGGAATCGATAATTTATAATATATGATTTATAGATATGTAATAATAATAATGGTGTTTGTTAAGCGCTTACTATGTGCAAAACACTGTTCTAAGCGCTGGAGGGGATACAAGGTGATCAGGTTGGTCCCCATGGGTCTCACGGTTTAAATCCCCATTTTACAGATGAGGTAACCGAGGCCTAGAGAAGTTAAGTGACTTGCCCAAAGTCACTCAGCTGACAAGCGGTGGAGCCGGGATTAGAACCCATGACCTCTGACTCCCAAGCCCGCTTTCCTTCCACTGAGCCGCTCCATGCCCAAGAGCTTTATTGTCATTCAAGCCGAGAAGGGACCCCAAGGCCCCCCACACTGCAGCTGGGAGTCAGGGATCGTGGGATCTAATCCCAGTTCCGCCACTTGTCAGCTGTGTGATTTGGGGGCAAGTCACTTAACTTCTCTGTGCTGAGGGGTGGGGTGAATATCAAATACCGAAAGGTCACAGATCCAAGTGCATAGACATCGCTTGTCTAGAAGAAGCCAGAGAAGCAGTGTGGCTCATTGGAAAGAACACGGGTTTGGGAGTAAGGGGTCATGGGTACTAGTCCCAGCTCTGCCCCATGTCTGCTGTGTGACCTTGGGCAAGTCACTTAACTTCTCTGAGCCTCAGTTCCCTCATCTGTAAAATGGAGATTAAGACTGAGCCCCACGTGGGACAACCTGATCACCTTGTATCCCCCCCAGCGCTTAGAACAGCGCTTTGCACATAGTAAGCACTTAATAAATGCCATCATTATTACTATTGTCACCTGCTATTTCCCTTTAGTTGTTGCTTACTTCCTCTTAAGTGAAGACAAACGCCCTCAGATTCTTTTCTGGGCCACCCCTTAGTACTGTTTCCTAACTGGGTACATTTTTATTTATTGTTTCCTTTGTGATCTTCTATCCTGTTTCCAGTCTCTCTGGCTATATTCCTATCCAAGGTATCAATCTATGAATCAGTTGTATTTAAACAAGAACTAGTTTTGCAAGGAAATTATTTTTTTGATTCTGCAGCCAGTGCTGAGCTGTGTTCTCATCCTATAATTTTCCTGTCATTTTTTAGTTCTGATTGAGGAAAAAAAAATACTAAGTCTCCCTTGAAAAATCTGGAAGAACACAGGTTGATGTATAAATCTGTTCCCTGCTAGATAGCTCTGTTATTCCTCAAGCCAAAAAAAAATGCCTATTATTAGTCAATCCATGGCACTTATTAATGGTACAGTGTGTGTCAAGCACTGTAATAAATGCTTAGGAGAGAACAGTATAAAGCGTTTGTAGGCACGTTCCCTACCCACAACAGGCTTGCAGTCTAGAGAACATGTCAGAACACACTCTGCCTTTGAAGTAGATGGTTGTGATTTCATGTACTTGTAGAGTTGAGAATTGATTGTCCTAGAAGGGAGAACCTAGGGATCAGGAAACTTCATTCAATCATATTTATTGAGTGCCTACTGTGTGCATTCATTCATTCATTCAATCATATTTATTGAGTGCCTACTGTGTGCATTCATTCATTCATTCAGTCGTATTTACTGAGCGCTTACTGTGTGCAGAGCACTGTACTAAGAGCTTGGGAAGTACAAGTTGGCAAGTGTGCAGAGTTCAGTGAATCAATAGTATTTATTTAGCGTCTCCACAGCGGGCAAGCACTGTACTAAGCACTTACTAAGCACTTGGGAGAGTTCCCCAGAATTAATATACATGATCCCTATCCAGAAGAATCTTACAATTTAGAAAGGGAGAGAATTAAAGATTGGAAGTAATAAAGTAAATGTTACATGAATAAGTGTTATGAGGGATGTGAATATTTAGTATTATTATGGCATTTATTAAGCACTTTAAGCTAAGTACTTGAGTAGATACAAGGTTATAAGATCTGAGATTACAATTTTCCTTGTCCCATTTTACAGATAAGGAAACTAATGCCCAGAGAAGCTAAATGACTAGCGCAAGGTCACCCAAAAGCCCAGTGGTGGAACCAGGACTCAAGGACGAGTCTCCTGACTCCTCCTCCCAGGCTCTTCAGTGGTACTGAAGACGGGTGACATAAGATGAGGAATTTCGATTTTAACTAGGGAAGGCCTTCTAGGGGAGATATTTCTAAAGGGCTCTGAAGGGGGAACGAGTTCCCAGCAGTGCGGAGAACACAAATGAGGTCAATGGTGTGAGTAATGAGAATGAGATAAAGCAAATAGGCTGGTTCGAGTGGAATGAAAAGTGTAATCTGGAGTGGAGTGGGAGAAGAGTGGATAAGTAAGAGGGAGAGGGCTGATTGAGTGCTTTAAAGTCAATGGTCAGGAATTTCTGCAAAGTGGAATGGGCAACCAAAGGAAGATTTTGAGAAGTTGGGAAATCTGTGCAGAAAGGACATTTTAATAATGATGGCATTTGTTAAGTGCTTAACTATGTGCAAAGCACTGTTCCAAGTGCTGGGGAGGTTACAAAGTGATGAGGTTGGCCCACGGAGGGCTCACAGTCTTAATCCCCATTTTGCAGATGAGGTAACTGAGGCACAGAGAAGTTAAGTGACTTGCCCAAAGTCACACAGCTGAAAATTGGCGGAGCTGGGATTTGAACCCATGACCTCTGACTCCAAAGCCCGTGCTCTTTCCACTGAGCCACACTGCTTCTCATCAAAAATGATCCACGTAGCAGAATGAAGTATGGACTGGAGGAATGAAAGAGATTGGAAGTAGGGAGATTGGTGAAGAGTCTGTTGAAGTAGTCCAGCCAGGATATTATAATCAATCAATCAATAATATTTATTGAGCTCTTACTGTGTGCAGAGCACTGTCTAAATGCTTGAGAGAGTGCAGTATAACAATATAACAGACACATTCCCTGTATAAGTGCCTAAACTAGTGTATTAGCCATTTGGACAGAAAGAAAAGAGCAGATATTGGGCATGTTGTCAAGAAAGAAACACTATGTCGGTCAATTGTGTTGGTAAGTCGGTTGCATTTATTGATGCTTACCGTGTGCAGAGCAGTGTACTAAGCATTCATTCATTCATTCAATTGTATTTATTGAGCGCTTACTGTATGCAGAGCACTGTACTAAGCGCTTGGGAAGTACAAGTTGACAACATATAGAGACGGTCCCTACCCAACACTGGGCTCACAGCCTAGAAGGGGGAGACAGAGAACAGAACAAAACATGTTAACAAAATAAAATAAATAGAATAAGCATGTACAAATAAAATGGAATAATAAATACATACAAACATATATACAGGTGCTGTGGGGAGTGGAAGGAGTTAAGGCAGGGGGGATGGGGAGGGAAGCATGTGGGAGAATACAATATCGCAATATAACAGACACATTCCCTGCCCATATTAAATATGTGGGTTGAAAGAGAAGGAGGGGTCAAGGAGTGTGCCAAAGTTGCTGGCTTTAGAGTTGAAGGGGGTGGTGGGGTAATAATAATAATAATAATAATGATGATGGCATTTATTAAGGGCTTACTGTGTGCAAATCAATCGATCAATTAATCATATTTATTGAGTGCTTACTATGTGCAGAGCACTGTACTAAGTGCTTGGGAAGTACAAATTGGCAACATATAGAGACAGTCCCTACCCAACAGTGGGCTCACAGTCTAAAAGGGGGAGACAGAGAACAAAACCAAACATACTAACAAAATAAAATAAATAGGATAGATATGTACAAGTAAAATAAATAAATAAATACAGTAATAAATATGTACAAATATATATACATATATGCAGGTGCTGTGGGGAAGGGAAGGAGGTAAGATGGGGGGATGGAGAGGGGGACGAGGGGGAGAGGAAGGAAGGGGCTCAGTCTGGGAAGGCCTCCTGGAGGAGGTGAGCTCTCAGCAGGGCCTTGAAGGGAGGAAGAGAGCTAGCTTGGCGGATGTGCAAAGCACTGTTCTAAGTGCTGGGGAGGTTACAAGGTGATCAGGTTGTCCCATGTGGGACTCACAGGCTTCATCCCCATTTTACAGATGAGGTAACTGAGGCCCAGAGAAGTCAAGTGACTTGTCCAAAGTCACACAGCTGACAATTGGCGGAGGAGGGATTTGAACCCATGACCTCTGACTCCAAAGCCCGTGCTCATTTCCACTGAGCCAAGCTGTAGACAACTGTGAAGGGAAATTTGGGGGTAGGAGAGAATATGTGTGTGTGTGTGTGTGTGTGTGTGTGTGTTTCTGGAGGAGGTGAGCAGTTGAATTTTGGACACACTGACCTTGAGGTGCCAGGGAAACATCTATGTCGAGATGCCCTGGAGGCAGGAGGAAATGCGAGAATGCAGAGCAGAGGGATCAATGCTAGTGAGGTAGAGATGGAAGTCTTATGCATCGAAATATTGATAGCCATTTGTATGGAAGCATTGGAAGTGGTTGAGTGTAGATTTTGAAGAGAAGGGGATCAGAACAGGGCTTTGAAAGTCACCCACAATTGGCGCAGAGGAGGACCTGGAGAACGAGATGAGGAAGGACCAACCAAGAGATATGAAGAGAACCGGGGAAGAACTCAGAAAAACAGAAGTTAGATAGTGCTTCTAGAAGAACATGATCCTCAGTTTCAAAAGCAGATGCAAAGTCGAGGAGGATTAGGAAAGAGTGGAGTCTGCTGGATTTGGCAAGAAGGAGGCCCTTGGTAATCCTGGAGAGAGTAGTCAGAGGAGGGAAGAGGGTGAGAACCAGATTGTAGAGGTCAATCAATCAGTGGCATTTATTGAGCGCTTATTGTGTGCAAAGCACTGTACTAAGTGCTTGGTAGAGAAGCAGTGTGGCTCAGTGGAAAGAGCACGGGCTTTGGAGTCAGAGGTCATGGGTTCAAATCCTGGCTCCACCAATTGTCAGCTGTGTGACTTTGAGCAAGTCACTTAACTTCTCTGTGCCTCAGTTACCTCATCTGTAAAATGGGGATGAAGTCTGTGAGCCCCCTGTGGGACAACCTGATCACCTTGTAACTTCCCCAGTGCTTAGAACAGTGCTTTGCACGTAGTAAGCGCTTAATAACCGCCATCATTATTACAATACAACTGGGTAGATAGAGATGATCCTGGCATACAAGGCACTTGCAGTCTAGAGGGAGAATGTTATAGAGAGTTGGAGTGGATTAATACCAGAAACCCAAGCACCTAAAATATCCTGCTTTGATGACTGCATCAGCCACTTTGCTGCCTCCTGCCTCTTCACTCTCCTGTCCGTAACCCATCCCGTTGCCCAGATCATTTTTCTGAAAAACCATTTGGTCAACCTTTCCCAACTATTCAGAAACTGCCAGTAGTTGCCCATCCACCTCCACCTCAAACCAAAACTCCTTAGTCTGGCTCACACACTTTGCTTCTCGAGCACCAACCTACTCTCTCTACCTTAGTTTTGTATATCTCACTACTAACCCCTTGCCCACATCCTCTGTCTGGAACTCCCTCCCACTTCATATCCTCCAGGTTACCACCCTCTCCACCTTCAAAACCCTCCTAAAATCCTGTATACTTGACTGTATACTCCTGAAGCACTTTGATACTCAGTCCAGCCCCACAGCTCTTATGAACAAGACTATTTCCCCAACCTGTAATTTATTTAAATGTCTGTCTAAGCTCTAAATTCCTCATATACTTTAAGTTCCTTGTGGTCAGAGATTGTGTCTTCCAACTCTACTGTACTTTTCCAAGTGTTTAATTAGTACAATGCTCCGCACACAGTAAGCACTCAAGAAATACCATGGATTGATTGGCTGGATATAACCCACTTGAGGGGTATGGACAGGAATTGGGAAACAGCATGGTCTAGAGGATAGAGAACAGGCCTGCCTGGGAATCAGAAGGACCTGGGTTGTAATACAAGATCTGCCAGTTGTTTTCAGTGTGACCTTGGGCGAGTCACTTCACTTCTCTGTGCCTCGGTTACCACATCTGGAGAACAGGGATTAATACTGTAAGCTCCAAGTGGGACGTGGATTGTGTCCTACTTGATTAGCTTGTCCCTACACTAGCAGTTAGTACAGTGCCTGACACATAGTAAGCACTTAACAAATATCATTTAAAAAAAGAGGCAATAGCCACAGATGGTGAAATGGGATCCAGATAAGGGGTTTTTTAGACTAGGGAAGACATCAGAGTGTTCAAAGGAGGAGGGGAAGGAACCATAAGCGTGTCTAACTGTTGAATGTGATGGTCATGAGGGAAGAAGTTTGGAAGTGTTTTTAGAAGGTGAAAAAGGATGGTTTTGGAGGTGCAGTTGGAGGGGTTGGATTTTCAAGCAAGTGCTAGAATGCCTCCTGATCAATGACTAAGGAAGAGACAGTGCATATGGATCTGGGGGTGGGATGGAGATGGCAGAAGCAAAGGGAAGCTTTTAAGAAATTCCTGCCTGGCGGCTTAGCTTTCGTCCAAATAATCGGCAAAGTAATCAGTGGGAGAGAAGGGAACACTGGGACTTTCCAAAAGGAGGTGAAATCCCAAATATTTAAAGGAAGAAATACTCATGGAAGTCAATGAGGAAGGTGAAAATTTGTTGCTAAATTGAAGGAAGGACAGAATTATAGCAAGTAGCAATGGATTTGAGACCAAAGTCAGCCTGGAGTCTGGATTTCCACTGTCGGTTCATCTTCAATCGTATTTATTGAGCGCTTACTGTGTGCAGAGCACTGTACTAAGCGCTTGGGAAGTACAAGTCGGTTCTCTGTGGAGAAAGCATACTGTGGAGACCACACATGTAAAGTCTTCAAAGTTGAGACTCCCCAGCTGGGTTCTTCAGGCAGGTTTAGCTTTATCTACTGCCTCTGACATTCAGGGTCAGGCCTTGGCTACTGGCCTTGTTGCCAAAACAGGGTGTTGCCAGAAGGGTGATTTTGGAGAAGTCTTAGGTTCCCCCACTTCTTAGCAGCCAATCTCTCAACCAAATTGACCTGTGTCAGAGTTGAGCCAAGGAGATTTTCACGTCTAGGGTATTTTACATGGCCTAAAACCACTGATCCTGCAGATGGCAGAAAGACCTGGCTATATGGGCTCTCTTTTTTTCAAGTAGTATTCGTTAAGCATTTACTAGGTTCCAGGCACTGTACTAAGCACTGAGGTACAGATGAGGTAACCATTTTATAATGAGGTAACCGAGGTAAGTTAAGTGACTAGTCGAAGGTCACACAGTGGACAAGTGCTAGAGGAACCCAGGTCCTTCTGATTCCCAGGCCAGTAGTCTATCCACCAGACCACTCTGTTTCTCTTCTCATTCCCATTCCAGCTTCTGTCCTCAATATCAGCTTCTCACCTAGTGAAAGAAATCGCCCCCGCTTCAAAGCCTTATTGAAGGCACATCTCCTCCAAGAGGCCTTTCATGACTAAACCCTCCTTTCCTCCTCTCCCACTCCCTTCTGCATCACCCTGATTGCTCCCTGTATTCATCCTCCCTCTCAGCCCCACAGCACTTATGCACATATCTGTAATTTGCTTATTTAGATTGTCCGTCTTCCCCTCTAACCTGTAAGTTCTTTGTGGACAGGGAATGTCTTTTTGTTGTAACATTGTATGCTCCCAAGCACTTAGTACAGTGCCCTGCACACTGTAAGCCCTCAATAAATATGACTAACTGACTGAATGAATGAATGAAAGCCACAAAAGCCAGGAGTGGGCCTACAAGGGTCAGGCAATGGCCACTTGGCTACTGTGCTCTGCCCACAGGAGTAACGGTTTGGGCAGAGCATCCTTTGTCACCTCTTCTGGATCCTGTAAGCGCTTAGTACAGTGCTCTGCACATAGTAAGCGCTCAATAAATACGATTGATGATCCTGTATAGCCTTTCAGTTTGGTGGTTGGCACCTACCATAATTACTAAAGCACTAGTACAGCAAACACACTTCAATTCCGGATTAAGCCCTCTTTTTCCCAGCTCCGTCTCCCTTCTGTGTTGTCTGTGCACTTGGATCTGAGACCTTTGAACATTTGATATCGCCCCCACCCCCACAGCACTTATGTATGTATTTTTAAATTACATTACAAATTATTGATATTAATGTGTATGTAGTCTGTCAGTTCATTGTGGGCAGGGGGCGTGATGTATAATTCTGTTGTACTCTCCTAAGTGCTTAGTACAGTGCTCTGCACATAGTAAGTGCTCAATAAATACCACTGACTGATTGAACGATTGATGCATTTCATGGCTACATCTCCCTGTCCAGGTCAGTGACTAATAATAATAACAATAATAATGACATTTGTTAAGCGTTTACTATGTACGAAGCACTGTTCTAAGCACTGGACTACTCAAGCCATTACACAGAGCCAAATTACAGGTTATATGATATGGCTTAAAGGATTTTCAATCATTAGTTTGGGGCCTGTTTCGGCTTAGCTTTAACTTCCTCTTTTGAATTTATTTAACATACATTTTTTTTTAAGTCCCAGCAATGTATTATAATAAATCAGGATCTCCTCCTGTTGCTGTAAGGTGACTGTGCATTTTAATTGTAATTCCATTTGTATAAACAATATGAAAATGTTCAGGTACGTGCTGTTTTCACCCCTGTAAATTGGGTGAGTATATGTAGGATTAATATCTGAATTGCTAGGACTTAGGATACCAGGCTTCTTGCATGATTCTATGTTTGTTTGTGGGTTTGCATTTTAGGTAACGTTCATGTGAGTGGTTCACATTTCATAGGCATTTACATAGTGAAAGTGCTCAACTGTTAAGCAAACATAATGTATCATACAGTCCGACTTTATTCCATCCCTGTGTTTGGGCTGCAGTGTTGGTACTTTAGGCTTTAGCAAAAAAAAATGCTAATAATCAGGTCTGTGTAAATATGGTACACGTGGGTACACAGGTGTACACACACACACAGAGTTATGTATATTTATATTTATATTAATGCCTGTCTCCCCTTCTAGACTGTGAGCTCGTTGCAAGCAGGAATGTGTCTGTTTATTGTTATATCATGCTCTCCCAAGTGCTTAGTACAGGGCTTTGCACACAGTAAGAGCTCAATAAATACAATTAAATGAATGAATGAGTTATCTTTCAAGTGTGAGGTACAACAGACAGTGAAATTCCTCTATTGGCGAGTGGTAATTACTGAAAATTCCTGAAAAGATTAATAATAGTGGCCTGGTCGCCCATTGCCCTGACAATGTCTGCCCTTATTAATGTTCTTCCCTTACTAATCTCTCCTCTTAACTGCCACTGCAGCTCTATTGTGCTTCCTAAGCTCTTGAATACCCATTCCACGCCTCCACAGTATTTAGGTACATATCTTTATACTCAATTGCTTCCTCCTACCCATAATTTATTTTAGTGGCTGTCTCCCCTGTTCCTTGAGGGTAGGGATAGAGTTTACCATTTTCTATTTGTAGTGCACATACCCAAGTGCTTAGTACAGTGCTCTGAACACAGTAAGCGCTCAATAGATGCAATTGATTGCTTAAGGATAGGGTTCCTGTCTTCTAATTCTAGTGTACCCACTCACCTTGTAGAGCACTCTAAATGCAATGAATACTCCAGACAAGTGATGGAGCCGGGATTAGAAACCAGGTCCTGTGACTAGCAGGCCCATGCTCCTTCCTTTAGTGTTATGTTCACTAAACATAACATATTGCAGCATTCATAATTTTCAGGCCATGGAAGCAACATTTCCTAGTGGAAAAAGCACAGGTCTGGGATTCAGAAGGACCTGAATCCTAAACCTGGCTCTGCCACTTGTCTTGGCAAATTATTGGATTTGCCATACTTTTATGTCTGTTGTCTGCAGTACTTGGCCCAGTTTAGGTTTGTGTGTGTTTGTTTAAAGGGCATTTATTAAGCACTTACTATGCATCAAGCACTGTTCTAAGTACTGGGTCAGATACAAGATAATCAGGGTGGACGCAGTTCCTGACCCACATGGGGCTCGTAGTATGTCACAGGAAGGAAAGGAGATTGGATCCCCATTTTTATAGATGAGGTCACTGAGGCACAGAGAAGTTAAAGGTCACATTGCAGATAAAGGGAGGAGCTGAATTAGAACCCAGGTCCTCTGACTCCAGGCCTGTGCTTTTTCCACCTCTAGGCCACACTGCCTCCTTGTGGCACAATACTTTTAATGCTTCCGCTCAAAAAGAACTTCTCTTTTCTTAGTTGTGGCATCATCAATCGTATTTATTGAGCGCTTACTATGTGCAGAGCACTGTACTAAGCGCTTGGGAAGTACAAATTGGCAACATATAGAGACAGTCCCTACCCAACAGTGGGCTCACAGTCTAAAAGGCATGTCCCCATAGTCTGCTGTAGCTATCTCCAGTTTGCAGTTGAGATCCCTTATTTTCTGAGGCTTTGCTATTAGAACATTTCCTCTGATCCCCTTGTTTTCGATTATCCAATTTCAGCTCATCATGTGGAAGCTGTTTCAGATACTTTATGGTCACTTATTCTCTTCATTTCCATCAATCAATCAATTGTATTTATTGAGCACTTACTGTGTGCAGAGCACTGTACTAAGAGCTTGGGAAGTACAAGTTGGCAACATGTAGAGACAGTCCCTACCCAAGAGTGGGCTCACAGTCTAGAAGGGGGATACAGAGAACAAAACCAAACATATTAACAAAATAAAATAAATAGGATAGATATGTACAAGTAAAATAAATAGAGTAATAAGTATGTACAAACATATATACATATATACAGGTGCTGTGGGGAAGGGAAGGAGGTAAGACGGGGGATGGAGAGGGGGACGAGGGGGAGAGGAAGGAGGGGGCTCAGTCTGGGAAGGCCTCCTGGAGGAGGTGAGCTCTCAGTAGGGCCTTGAAGGCCATCACAGTGAAGCAGTGGTGAAGTGGGAATAGTTTTACCACAAGGACAGAGTGACTTTGTTCCGTGACTCTGGTTAGATACTCTAGGCAGATGAGGCATCAGTGGAATTCACACCCAAGAGGTTTGTAGACCTGTTAGTTCTGAAGCCTAACAGTTATGATGCCAATCGCCTCTTTCTGCCAGTACTGAACAGGATATGCTTCTCTTTTGGCTTAGTGGAAGAGCATGGGCTTGGGAGTCAGCGGATGTGGGTTCTAATACCTACTCCTCCATTTGTCTGCTGTATGACCTTGGGCAAGTCACTTCACTTCTCTGGGCCTCAGTTCCCTCATCTGTAAAATGGGGATTAAGACTGATTACCTTGTATCTACTCCAGCACTTAATACAGTACTTGGCATGTAGTAAGTGCTTAACAAATACCATAGTTATTAATTATTATTATTACTTCCTTGGCATCACTGTCTTGTGTGCTGCCTAGGTAGCAGATTTTTGTGATGGCACTTAGCTCTTTGTTGCTAAAGGTCTTTGTGCGTAGAATTTCCCAGGTGCTAACTGATATATTAGTTCTGTACTGCATTGTTGGAAGTATTTATAAGCCAATTCTATTATTAATGAAAAGAGCAGTTTTGTTTATTTAAAAAAAAATTTAGAAGACTTTTTTTAAAGTTTTGAAGTGCTTCTGCATTACAGGATGTTGTAAGCAAGTTGCTTTGGTTCCATATGGGATCAAGCCCCAGCTCTTTTGAAATCAAAGGGGGAAAATGAATCAGCCAAATTGCCATTCAGGGAAATGCTGTCTCTCGTAGCAGTTCTGGTGACGACCCTAAGGTCAGTAGATTTGACCATGCTTATGACTTGACTATAAGCTTGTTGTGGGCAGGGAATATGTCTGTTATATTGTAGTCTCCCAAGAGCTTAGTCCAGTGCTCTGCTTATAGTAAGCTCTCAATAGTAAGCCACTTGTCTGCTGTGTGACCTTGGGCAAATCACAAAACTTCTCTGTGCCTCAGTTACCTCAATTATAAAATGGTTATTAAAACTGTGAGCTCCATGTGAGACAGGGTCTGTGTCCAACTCGATTATGTTGTATGTACCTCTACTTAGTACAGTGCCTGGCACAAAGTAGATGCTTAAACTATTACCATAAAACAAAATAGGGAAGAGAGACTTCAGGGAAGAATATGGGCCATAGCAGAGAAAGAAAAGGGTAAATCTAAGAGGGGTGATGAGGTGAGAGTTTGTTCCATTATGGTCAGTGATTTCAAGGAATAGAAGATTCTTCCCAGAAAATGGCTGTTGTCAGGCTCTTAATTTAAAGCCAGCTTTTGAAGAAATGCTGCTGAGACCTGCAAATGCTCCTAGCTACCCTGCTGTTTACTTAAGCCATCAGTGTTTATAAGTGTTACAGACACCCCAGGCTCAGTAGAACTCTTGCAGGCAACGTAAGTGGAAAATTCTCCCCAACAGGATGGGGCAAGGGCATCTTGTGACGATGACAAGAAAGCAAATCCTCAATTTCATTCCCGAGGGCTTGTTTTTAATTCACCCTCAAATGGTGTTACCCAAAATTGCCTTCCCACAAAGTCTCAAGAAAAATGCCAAAACACCTTGACAAGGGAACATCATTTTTCCCCCCATTCACACGGTCTTCTACGTTGTTAAGGCTGAGGAAGTTTTCATTTCTAATTAGCTGGGGTTTGAGCGCTTTTGAAATCTGTGTCTTGCATAAATCTGTGGGAACCAAATTTGCGGAGACCGAGACAGATGGGGGTGATTATTGTGGTGCTGCATGGGTGCCGGAGGGAATCTCGCTGACGGGTTTGGTGAGCCTTCGCTCTCACTCACAGAATTCCCTGCCTGTTCCTTCCCTCCCATCCCCAAAACCTCCCTCAGCACACCCCCAGGCTCAATATAGCATTTTTGAGGGCACAATGCCGGCTAGAAACCTGCATACCTGCAGTTAACCAACCCATCAAAGCTTTTTTTTATGGTATTTGTTAAGTGCTTACTTTGTGGTAGGCACTGTGCTAAACGCCGCAATAGATATAAGCTAATCACATTGGACACCGTCCCTGTCCCACATGGGTTCACAGTCTTAATCTGCATGTTACAGATGAGGTACCTGAGGGACAGAAAAATTAAAAGTTAAAAATTGCCTAAGGTTAAAAAGCAGACATGTGCTGGAGCTGGGAATAGAACCCAGGTCCTCTGACTCTCAGGCACATACTATTTCCACTAGGCCACACTGCTTCCCGTGGGACGTGTTGTGGGATAGATCAGATATTTAATATTAGTATCCATGTTCTGGTCAGGGGGGAGGTAGCATGGAAAGAGCACAGGCCTTTGAGTCAAAGGACCTGGGTTCTAATTCTGGCTCTGCCTCTTGCCTGTTGTGTGACCTTGGGAAAGTCCTTTGACTATTCTGTGCCTCAGATTCATTTTGTGTAAAATAGGGACTCAATATCTGTTCTCCCTTCTGTTTAAACTGTGAGCCTGGTGTGGGTTAGGGGCTGTATCCAACCTGATTATATTGTATTTATCCCAGCACTTAGTACAAGTGCTTAACTAATACCATTATGATGATGATGATAATGGTATTTGTTAAGCGTTTTCTATGTGCCGGGGTGGATACAAGCAAATCGAGTTGGACACATTTCCTGTCCCACGTGGGCCTCACTGTCTCCACCCCATTTTACAGATGAGGTAGCTGAGGCACAGAGAAGTGAAGTTACTTGCCCAGGGTCACACAGACAAGTGGTGGAGCCAGGATTAGAACCCATGACCTCCTGACTCCCAAGCCCATGCTCTATTCATTATGTCATACTGCTTCTCTAGGTTGGACACAGTCCCTGTCCCACATGGGGCTCACAGTCTTAATCCCCATTTTATAGATGAGGAAACTGAGGCAGGCCACTCTGCCCCTAGGGGAGGATGGTGGGGTAGGTGGGGTTGGTGGACCACTAGCTGAGAAGCAGCATGGCTCAGTCTAGAGTAGGGGAGTCAGACATAAATACAAATAAAAATAAATGACAGATATGGGCATAAGTGCTGTGGGGCTGGGAGGAGGGAAGGGCAAAGGGAGAAAGTCAGGGTGATGCAGAAGGGAGTGGGAGATGAGGAAAAGTTGGTCTAATCCTGGCCCTGCCACATGTTTGCTGTGTGATCTTGTACAAGTCACTTTTCTGTGCCTCAGTGACCTCATCTGTAAAATGGAGATGTGTGAGCCCGATGTGGAACAGGGACTGTGTCCAACCTGATTAACCTATATCTGCCCCAGAGCTTAGAATAGTGCCTGGCACATAGTAAGCGTTTAACAAGTACCATTATTATCATTAGTTAAGTGGCACAGATGAAGGCGTTTGTAGACAATAGCCTTGCCACTAGTGTTTTGATCTCTACAAAATAGCCTGCTCTACTGTGGTTAACATAAGAGTGGTTATTGTTGTAGTAGTTGTTGGAATACTGGTATGATTTATATTTATTAAACCTCCAGGATCCAAAAGCACTGTCCTAACCCAAAGCAAAATTAGTTATGGTAATTTAGATATTTTATTTTCAGGTATGGAATGGATACAGACAGGTGAAGTTTTCGCACAGAGTAGCGAAATATCACCAGTGATATTTACTGAGCAATCACTGTGTGCTAAGAACCTGGAAGCATACAGTACAACAAAGTTGGTAGACACATTCCCTGCCTGCAATAAGTTTTGCTGTCTATGGATAATAATAATAATAATCATAATAATAATGGCATTTATTAAGTGCTTACTTTGTGCAAAGCACTGTTCTAAGCGCTGGGGAGTTTACAAGGTGATCAAGTTGTCCCATGTGGGGCTCACAGTCTTAATCCCCATTTTACAGATGAGGGAGCTGAGGCACAGAAAAGTTGTGACTTGCCCAAAGGCATGCAGCTGACAGTTGGCAGAGTCAGGATTTGAACCCATGACCTCTAACTCTAAAGCCTGTGCTCTTCCCACTGAGCCACACTGCTTCCCCAATAGTGAGGACCCATGTTTAATATTGTCTTTCTCCTTAGAGAAAATACATGAAGGTAACATCTTAAAATGTATAGTACGCTACTGTTTTTTGTACTTTGACAAAATGCTTTCAATTGTGTACTAAGGGCCCGTGGCCAAAACATGTCAAAGAGTACGGTTTCAGAAACATAATGATAATGCATCATTTATGCACTTGGATCTGTGACCTTTCAACATTTGATATTTGCCCCACCTATAACCTCACAGCACTTATGCACTTATCTTTAAATTATATATTATAAATTACTTATTAATATTAATGTCTGTCTCCCATTCTAGACTGTAAATTCATTATGGGCAGAGACTGTGTCTGCTAATTCTGTTGTATTGGACTCTCCCAAGTGTTTAGTACAGTGCTCAGTTCATATTACTAGCGCTTAGTACAGTGCTCTGCACACAGTAAGCGCTCAATAAATCCGATTGATGATAGTAAACTCTCAATAGACACCGTTGATTGATAATGCCTGTAATGATAATGCCTGTAATGGTTCCCCATTGTCTTACAATAGTCTCGAGGCCAAAACACCACGGTTCTCCCTCTCCCACTTATGTAATCCTACTTATTCTTATCGCGGTTATAAATTATCAGTTTCAAGAGAAAATGGGAGCCAGGTGCTCACAAAAGGGGAGCCAGCCCTGAAGAAAAGGGGTTGTCAAACATAGGGCCTTTTTCCTCAGGAAGGCAGAAAACCTGAAGAAAGTTTTCTCTCCTATTCCCAGCAGGGGCTGATAATAATGATGATAACAATAATAATAATGGCATTTATGAAGCGCTTACTATGTGCAAAGCACTGCTGTAAGTGCTGGGGAGGTTACAAGGTGATCAGGTTGTCCCATGGGGGGCTCACAGTCAATCCCCATTTTACAGATGAGGTAACTGAGGCACAGAGAAATGAGGTGACTTGCCCAAAGTCACACAGCTGACAATTGGCGGAGTTGGGATTTGAACCCATGACAACTGACTCCAAAGCCCATGCTCTTTCCACTGAGCCATGCTGCTTTTATGATGATATTTATTAACCACTTACTATGTGCCAGGCATTGTACTAAGTGCTGGGGTGGATACAAGCAAATCGGGTTGGACACAATTCCTGTCCCACATGGAGCTGGTGGTCTTAATACCCAATTTACAGAAGAGGTAGCTGAGGCCCAATGAAATGACTTGCCCAAGGTCACACAACAGACAAAGAATGGAGCTAGGATTAGAGCCCATGATTTTCTGGCCCCCACGTCTGTGTTGTATCCAGTACACCATTCTCACTGCACCTTAATCTATCTTCAGGCAAACAGGGAGAAGCAGCATGGCCTAGTGGATAGAGCATGGGCCTGGGAGCAAGCAGGAACTGAGTTCTAATCCCAGCTCTGCCACATCTGCTCTGTAACCTTGGGCAAGTCACTTCACTTCTCTGTGCCTCAATTACCTCATCTATAAAATGGGGATTAAAACTGTGAGCTCTATGTGGGACAGGGACTGTGTGAAACCTGGTCAACTTGCATCTACCCTGATGCTTAGAACAATGCTTGGCACATAGTGATTAACAAGTACTATTATTATTATTATCATTCATCCATTCATTCAATTGTATTTATTGAGCGCTTACTGTGTGCAGAGCACTGTACTAAGCTCTTGGGAAGTACAAGTCGGCAACATATAGAGACAGTCCCTACCCAACAACGGGCTTACAGTCTAGAAGGGGGAGACAGACAACAAAACAAAACATGTAGACAGGTGTCAAAATCGTCAGAACAAATAGAATTAAAGCTCCGTTCCATGTTTGAGTCTTCCCCGTTCAAAGTGGTAGTTACTTAAATTACCTTTCACCAAGCAGAATTGAGCAAGGACGTGTCGTAAGAAATGGCCTGCTGGGTCAGTATAATGATCTATCTAACCCAGTATTTCATCTCTAATAGTATTCCCAAAGGATACCGCTTGCTTTTGGCATCCATTCTCATGGAAGTGACAAACAGCACGAAAATCGATACTCTGTGATAAGACAGCAGATTTCCATTTCAGAAAGAGACTACAAAACACAGGGGTGTTTTTAGATGTAGATGTCTTGGTGGTCCCATCAGCTGCAATATTTAATAAGCTTCTGCTCCTCTAGACTGAGAACTCATCCTCTAGACTGTAAGATCATTGCCTTAGTGTACTCTCCCAAGTGCTTAGTACAATGCTTTGCACACAGTAAGTGCTCAATAAACTCCATTGAATGATTGATTGGTGGAACGGTAATAGGTGCTTAGAAGTTGTACAAGACCCAATTCTTAGTCTGAAGGAGCTTACAATCTAATGGAGAAAACCTTTAAACATAAATTAGAGAACCACCATCTAAAGATTGTGAGACCAGATAAAAGTGATGGACACAAATGGATAAATAGCAAACGAATAAGGACAAGTGCCTTTATAGGGGTGCTAAGCGTACTTTCAAAAAAGTGCTTCATTTTTGTCTCTGAGCTTTCCTATTGTACTTGAGAAAAAGTCCAGAAATGGGAAGAGGAGGATCTAGGGGCAGGTAGTGGAGAGGCAGAAGAGACCAGATTTCTGTGAAGTTGCTCTGGGACAAAGGAACAAAAGCCCTTCCTAAGGCAGCTTGCCAGGAGTGCTAGAATATAAACATCAAACTAAGAACCTAGTGTCACCTGTTGGCTTGGACTCTGGAACTCTTTGCAGGTGTAGGCATTAGCAGCATGGCTTAGTGGAAAGAGCGCTGGCTTGGGAGTCAGAGGTCATGGGTTCTAATTCCGGTCCGCCATTTTTCAGCTGTGTGACTTTGGGTAAGTCACTTCACTTCTCTGGGCCTGTTACCTCATCTGTAAAATGGGGATTAAGACTGTGAGCCTCACATGGGACAAACTGCCCTTGTATCTATCCCAGCGCTTAGAACAGTGCTTGGCACATAGTAAGAGATTAACAACTACAATCATTATTATTATTATCATTACCGGTTGTCACCATAGCAACCAATATGCTACATGACTGAAGTGATTCAGAGCCTGTTGCTCCAGTCTTGTTGGAGTTGGGCCAGTTCGGCCTCTGGCACCAGCATTCCTTCCTTCAAAGCCAGCGGAAGGGATTGAAGAACAAGCATTCCCTTGTTCTTCTCAACTGCTTCTTTGAGTAGAGGAACATCATTGCTTTAAAACTCTCAGTCCTATTGAATGGATTCCAAGCTGAAGAAATGAATGACACTGTGGGGAAAACATTTAACACCTGCAGGTGCTGTCTATGATGAATTGTTGCTACAAATATCCATTCGGTTCAGGGGTTTAGACATAAAGACAGGCAGAATATCTCTTTCTGTCTCCCTCCCTCCCCTCTTTGTTTCTCTTTCCCTTGGTTTTTTCACACAGCACTGAAGCAAAACATTTGAGATGCATAACCCTGTTAAGAATAATAATAGTAATAATAATAATTGTGGTATTTGTTAAGCGCTTACCATGTGCCAGGCACTATAGTAAGTGCTGGGGTAGATACAAGCATATCGGGTTGTCCCACATGGGGCTCCCAGTCTCAATTCCCATTTTACAGAGGAGGTAACTGAAGCACTGAGTAGTGAAATGACTCGCCTAAGGACACACAGCAGACAAGTGGCAGAGACTGGATTAGAACTCACAGCCTTCTGACTCCCACGACCATGCTCCATTCACTACAGATATATAAGCAACATCCATATATTCCCCACTTGCCCCTTAGTCTTTTTTAACTGCTGTGGGTAAAAGGACTTCACATCTTCACTGGCTGGTAGGCAAATGTGGCCAAGTGTACTCTGGGTTTTGTGGCAGCCTACAATGAAGAGTGAATGATCGACTCCCTTTCTTGCTTTCCTTCGACAATGGATCTGAAATACTGAGGCTGGGCTACCTTGGCATTTTCTGCCTGATTTCAGGGAACGTATCTTCCAACTCTGTTAGACTGTATATTCCCAAGAGCTTAGTACAGTGCTTGGCACACAATAAGCACTCAATGAAAACCATTGATTGATTGATTTCTTGGGTGATGGCACCCAAGAGATGCCATTACTGCTGCTGATCACATCCTGCCTCTGGCCTGGAACACCCTCCCTCCTCAAATCTGACAGACAATTACCCTTCACCCCTTCAAAGCCTTACTGAGGCACATCTCCTCCAACAGGCCTTCCCTGACTATGCCCCCCTTTCCTCTTCTCCCACTCCCTTCTGTGTCGCCCAGACTTGCTCTCTGTGTTCATCCCCCATCCCAGCCCCTCAGCACTTATGCACATGTCTGTAATTTATTTATTTATATTAATGTCTGTCTCCCCTCTTCTAGACTGTAAACTCATTATGGGAAAGAAACGTGTCTGCTTATTGTTGTACCTTCTAAGTTCTCGGTACAGTGCTCTGCCTACAGTAAACACTAGAACGAATGAATGAACGAACAGCTTTTCCAGTCAGTCGACTGCTGCTACCATCTCTTTTTGAGTCCCCTCTAGCTTCATGGGCTTAAAGTGCTTAGTACAGTGTCAGGCACATAGTAAGCACTTAACAAATACCATTATTATTATTATTATTATTATTATTATTATTATTATTATTATTATTATTAACAGGCTTGGTGAGTCCTGCTGAGTTCTCACTGCAAACATGTTATGACCGGGACTTCCATGTTATGACTGTGCATCTTGTTGCTTATGTGTTCAAAGTCTGCCTTGCAAACTACAAGATCCCACTTTAAGATCTTTCTAAAAGGAAGCTCACAGAGGGGGGTCTGTTATTAACTTAATGTAGCTCTCTCAAGCCTTTTATTTTTACAGCCCAGGCAACTAGGGGTCAATTTGTAAAAGCTTAATAATAATAATGGTATTTGTTAAGTGCTTAGTACGGTGCTCTGCACACAGTAATTGCTCAATAAATGCAATTGAATGAATGAATAAAGTGCTTACTATGTGCCAAGCACTAAGCTATTTAAAGCTAATTCAGAATCAGTATTTCTGTTGCGGCCTTATTAAACTACTACTACTAATAATAATAATAACAATAACAATAATAATGATGACATTTGTTAAGCACTTACTATGTGCCAAGCACTGTTCTAAGCTCTGGGGTGGATACAACATAATCAGGTTGTCCCACATGGGGTTCACAATCTTAATCCCCACTTTACAGATGAGGTAACTGAGGCACAGAGAAGTCAAGTGACTTGCCCAAAGTCACACAGCAGACAAGTGGCAGAGCCGGGATTAGAACCCATGACCTCTGACTCCCAAGCCTGGGCTCTTTCCGCTGAATCAAGCTGCTTCTTAACTCATCTTAATCCAGTGAACCCTGGACCAGAAATCTATTGCAAAGCAGGCTAAGATTGTTTTGGCCCTTTGAAGAATCAGGTGGAAAAATGGAAATGCTCCCTAAGGCTCTTCAAACGTGTACTTATTGGTATTTCTTCAGAGATTTTCCCCCCACCCTCTTTGTCATTTGTGAGATACCATCCTGTTTAAATTGTCTCCAGAAATTGAGGGTTTGAATTTGAACAGTGTGGCTGTAAAGTAATTGCACTTCATTGGTCAAGGGCCTGAGGCTGTAGCAGACTTTGTGTTCTGGAATGCAACTCAAGCTGATGGGATGACAACATTATGGAGGAGCTCTAGGCTCCGCCTTTTACTGGTCCTGGGCAGATAATATGGATTCCCTTCTGCTTGGCTGGGGCAAGTCTTAGGAAAAAAGAAAATGCCTCTCCTCCGCTTTCTAGTGCATCGTGCAAAATTGGCTGGCTGCTGTTTAAATGTGTAAGTGCTGCAGTGGAAGCCTGTTTGTGTGTAGTTATTTGTTTTAAAAAAAAAAACACTTTATAAAGGTGTCCCCAGTATTTGCTGGTGAAATTCACCTAGAAGCAGGTGTGACTGAAAATGCCAATGCAGAATCCACGGACCCAGACACACTGGACACAAAATCGTCTGCCTCTTACCGTGTTGTCACATTTGAAGTTTGCAGTGCCCAGTTCTGTTTTCTCTCTTTCCTCCTTGTCTCTCATTCCTTATGAAGAGTTTGATCAAAAAGAGCCCCTCTAGGTCTAATCCCGGCTCTGACACTTGTCAGTTGTGTGACTCTGGGCAAATCACTTGACTTCTCTGTGCCTCAGTTACCTCATCTGTTAAGTGGAGATTAAGACTGTGAACCCCATGTGGGACAACCTGATTACCTTGCATCCCCCCCCCCAGAATTTAGAACAGTGCTTAGCACATAGTAAGTGCTTAACAAATGCCATCGTTATTATTATTACTATTATGGGGCACACCATACTGGTCGAATAAATGCTTTAGACAAGAAAGAATAATGTTTCATAATGCATTACAATTAGGGTCAAGAAAACACTCAGGTATGAAATATCCTATGGTTTCTTTAGATTGCTTGTTTTAGGAAATCAGATGGCAATCTATGTTAGGTTTCTGCCATCTTGTGAGTGAAAAGCAGTGTTTGCATTAAGTGAGATGGAGGGAAATATGCCCACAGTGATGTTCTATTAATTGCTTTCATATTTTACCACAAACACAGGAGAGAAGATTATTCAAATTCAAGTCTTAAGTCTGAAGTATTATCCATTCTCTCTTCTCTTGCTATTTTGTGCTTTTATTTTTCTACTTTGGTTCCCATGTATTTTATTGTATTTCTCCCTCAGACCAACTTTTATTCCCTTTGAATAGGAAACTAACCTCCTGCATTTTAGTCTAAAAATGTTTCGTGGAAGAAATGGTTATGCCCAATGTCAGTGTTGTGGAATCCCAAAGCTAAAATGTCAAATGGCCAAGACACGCCAGGTGAGGTTCATCCTCAAACTTGTCGTTACTTCTGTTCTCCTGGAGGAAAACTCCGGAGGGACGTGGCTCGTATTTAAACTCCGGGGGTAGTCTAGCACCGTAATGGCCACAGATAGTCTGAAAACCTGTGGCCATTTAATGAACCCTGCTGATTCCAGAGTTGTCCTAGGCTGTGGTTTTCAGGCTGCTACCCAAGTCTGCTCAAGACCACTAGTGTTTTGCAAAATCCATTTTAGGAGAATGAGAACCTCTGGGAGATTGCTTTAATTCTTTGCCTCTTAAAGCTACCAGCCTGTCCAGTATAAGTAATGGGCTTTGCCCTGGAAAATCTAACTGCTGGCTCCAAGGAATTAAGTCAGAGGATATTTAAGACCATATGAGGCATAGTGAATATGAGACACTGCAGACCTGTCACTCCACCAACAACAAAAGGAGAGAAAAAGGAGAAGAAAAAGCCTTTCAGTAAATTGTCTTGTATGTATATGCTCACTTCATTGTTGGTTCCCACTGGATGATTATTTCATTTCCCCTTTCTTTTTACTGAAAAGTTTTCTAACTATTTTAGTTTCTTAGTCATAGTTGGCTCATTGTGGTTCATCGTTTTGGGTTTTTTTTTTCATTTTTTTCCTAACATCTGTGGTAAATATTAACACCAGATTTATTTTGGGGCATTCAGAGATTATATGTGAGCTGGGAAATTCCACGTCCTAGCACTGTGAGAAAGCAGCTTGGAAACTGTGCTGAGGCTCAGGCCCGTAGCATAGCATTAGACAATCCTGAATCCTCTTAGATATCTGTTTTATGCCAATCTCATGACCCTAAGCAATTTGAGAAGTTACTATTTGAACACTGTCATCAGTGAAACTAAGTTGACTAACTCTGTTATATTGTACACTTCCAAGCGCTTAATGCTTTGCACACAGTAAACGCTCAATAAATATGACTGATGAATATCTTCATGCAAAGGCACCCTACTTAAATGTTTTGGCAACTCACCTTTAGCAGGCTCAGTTTTTATTTTTTTCATTTTATGTTTTGTTTCTTTCCTAGGCATGAAGGCTAGAGATTTATTCAACTCTCTCTTAGGAACTTGGAATGGTTAAAATGCTACTGAGTTTACCAGAGCTGAAATTAGGGGCCTGAAAGAGAATCTAATGGCCAAGGAACATATCTTTCCCCAAAGAACAGCTTAGCCTGTCCTCTAGACTGTAAGCTTGTTATGGGCAAGGAACTTGTCCACTAATTCTGTTGTACTTTCTCAAGTGCTCAGGACAGTTCTCTATGCATAGTAAGCACTCAATTAATACCACTGATTTTTTTATCATCCTTGTATAGTAAGCACTCAATAAATACCATTAATTTTTAAAATTCATATTTTTAAGTGCTTACTATGTGCCCGGCTCTATAATGAGCTCTGGGGTAGATACAAGCTAATCAGGTTGGGCACAGTCCCTGTCCCACATAGGGCTCACAGTATTAATCCCCATTTTACAGATGGAGTAACTGAGGCAGAGAGAATTGAAGTGACTTGTCTAAGATAACACAGCAGACAAGTGGTAGAGCACAGATTAATAATAATAATGGCATTTATTAAGCACTTACTATGTGCAAAGCACTGTTCTAAGCACTGGGCAGGCTACAAAGTGATCGGGTTGTCCCACGTGGGCCTCACAGTCTTAATCCCCATTTTACAGATGAGGTAACTGAGGCACAGAGAAGTTGTGACTTGCCCAAAGTCACACACCTGACAAGTGGCAGAGCCGGGATTTGAACCCATGACCTCTGACTTAAAAAGGTAGATCAATCTTTTTCTAAGGCCTTTCCTCTATCTACTAGGCCTGGCCATTTCTCTGATTGATTAATTGCAGGACAGGATTCAACCTTTGAGTGCATTTGTTTTGGCATTTTGAAGAGTCTCAAGGAGAGATTGGTGTCAGTCATTTGGCATCCAGTTTACATTGCATTTTGGAGTGGGGTTCGCTGGGGTCTGATTATGGTTTTGTATCTGTCTTCAGGTGTGTTTCCCACACCTGGCAAGAAATGAGTATGCCAGCGGGGTTCTCTAGGGTTTTTCATGAAGACTGGGTAGTGGAGCCTTTCACCTCAGTTATTTCCTCTTCCTTCCACTAATCACTGCAAAGAGGAACATATTGAAACCATATTGGGAGATTCCTCAGACCAACAGCTACTATTTTGAAAATATGGAGAAAAACGAAATCTTGAACCCCTGGAGGTTTTTGTTGTAAAAGGCTAATGATCTCCAGATGTGTTGCTCAAGTTTAGTCATGTCACTTAGTAAAGTGTCAGTAATTGGGGAAGGAAACAAAATTCTGGCCTAAATCATAAACACTGGTGATCTTAAACTGCCTTTCTATTGTGGCCTTTATAGGCTGTTGACTAGAATTATTATGGGTTGTTAACTGCTAACCTGGAAGGAGCTCCACACAGTTTTCCCTGCCATGGGAGATTTGAGCAAAATGTGTTGAAAGATGATCACTCTATCAAGCAGTCGTATTTATTGAGTGCTTACTGTGTGCAGAGCACTGCATTAAGTGCTTGGAAGAGTATGATGTAACAGTTGGTAGTCATGTTCCCTGCACATCCCGAGCTTACAGTGTAGAGAAGAAGAAGCAGAGAAGCAGCGTGGCTCAGTGGAAAGAGCACGGGCTGGGGAGCCTGAGGTTGTGAGTTCTAATCCTGGCTCTGCCACTTGTCAGCTGTGTGACCTTGGGCAAGTCACTTAACTTCTCTGGGCCTCAGTTCCCTCATCTGTAAAATGGGGATGAAGACTGTGAGCCCCACGTGGGATAACCAGATTACCTTGTATCATCATCATCATCATCAATCGTATTTATTGAGTGCTTACTGTGTGCAGAGCACTGTACTAAGCGCTTGGGAAGTACAAGTTGGCAACATATAGAGACAGTCCTACCCAACAGTGGGCTCACAGTCTGAAAGGGGGAGACAGAGAACAAAACCAAACATACTAACAAAATAAAATAAATAGAATAGATCTACCCCAGCACTTACAACAGTGCTTGGCCCATAGTAAGCACTTAACAAATACCAATATTATTATTATTATTATTATTATTATTATTATTATTATTATTATTATTACAGGGGGAGACAGACATTAACATAAATCAATTATGGGTAATATAAAAAATAATAAAAATGATGATGGCATTTGTTAAGCACTTACTATGTGCAAAGCACTGTTCTAAGCACTGGGGGGAATAGAAGGTGATCAGGTTGTCCCATGTGGGGCTCACAGTCTTAATCCCCATTTTACAGATGAGGGAACTGAGGCACAGAGAAGTGAAGTGACTTGCCCAAAGTCACACAGCTGACAAGTGTTGGAGTCAGGATTAGAACCCACGACCTCTGGACTCCCAAGCCTGAGCTCTTTCCACTGAGCCATGCCGCTTAAGTGCTGAGGACCTGAGGGAAGGGTGAATAGAGGGTTCAAATCCGAGTGCAAGAGTGACGCAGAAGAGGGAGGGAGAAGAGGAAATTAAGGCTTAATTGGGAAAGATGAGAAGCACATTTTAATCTCTAGAGGAAGGTGAGTGTTTTAAAGACTTCCTTGAAAATCAAATTGTGTTGTACTTTGAGGAAATTCATTCATTCAGTCATATTTATTGAGCAATTACTGTGTGCAGAGCACAGTTCTAAGTGCTGGGGAGAGTATAATACAACAATAAACAGACACATTCCCTTCCCACCATGAACTTACAGTCTAAAGGATAGGCAATACGTCTAGAGGGTAAAATGGCCCTGAAAAACTGAAGGGTTCCATAGCTCAGCTATGACCCATAGTATTTTTTTTAAAGAAACATATAATAATGGAGACATGACTACTGACAATCAGAGAATTCAGAAGTCATCCCCAAAGCAAAACTTTAAAAATCAGTTCTAAATTCCCAAAGTGAATTCAGCACCCTGCTGTTGGGAGATCAGTAAATTCAAATTCGATCTACTTTCGATTCCTAGCCTCAACTAACCTCCTCCTTGATGACTAAGCAACCCTGAGTTGAAGTCATGAGGAGGTTACAAAACCCAATCGGTTGGATTTGACTTTTCATCAAGTTAGGGAGGAAGTAGCTGGATGGTTCTGGTGGATGCAGCAGGTTTATCTGGTTTGTGGTCTGTGTTTGACTTCAGTTTCTGGATAATTTTAGTCCCTGAGAGAACTGCCAGGTTTCATAATGATGTGGAGAAGAGATGTATTTTAATTCAAGAAAGGTTGGGTTTGTTGTGATAAAAACCTGCTTGTGTAAACCCACTGTCATAAATTACTCAAAATAATAACCCAGACGAGTCTGCAAAATTTGTACCAGGCTGATCAGCCTGCACACTCAACTCCTCTACCACCACCTGCTCATTGTTCCTTGATCTTGTCTACCTTGCCGCCAAACCCTTGCCCACATCTTTCCTCTGGTCTGGAACTCCCTCTGCCATCGTATTCATTCATTCATTCATTCATTCATTCGTATTTATTGAGCACTTACTGTGTGCATAGCACTGTACTAAGCGCTTGGGAAGTACAAGTCAGCAACATAGAGAGACGGTCCCTACCCAACAACAGGCTCACAGTCTAGAAGGGGGAGACAGACAACAGAACAAAACATGTAGATGGTGTCAAAATCGTCAGAACAAATAGAATTAAAGCTATATGCACATCATTAACAAAATAGAATAGTAAATATGTACAAGTAAAATAGAGTAATAGATCTGTACAAATATATATACAAGTGCTGTGGGGAGGGGAAGGAGGTAGGGCGGGGGATGGGGAGGAGGAGAGGGAAAAGGGGGCTCAGATTGGGAAGGCATCTTGGAGGAGGTGAGACCTCAGTAGGGCTTTGAAGGGAGGAAGAGAGCTAGGTTGGCGGATGTGTGGAGGGAGGGCATTCCATGCCAGGGGAAGGACATGGCTGGGCTGGGGGTCGACGGCGGGACAGGCGGGAATGAGGTACAGTGAGAAGGTTAGCGTCAGAGGAGCGGAGGGTGTGGGCTGGGCTGTAGACTGCGAGCCCGCTGTTCGGTAGGGACTATCTCTATGTGTTGCCGAGTTGTACTTCCCAAGTGCTTAGTACAGTGCTCTGCACACAGTAAGTGCTCAATAAATATGATTGATTGATAGAGAGAAGGGAGGTGAGGTAGGAGGGAGCAAGGTGATGGACAGCCTTGAAGCCGAGAGTGGGGAGCTTTTGCTTGATTCCTAGGTTGACAGGCAGCCACTGGAGATTTTTGAGGAGGGGAGTAACATGCCCAGAGCATTTCTGCACAGAGATGATCCGGGCAGCGGCGTGAAGTATAGACTGAAGTGGGGAGAGACAGGAGGATGGGAAATCAGAGAGGAGGCTGATGCAGTAATCCAGTCGGGATATGATGAGATTGAATCAGAGATTGAACCATAAGAAGCCCACAGAGGGTGAGTAGAGACAATGAGGGCTTTGCTGGGGAAGGGCTCTTGGAAGAGATGTGACTTTAATAAAGCTTTGAAGATGGGGAGAGTGGAGTTCTGTGGATATGAAAGCTAAGGAAGTTCCAGACCAGAGGGAGGAGGTAGGCAAGGGTTAGATGGCGGCCAGATAGGAGAGATCAACGAACAATGAGTGGGTGGTGGTAGAGGAGTAAAATGTGCAGATTAGAGTGTAGTAGATCGGCGAGGTAAGGTAGGAGGGGAAGAGCTGATGGAGTGCATTGCTCTCATTCAATCTATTCTGTCAGTTCTACCTGCAGAACATTATTAAAATCCACCCTTTCCTTTACATCCAGACTGTTACTACACTGATCCAAAATCCTTCTTATAATAATAATGATAATAATAATGATGGGATTTATTAAACAGCTACTATGTGCAAAGCACTGTTCTAAGCACTGAGGAGGTTACAAGGTGATCAGGTTGTCCCACAGGGGGCTCACAGTCTTCATCCCCAGTTTACAGATGAGGTAACTGAGGCACAGAGAAGTTGTGACTTGTCCAAAGTCACACAGCTGACAATTGGCGGAGCCAGGATTTGAACCTGTGACCTCTGGTTCCAAAGCCCATGCTCTTTCCACTGAGCCATGCTGCTTCTCCGACCATGCTGCTTATCCCACCTTGACTACTGCATCAGCCTCGTCACTGACCTCCCTGTTCTCTGTCTCTCCCCTGTTCAGTCCACACTTCATTCTGCTGCCCAGATCAATTTTCTAAAATACATTGAGTCCATGTCTCCCCACTCCTCAAGAACCTCCAGAAATTGCCCATCCACCCCCACATCAAACAGAAACTCCTTATCATCAACTTTAAAGCACTCAGTCCCTCACCCCCTCCTGCATTACCTTGCTGATTTCCTACTACGATCCAGTCTGCACATTTTTCTACACCAACCTGCTCACTGTACCTTGATCTCTTCTATCTCAGCACCAGCCCCTAGCTCTCATCCTCCCTCTGGCCCCTTCATATACTACAGATCAGCACTCTCTCCACCGTTAAAGTCTCAATAATATCACATCTCCTCCAAGAGGCTTACCCTGATGAAGGCCTCATTTTCCCTATTCCCTTTCCCTTCTGTGGTGCCTGTGCACTTGGATTTTTATCCTTTTATCAGTCAACCAACCATATTTACTGTGCAGAGCTCTGTACTAAGTGCTTGGGAAAGTACAATACAACAGAGTTGGTAGACACATTCCCTGCCTACAACGAGCTCGCAGTCTAGAGAGGGAAGAGAAACATTGATATCAACAAATAAATTATGAATATGTACATAAGGGCTGTGGGGCTGAGGGAGGTGTGAATAAAGGGAGCAAATTAGAGTGACACAAAAGGGAATTGGAAAAGAAGAAATGAGGTCCTAGTTGGGGAGGCTTCTTGGAGAAGATGGGCCTTCAATGAGGCTTTGAAGGTGGCGAGAGTAATTGTCTGTCAGATATGTAGAGAGAGGACAATCTAAGCCAGAGGCAGGATGTGGGCGAGAGGTCTGTGCAAGATGGATGGGACTGAGGTACAGTGAGTAGGTTGGCATTAGAGGAGCGATGTGTTGAGGGGTTGGGTCATAATAGAACAATGAGGTGAGATAAGAGTGGGCAAGGTGATTGAGTGCTTTAAAGGCACTGGTAAGGAGTTTCTGTTGGATGCGGAGGTGGATGGACAACCACTGGAGTATCTTGAGGAGTGGGGAAACATGGTCTGAATGATTTTGTAGGAAACTCAGGCAGCCGAGTTAAGTACTGACTGCAGTGGGGAGAGACAGGAGGCTGGGAGTTCAGCAAGGAGGCTGCTACAGTCATCAAAGTGAAGGCAGGAGGAAATGTGAGACTGCAGAGAAGAAGAGAGGTCAGGGCTGGAGATGTTGACTTGGGAATCGCCCTCATAGAGGTGGTAGTTGAAGCCTTGGGATCGAATGAGTTCTCCAAGGGAGTGGGTGGAATGGAAAATTAAAGGGAACCCGGGACTGGTCTTTGAGGGACTCCCACAGTTAGCAGGTGGGAGGCAGAGGAGAAGCCCGTAAAAGAGACTGAGGATGAGCGGTCAGAGAGATAAAAGGAGAATCAGGAGAGGACAGTGTCGGCGAAGCTGAGGTTGGATAGTGTGTACAGGAGAAAGGAGTGGTTAACAGTGTCAAAGGCATCTGGGAGGTCAAGGAGAATTAGGGTGAAATAGAAGCCATTGGATTTGGGAAGGAGATCATTTGTAACCTCTAAGCACTTGATATTCATCCCACCCTCAGCCTCACAGCCCTTATGTACACAACCATAATGTATTTTAATGTCTGTCTTCCCCCTAGACTTTAAGCTCCTTGTTGGCAGGGAACTTGTCTACCAAATGTTTTTGTTTTTCGTTTTTTGGTAAGATGGTATTTGTTAAGTACTTACTATGTTCCAGGCACTGTACTAAGCACTGGGGTAGCTACAGGCTAATCAGTTTGAACACAGTCCATGTGCCACAAGGAGCTCACAGTCTTAGTCCCCATTTTGCAGATGAAGTGACTGAGGCACAGAGAAGTTCACAAAGCAGACAAGTGAATGAGCCAGGATTAGAATTCAGGACCTCTAACTCCCAGGCCCATTTTCTTTCCACTTGGACACAGTGCTTGAATTGCACTCTCCCAAGCACTTAGTACAGTCCTCTGCCCACAGAAAGTGCTCAATAAATGCCATTGATTGATTTTAATTGATTCCGTAAGTGTCCGCAGTCAAAGGTGGAGCTGGAGTAGAGAGAGGAAGGAAGGATACCTGGAGAATAAGAGGAGCAAGGTGACAGAATTAGAAAAGGAGGTGGAAAGGCCAAAGGAGATGAGATTTCCTTTAGCTTTGGTCCTTGTACTCTTTAGGAATGAGACGGACCAGTTTAAGGATATTGAAAAAATGCAGTGATCTTTGGTTGGAGTCAGGGAAAGGAATGGATAGATTCTGGACATGGATGTGGAAGTACAAATGAGATATAGAGTTGTAGGTGGGGGAGGAAGGGATGAAATATCTACCAAGGATATTTGATTTAGGAATATAGATGAAATGTACCATTTTTTAAGATGGATCTAAAGGATATTTAAGTTACAATCGAAGGGTGACTAGATTTGGAGGTGGGAAGATACAACATCAGGAAGATAGAATCAGTGAATAGAGCAGATGATCCCTAAAATCTGCCCTTTCCTCTCTATCCAAGCTGCTACCACATTAATCCGAGCTCTGATCCTATCTGCCTTGATTACTGCACCAGCCTTCTTGCTGACCACCCTGCCTTCTGTCCCTCTCCACACCAGTCCATACTTCACTCTGCTGCCCAGATTACTATTCTACAAAACTGTTATGTTCACTTTTCCCCACTCCTCAAGAATCTCCAGTGATTTCCTATCCACCTACACATCAAACAGGAAGTCCATACCATTGACTTTAAAGCACTCAATCACCTTGCCCCATCCTGCCTTCTCTCACTGCTTTCCTTCTACAACCCAGCCTGCACACCTCTCTCCTCTAATGACAATCTTTTTCGTCTTGTCTATCTCATCACTGACCTCTTGCCCATGTCCTGCCCTTGGCCTGGAACACTCTCCCTTTTTAAGACCTTCAAATCCCAACCTTCAAAACATTACTAAAAGCCCATCCCCTCCAAGAGGCCTTCCCTAAGCACTCATTTCCTCTTCTCCCACTCCCTTCTGTATCACCCTTACACCTGGATTTGTACCCTTTATTCATCCCTCCCTCAGCCCCACAGCACTTATGTACATATATGTAATTTATTTCTATCAATGTTTGTCCCCCCCTCTAGACTGTAAGCTTGTTGTGGGCAGGGAGCATATCTACCAACTCCGTTATATCTGTATTCTCCCAACTGCTTAGTAGAGTGCTCTGCTCACAGTAAGTGCTCCATAAATACCATTAAGAATGATAAACAACTGAATGGGAGTGGTTGCTAATGACCCGCAGGAAAGCCAAAATGTGGAATTATTTTTGAGGAAAGTGGAGAGTGAGCAAAGGACCCAGGAAAAGCAAGGGATGCGAGAAAGATAGCCAAGAAACTTATAAATGAAAGAAAGGATGGCACTGTAAATGCAATCCCAGTTTTAGGAAGACATTTTCATTCATTCAATTGTATTTACTGAGCGCTTACTGTGTGCAGAGCACTGGACTAAGCACTTGGGAAGTACAAGTCGGCAACATATGGAGACGGTCCCTACCCAACAGCGGGCTCACAGTCTAGAAGGGGGAGACAGACAACAAAACAAAACATCTAGACAGGTGTCAAAAAAGTCAGAATAAATAGAATTATAGCTATATGCCCATCATTAACAAAATAAATGCAATAGCAAATATGTACAAGTTAAATAGAGTAATATATCTGTACAAATATATACAAGTGCTGTGGGGAGGGGAAAGAGGTAGGGCAGAGGGGGAGGATGGGGAGGAGGAGAGGAAAATGTCAGCTCAGTCTGGGAAGGCCTCCTGGAGGAGGTGAGCTCTCAGTAGGGCTTTGAAGGGAGGAAGAAAGCTAGTATAATTTTGTAATGTGGAGGTGGTTTTACCCAAGTGATTAAAAGAATCTTTTTGAGTCTAGTCCTTCAGCTTGCCTATTACTTATCCTGATTTGTACTAGTTGACTGTGTGCCTCGCCTTGCCTACCCCCTGCTCTAACATCTGCATGTTGATGGTCTCTTCTCTCTTCCATCTGTTCTGGCCAGCTGTCTTCATCAGATACCTCCCAGGGTCCTGGCTCAGGCTGGCTGTAGCTCACATTAGGGAGCTCGATGAGGGAAGAGTCGGGAAGGTGCCAGCCTTGGGAATTCTGCCCTGCTTGTCCGCTCCCTGACTCTCCAATTCCAGGTTTCTTCCCAATTCCTTCCTGGAGTTCTCCGCAGCCATGTCAGTATCTGGCCCTTCACAGGGTCGTTGGAGAGAGTGGCAGGATGAATTTTGAATGGGCAGAAACTCATGTCACTTGGTTCTATCAGCCAAGCATTGTGGGAAGAAATGAACTGGTGCTCATGGATGTGAGGGAGTACCTTCATACCTATCTTAAGAATTGGGACATTATCCATGCAGTTACCTCATCATCATCATCATCAGTCGTATTTATTGAGCGCTTACTATGTGCAGAGCACTGTACTAAGCGCTTGGGAAGTACAAATTGGCAACATATAGAAACAGTCCCTACCCAACAGTGGGCTCACAGTCTAAAAGGGGGAGACAGAGAACAAAACCAAACATACTAACAAAATAAAATAAATAGGATAGATATGTACAAGTAAAATAAATGAACAGAGTAAGAAATATGTACAAACATATATACATATATACAGGTGCTGTGGGGAAGGGAAGGAGAAGTTACCTCTGGATTGATTATGAATAATCCTCTCCCTGTAAGGTTCACAGACAAAAGCTTCAAGAGGCATATTCCTGTTTTTAACACTGAAGTTAAAAATCATAATTATAATAATTGTGGTATTTAAGTGCTTACTATTTGCCAAACACTGGGGTAGACGCAAGATAATCATTTCAGATACGCACCGTGTCTCGCATGGGGCTCACATTCCAAGTGGGAGGGAGAACACACATGTAATCCCCATTTTAAATTGAGGGAACTGAAGCCTAGTGAAGTGACTTGCCCAAAGTCACACAGCAGTCAAGTGGTAGAGTCAGGATTAGAACCCAAGTTCCCTGATTCCCAGTCCAGTGCGCTTTCCAGGAGAGGCCCAGAAAAGCACTGAGGATGGAAATTTAAAGGACCCATGAGGAGGGTAGGACAACTAAGGAAGAGGTAGAGTTGGAAGGAAAAAAAATGAATAAAAAGAGTCAACTGAGTGACTGGAGAAGGGTTACCTTGTAGGGTTACATCAAGTGTGAGTACACCAATTGGAATTAAAGACATTCCTTTCATGCTTCTCTCTGTCAGCTTCACCTTAGCAAGAAGGAGAGGTGATAGAATTGTGGGATATAAGCAATCAATCAATTGTGTTTATTGAGCGCTTACTGTGTGCAGAGCACTGTACTAAGCACTTGGGAAGTACAAGTTGGCGACGTATAGAGACTGTCCCTACCCAACAGTGGGCTCACAGTCATTCATTCAATAATATTTACTGAGTGCTTACTGTGTACAGAGCACTGTATTAAGCACGTGGGAGAGTACAATACAGCAATAGACACGTTCCCTGCCCACAATGAGCTTACAGTCTAGAAGTGCGGAGACAGACACAAATAAATGAAATTACAGATATGTACATAAGTGCTGTGGGGCTGGGAGGGGGGAAGAGCAAAGGGAACAAGTCCAGGTGATGCAGAAGGGAGTGGGAGATGAGGAAAGGTGGGACAATCTGGAAAGGCCTCCTTTTCTCTTTCCCACCCCTAAACTGTGGGGGTCCCTCAAGGTTCAGTTCTGGGTTCCCTTCGATTGTCCCTTGAGCACTGTAAATTCTGGGATAGATATCAGCAGTGAACATCCTGGGGGAATTAATTAGTCTGGTCTCCCATATTTTTAAGGGAGCAAAAGCTCAGATACATGGGGTTGTGAGGGATTGAAATCTTTTGAACCAGAACCCCATGGGGAATCAAATATGATTGAATGAATGAATGAATCCAAGCTCCATCCATGTCTGCCACATTGAATCTAGACTATAAGCTCGTTGTAGGCAGGGAATATGTCTGTTTATTGTTGTATTGTATTCTCCCAAACACTTAGTACAGTGCTCAGCACACAGTAAACAATAAATGCAATTGACTGACTGAGTCTACGGCCTTTCAGTTGGCAGCGTCATCTTTATACAGGACAAGTCTTTCTCCAAGAAGGGCACAGAGGAGTTCACTGCTTTCCTGCCCACTACCCAAATGGGATTTTTCAGTTGCTAGTTGGCATTTATGAAGGGTGATAGTAGCATATATTTGGCATTAGCTGCTGTTATTGCTGAACTCTTTCACCACCCCCCTAGAAACCTCTTGGGGATCCTTGGAGCTCTTTAGAACACAATGTGAAAAACCCTGCGGGAGGAGACAGAGAAGATTGTTTTTTCCACCCTCGCATCTCTGCGGATTATGGAGGTTGGAATTAATCAACCTTCCCAATGTGGGTTTGTATATTTTCTGAAAGGCTCTGCTGTTCACTTTTGTTAGCAGTCTTTAGGCTTTCCCTTGTCAGAATTCCACCATTTCCATTATAAATGAATTTGGAATGCAAGCTCCTTTATCAAACTGAAAGTGTTAGAGGCCAGGGATCTGTTTTTTTTTGTTCGTGAGGGCCCTTGGGGCACTTCACATGGTGGATGGACTCAACAGCAGTCTTGAAAACAACTGGCTAATGTAGGCGGTGCAGACCGTGGTAGCTACTGAGGTGGCTACCCTGGCAACTGACTAAGGGTACGTGGCTTCACGAAGCAATGTTGGCCCTATCACTGCAGCTGCAGCTAGGTTTCTCCTAGAACTTCGCACTTGGCAATAGGGTGCATCACTGCCTCAGTTGCCATCCGTTCGTAATTTCATGGGCAATCAGCCACGATGAAGCTTAAATTTGTGTTGTACATAAAGGTCATAAAGCATGACTGGACATCACAAATACAGGTGGCCACCACACCAGAGTGGAATCCCGAGCGTGTTATAGCCGCAGCCCTGGGAGGTGCTGGGCTGTCAGGTTTGCCCACTGCCTCCCTCTCTAGACTGTCAACTTATCGTGGGCAGGGAATGTGTCTGTTTATTGTTGTATTTTATTCTCCCAAGTGCTTAGAACAGTGCTTTGCACACTGAAAGTGGTCAGTAAATACCACTGACTGACTGACTGCTGAGAATGATTTTTACCAACGGAGTTTGTCTTGAATCCTTAAGCCTCTTTTCACTAAGCCACAATCAATCAGTTGATCGATGATTGATTGCAGAGTAGTGTATGATGTGCAGAGCACTGTATTAAGCACTTGAGAGAGTCACATTGCTTCTCTTACCTGTTCTCCCTCCCCCTAAGACAGTGAGACTCCTGTGGGGCAGGGATTGTGTGTGTCCAACCTGATTATCTTCTCTCTGCCCCAGCACTTAGTACGGCCCCTGGCACATAGTAAGCCCTTACCGAACACTACAATTATTATTGTTATTATCATTATTATTTCTGTAACTAGCACTACCATCCTCCCTGTCCTGCAAGTCCTCAATTCTCTGCTCTCTTTCATTCCCCCCTGATTTTTAGCAATGTGCAGAAAAAAAGTCCCTCAATCTTGCATCTTAGACTGTAAGCTCGTTACAGGCGGGGAATGTGTCTGCTAATTCTGTTGTATTGTACTCTCCTAAACACTCAGAGCACTGTACAGTGCTCTGAACAAAGTGCTCAATAAATACCTTTGGTTGATTGTATCTGGTTAACGTGAATTCCCCACACCCATTGTGTCTCAGGATCGGGGCAAAGAGGCAGCAGCATCTTCTGCCACTAAGGTTTCCAAGATATCCTGTATGTGGCCAAGGATTACAGCCTTCTGGTAGGGAGCACTTTTGTCTCCCTAGGGACTGGGGTGAATGACTAGCCCATCCCAGCCCTTCACAATTGCAACCAGAGCCCATCAGGAGCACTTCTAGTGTACTCTCCCAAGTGCTTGGGACAGTGCTCTGCACACAGTAAGCGTTCAATAAATATGACTGACTGAAAGGATGTCCTTCCTCTCCTCTCCCAACCCTAAATCTAAGAGAAGCAGCATGGAAAGAGCATGGAGTCAGAGGACCTTGGCTCTAATCCCGGCTCCACCACTTGCCTGATGCTATGTGACCTCAGGCAAGTTACTTCATTTCTCTGTGCCTCAGTTACCTCATCTGTAAAATGAGGAGTAAGACTGCAAGCCTCATGTGGGTCAGGGACTGTGTCCAACCTGATTAGTTTGAATCTACCCCAGCGTTTGTACAGTGGTAAGCGCTGTACAAGTATCATTAAAAGACTGCAAGTCAGGAGGACCTGGGGTCTAATTCTGACTGCACAGTATGTCTGCTCTGTGACCTTGGGCAAGTCACTGAACTTTTCCAGGCCTCAGTTACTTCATCTGCAAAATGAGGATTTAAACTGTGAGCCCCATGTGTGAGATAGATACTGTGTCCAACCTGATTAGCTTGTATTTATCCCAGTGCTTAGTGTAGTGCCTGGCACATAGTAAGCACTTATCAAATACCATAAAAAAAGTGCTTTGCAAGTGAGAAGCCCCTTGAAGTTGGGTTGGCTGAAGAGTTAGTCAATCATATTGAGTGTTTACTTTGTGCAGAGCTCTATACTAAGCACTTGGGAAAGTTCAATATAACAATAAAAGAGAGTTATCTGGGCCATTGGGCAGCAACGTCACTGTCCGATGAAAAGGATGTAGTGCTCCCTCCGACAGGTGCTCTGTTCTGTTTTTGGGTTCCCGGCACAGAAGATATCCTCATATGTGGCAGCAGAATCTTTGAATGTGTTAGAACAGGATATTGGTTTAAGCCTCTAAATCCTTCCCGGCTATAACAGTATCTTTCCCCATTTTCATCCATAGCTAAATCTTCAACACCGAAATGGGGAAACAGAACAGTAAGCTGCGTCCTGAGGTCATGCAGGATTTGCTAGAAAGCACAGACTTTACAGAGCATGAAATCCAGGAATGGTACAAAGGCTTCTTGAGAGACTGCCCGAGCGGGCATTTGTCAATGGAGGAATTTAAGAAAATCTATGGGAACTTTTTCCCTTATGGGGACGCTTCCAAATTCGCCGAGCACGTATTCCGCACTTTTGATGCCAACGGGGATGGAACAATAGACTTCAGAGAATTCATCATAGCCCTGAGTGTGACGTCACGAGGGAAACTGGAACAGAAACTGAAGTGGGCCTTCAGCATGTATGACCTGGATGGGAATGGCTACATCAGTAAATCAGAAATGCTGGAGATTGTGCAGGTATGTCTTCTCTTCATTTAACTGCCCCATCTCATTGGCCTTCCGGGTACAAACCAGGTCATTGGAGCCAAAAACACATCCTCGTTCCAGCTCGCAGATCCTGAGTTACTTGGGCTGTCTCTCCAGGTGATGAATGTGGCATGAGAGTCTCTTTTTTTTTTTAAGGTATTTGTTAAGTGCTTACTATGTGTCAAACCTGTTTTAAGCACTGGGATAGATATAAGCTAATCAACGTGAACACAGTCCATGACCTACATTGACCTCCCAGTCCCAGTAGAAGGGAGATAAGGTAAGAGAAGCGATGTGGCCCGGTGAAAAGAGATTTACAGATTCATGACAAACTCTGTAAAAAGCGTTCTCAGCTGTTGGCAACCTTTATATCTACAATTCTGTTTATATTGGTGCTATTGATGCCTGTCTACTTGTGTTGTTTTGTTGTCTGTCTCCCCCCTTCTAGACTGTGAGCCCGTTGTTGGGTAGTGATTGTCTCTATTTGTTGCCAAATTGTACTTTCCAAGAGCTTAGTACACTGTTTTGCACACAGTAAGCGCTCAATAAATACGATTGAATGAATGAATGAATGGAGCTCTACCAGTTAGCTTATTAGATGAGGATGAAAGGGCTGGGGGGATGTTAGTAGTGTCTTGGCTGGTTGAACTATTCATTCAATCGTATTTATTGAGCACTTACTGTGTGCAGAGCACTGTACTAAGCACTTGGAAAGTACAATTCGGCAACAGATAGATACAATCCCTACCCAACAACAGGCTCACAGTCTAGAAGGGGGACTATTCCCAGCCTTTGCAGCCTGTTCAGTGATGATCAACTAATTTGTGTGCGTGTGTTTTTTGTGGTATTTGTTAAGCTCTCACTGCGTGCCAGTCACTGTATTAAGCACTGGGGTAGATACAAGCTAATCAGGTTGGACAGAGTCCCTGTCCCATTTAGGGCTCACAATCTTAATCCCCTTTTTAGGGATGAGGTCACTGAGGCACAGATAAATTAATTGACTTCAGGACGTCACACAGCAGACAAGTGGCATAGGCAGGATTAGAACCCAGGTCCTTCTGACTCCCAGGGTCTATGCAGTAGGTCATGCTGCTTCTCATTCATCTTAAAGGCAGTACAAGTTCCCCTGCTATTCGCCTTGTGTTGCTTCCAGCCTCCTGAGCAGCAGGCTGCCACTCTTCTACGTCTGCCCTCTACCCCATTCTAAACTTAGCATGCCACCCTCCCTCCCTCCGTCCCCTGCCCTGGGCACGCCACATCTCTGCTCTGAAAGGTCCACCCTTGAAAACTGGAAAAGGCCCGGCCACCCTGGAAAATAAGGCTAAGAAAATCACAACAATGTTGAACACTTTCAAGGATCCGAATCAGCTCAGGCTGCGGCTTATAGCATTAGAACCAAAAATTGTAGTTCAAACTTTTTCCAAAGGTTTTCATGCGAAAATGCCCTTATTCACTTACCTTTTCAAGGTGAACAGCTGCATGACCTCAGGCAAGTCACTTAACTTCTCTTGTCCTCAGTTACCTGTGAAATGGGGATTAAGACTGAGAGTCCAGTGTGGGGACATGGACTATGTCCAAATTGACAACCTTGTATGTATCCCAGTGCTTTAGTACAGTGCCTGGAACATAGTAAGTGCTTAACAGATACCACAGAAAAAATGGTCACATAATGGCGAAAGGTTTATGTTTGCGCTTCACAGTCAAAGGAGGTCAGTGGTCAACCCATCCATCCCCCTGCCACCAGTCAGCCCAGTATTGGCTGACCAGGCTTCAGGAGGGGACTGCCCATCCTTTTCGGCTCACCGAGCCCTACTCCTCCGTGACGGAGGATGGCTCCCAGGATCTGGATTTTGTTACAAGGCCTGGATTAGTGTACTAGAGCTTACCCTTCCATCTTCATTCAATGATGAATTGAGCTTTAATGTTGAATTTGAGGCCGTTGCCAGTTAATGGCACTTCTGTTGAATTTTCCACTTGGTGGGTTCAAGAGGAGGAGCGAGAAGAAAAGAAAGGAAGAAGGTAAAAATGAGGGATAAGGAGTGATCCCCAAAGGGTATCAGCTCCATGTGCATCCCAGCCCCGAGTTATCCCCTGGGACACTGCAGATCTGTATTTACTCGGAGACAAAAATAGAACATTTCATGTTTAATTAAAAACAGGATATCTCTGTTATTCCTTTCACTGACATTGCCAAAAATAAAGCAGGAACAAACCATGGTCCCTTCTTGGCATCATTCCAACTTCGTTTCCAATAAAGTTTTAAGGAAATAATTGTGCTTAGGGAGGCAGAATTTGTTTCCTATTGTTACCTATCTTTGCCTTTTCTGGTTATCTTTCAGCAATCTGCCTGGAGCTGCCTTAATTCACTAGGGATTAGCAATGGGATATGTAGGGATTAAAGCCTCCACCCACCTTTGGCTCTAGACCCCCACCCCCATTTCCTCTCCCAACCAAGAGAAAGTTTTTGTGCCTACCATACCGACCAAAAAAAAATCATTTTTTTCAATGAAACTGTGGGAGTCCAACTGCTCTGCTCTTATCTGCTCCTCTCCCACACCAGTGCTGGTTACTTCTTAGGTCCCTTTCACTAGATGGCAAACTACTTTCTTTTTTAGCATTTGTTAAACACTTACCTTGTACTATAAGCTTGTCGATAGAAGCATGTCCTTGAGGACATGGATAGTGTCTACCTACTCTGTTATGTTGTACTTTCCCAAGCACTTAGTAGAGTGCTTTCCACACAGTATCATTGACTGATTGAGTGTTATGAAATCCAGCTTACCTCAGCTTTTGGGTATTTATCTATTTTTACAAATGTTCTCCCACTCTTAATAAAGATAGAAGCACCCATTCCTGACTTCAAGGTCTTCAAAGCTAGGGTCTCTGCTTTTTTCATCTTCTGCCTGTCCCCCAAGCCCCTGGTATGGCACTAGGTACCTCGACGTAGGTCCACTGATCCTGATCCGGGGCTTCCCAACAACCTTTTGTTTTTTATGGTACTTGTTAAGTGCTTACTATATGTCAAGCATGGTTCTAAATGCTAGTGTACATATGCATGAATCAGACCCAATCCCTGTCCCACATGGGGCTCACTGGCTAAGTAGGAGGGAGAACAGGATTTGAATCCCCATTTTACAGTTGAGGAAACTGAATCACAGAGAAGAGAAGTGAATTAAAATTCACTAGGCCCTAGTTCACACGGTAGGTAATCAGCAGAAACGGGATTAGAACCCAGGTCCTCTGACTCCTAAGACCGTGCTCTTTACACTAGGCCATACTGCTTCCCACCGAAGACTTTTTAACCCTCGTTGGCTGCGGAGGTATTACCTACACAGCAAAACAGCGTTAGTCAAGGTCGAAACAAGTGAATAGAGTCAGAAGTCCCATCAGCTCAGAGCTACTGTTGCCAGGGAGAGTCCCCTTGCTGGAGTTCTGTGACAACAGCCAGATCGGGGAAATGTCACTTTAAATGGGAGGCAAACGTGTATTCGGCCATCCATTTGGGGGACAGAGATATGACAATTTTCCAACCGTAGGGTGAAAGAGTGCGAGGTGCCTCCTGTATAAGTGTTCTCCCTCGGTTTAAAAAGACCAAGCCCCGGGAACTGTCCAGTTTAATTAGGTAGAATAGGTATGATCAAACTTCTGGCAGAAAGCAACTTTTCTCTGTGTGTTTTCAGGGCTGCACCCTGTACCCACTGTTGTTTCCCTAAGGGGGCTGAATGAGTGGGGCCTGGCATGGGAATGGCTTTCAGTTATGTTTCAGGGATTCCAAAAGCCTGAGGCTTTTGAATTCGGAAACAAAGTATTTTCTTTATCAGTCTAGTATTCAGGACTGACAAGTTTGTGCTGATTTTTAGACTGTGTGCCCACTGTTGGGTAGGGACTGTCTCTATATGTTGCCAATTTGTACTTCCCAAGCGCTTAGTACAGTGCTCTGCACATAGTAAGCGCTCAATAAATACGATTAATGGTGATGATGATGATGTGTGTATTGAAAAAACAAAAAAACAAACAACAGAGAACCTCTTCTTTCCCAGCACTTAGTACAAGGCTCTGCACACAGTGAATGCTATTACTACTACTCTTTTAACCAGGAAATCATTCCACTCAGGCAACAATCCTCCTATTCACTGTAGTGCAAACGTAGCCTTAGTCATATCACCTAAGTTGTCAATAAAATGTTTCCCAAACTCTCCCTTTATTTACCAGTATTGTAGAGCTGAAGCAACTGTTGGGTGAAATATAGAGCTGGTTTTTTTTTTTCAAATGTTTTTCGTTAAGCACATACTATGCACCGGGCATTAATCTAAGCACTAGGGTAGGTACAAGATAAGTGGGTTGGACATAGTCCCTGTCTCACATAGGGTTCCTAATCCCCTTTTAACATATGAGGTAAATAAGGCACGGAGAATTAAGTGACTTGATCAAGGTCACACTACAGGTAAGTGACAGAGTTGAGATTAGAATCCAGGTCTTCTGACACCCAGGCCAATGCTCTTTCCACTAGGTCACGCTACTTCCCTTGACAGTCACAGTTTTCAATTATGCTCTTATCTCTCTACAAGCTGATTTCCTAGGCCCACTGAGGTTAGTCTAATCTGGAGACAAAAATGCAAGCACTGATATATCTTCATATAGGACTCCTTGGGGTTGGAAGAGTCAAATGATTCTTCAGTGATTCAAGAAAAAACATTTTTGAGCCTGATTTTCACAGTCCAGAGTTTGACCGGAGTTGAGAAAACTGCTTTTCTCCTGGCTTTTCACTTGGGCAATCCTTGGGGTTAGCAGGTTTTCCTACCCCCAAGTAGCATGCTTGAGTTTTAAATAGAAACTGAATTAATCAATCAGTTGTATTGATTGAGCACTTACTATGTTCAGAGAACTGTACTAAGCACTTGAGAGAGTACAGTGTTCAATCAGTTGTATTTATTGAGCGCTTATTGTTTGCAGGACAATGTACTAAATCCTTGGGAGAGTGCAAACAATATACAGACACATATACAGACACAAATTCCCTGTGCAAAACGAGCTTACAGTCTAGAGGGGCAGGCAGATATTGATATAACTAAATTATGGATATGTACATTAGTTCTGTGGGGCTGGGGCAGGAGTGGTGAATAAAGGGAACAAGTCAGGATGACACAGAAGGGATTGGGAAAAGAAGAAATGAGGGCTTAGGGAAGGCCTGTCAGAGGAGATGTGACTTTAGTGAGACATCAGTATCCAATTGTCTGTTGGATTTGAAGAAGGAAGACATTCCAGGCCAGAGGTGGGATGTGGGTGAGAGGTCGGCAGCTAGATAGATGAGATCGAGGTACAGTTAATAGGTTGGCATTAGAGGAGCGAAATGTTTGTACTGGGTTGTAGTAGGAGAGTAGTGAGGTGATGTAGGAGGGGCCAAGGTGATTGAGTGCTTTAAAGTCCATAGAAAAGAGTTTCTCTTTGATGTGGTGGTGGATGGGAAACCACTGGCAGTTCTTGAGGAGTGGGGAACTATGTCCTGAATGTTTTACAACAGAATTAGCAGTCACACACCCTGTCCATAACGAGCTTAATGTCATGAGTGGGAGACTGGCATTAATATAAATAAACAATTTAAAACAAATATTTTAAAGATTTATACATAAGAGCTGTGAGGTTGGTGGTGGGATGCATATCAAATGTCCAAGGTCACAGATTCAAGTGCCGCTGAATCTGAACCCTTGAATGAGTGCTGGCAGTTAGGCTGCTGCTTTGGGAATCTTGCTCCTTATGTGGCTTTGGACCCTTGATATTACCGATAATATTATTGGTTAGACACCGGAGAGTGATTCAAATGTATTCTGCTTCTGTCACACCACCTAGGCAATCTATAAGATGGTTTCCTCGGTAATGAAGATGCCGGAAGATGAATCCACCCCAGAGAAAAGGACAGAGAAAATCTTCCGCCAGATGGATACCAATCGAGACGGTAGGTCTGAAGTTCCATACCTCTAGCTTGGCTCTTGTGCTGCTACTGCTGCTGTTACTATAGGGTTAGTGCGCCTAAAGATAGTGGCAGATGAAACAAATAAAGAAAGGGGTCACTTTGGTACTAAGAAATGGCTGCCGGTTTTCATCATTAGTGGTATTTATTGTGTGCCTTCTGTGTGCAGAGCACTTAGTACAGTTCCCTGACTACAACAAGTTTACAGTCTTTAGACCTTAGGGCACTGTGAAACAAAGAAGCCTGCTGTGTGTGATATCTAGGTTTAGACTGAACACTGCAGTCTTAGAGTCATTTGTTTGGGGAATTGATTGTGACAACAAAAAAAAAAGAGGAGGATTGGCATGGCCTATTTGATTTGTGTTCCACCTTTTATCTCAAACTATGCCTCCTTGTTCTTCTCTTTGAGACCGGTTTCTTTTTTTTTTAATGGTATTAAGTGCTTGCCAGATGCCAGGCACTATACTTATCGCTGGGGTATATACAAGCCAATCAGGTTAGACAGAGTCCAAGTCCTACATGGGGCTCACAGTTTTCACCTCCATTTTACAGATGAAGTAACTAAGGCACAGAGAAGTTAAGTGACTTGCCCAAGATCACACAGCAGCAAAGTGGCAGAATGGGGATTAGAATGCAGGTCCTTCTGACTCCCAAGCCCATGCCTGGGTCATGCCTCTTCTCTAATTTCAGGAACTCTTGACTGGTTTGAAGGGGAGAGAGAGGAATAATTTATTTCACCAATTATTCTACATGTCAGGGCCGGTTCATGGTCAGAATAAATTGCCCTTGGCCTTCAGTGATCTTTTCTGCTAGTCAACATCCTCCAGGCCAATGGAAAAACAAACATGAACCTGAGTTGGGTCATATTGTGTGGGTATCCTTCCAATTTTGGTGGCTCTTGAGGAAAAATAATTTCTCTGAGAGCGGTGTTATGAGTGTACATGAGCTAGATGATCTGCAGAAGGCAGGAAAATGCCTTCCTAGAGCTTCCTAAGGAGGATATTGTTTCACTGGAGCTAATTCTCAGTGTTTGGTATTTACAGTGATTTACATAGGGTTTTGTAGAGGAAAAATGTGTCCAATAATCAAACTTTTGTGTACTTCACAAATGTAGGGAGTGACTGGGGCATTTGTGTGGTGGCGGGGTTGGGGGTAGGAGGTAGGCTTGGTTTCCTTTTTTTGATGGTATTTGTTAAGCACTGACTATGTACCAGGTACTATAATAATAATAATAATGGTGGCATTTGTTAAGCACTTACTATGTGCAAAGCACTGCTCTAACTGCTGGGGGTGATACAAGGTGATCAGGTTTTCCCACTTGGGGCTCCCAGTTTTAATCCCCATTTTACAGATGAGGTAACTGAGGCTCAGAGAAGTTAAATGACTTGCCCAAGGTCACACAGCAGACATGTGGCAGAGCTGGGATTAGAACCCATGACCTCTGACTCCCAAGCCTGGGCTCTTTTGTTTTGTTGTCTGTCTCCCCCTTCTAGACTGTGAGCCTGTTGTTGGGTAGGGACCGTCTCTATATGTTGCCAACTTGTACTTCCCAAGCACTTAGTACAGTGTTCTGCACACAGTAAGTGCTCAATAAATATGACTGAATGAATGAATGAATCTACCCGAGTGCTTAGTACAATGCCAAAACCACAGTAAGCATTTGACAAATAATAATAATAATAATAATGATGGCATTTGTTAAGCGCTTACTATGTGAAAGCACTGTTCTAAGTACTGGAGAGGATACAAGATAATCAGGTTGGCCCACGTGGGGCTCACAGTCTTAATCCCCATTTTACAGATGAGATAACTGAGGCCCAGAGAAGTGAAGTGACTTGCCCAAAGTCACAGAGCTGACAATTGGCAGAGCTGGGATTTGAACCCATGACCTCTGACTCCCAAGCCCGTGCTCTTTCCACTGAGCCATGCTGCACTGATGAGTCACTCCATTTCAGGTGTTAAAGCAAAGCTAAATTCATTCATTTATTCATTCAATCGTTTTTATTGAGCGCTTACTGTGTGCAGAGCACTGTACTATGCGCCTGGGAAGTACAAGTCGGCAACATATTCATTCATTCAATCGTATTGAGCACTTACTGTGTGCAGAGCACTGTACTAAGCTCATGGGAAGTACAAGTTGGCAACATATAGAGACAGTCCCTACCCAACAGTGGGCTCACAGTCTAGAAGGGGGAGCCAGACAACAAAACATGTAGACAGGTGTCGAAGCCATCAGAATAAATAGAATTATAGTTATATGCCCATCATTAATAAAATGGAGTAGTAAATATGTACAAGTAAAATAGAGTAATAAATATGCACAAATATATACAAGTGCTGAGGGGAGGAGAAGGAGGTAGGTTCGGGGGGGGGGGCGATGGGAGGAGGAGAGGAAAAAGGGGGCTCAGTCTGGGAAGGCCTCCTGATTGGCTGTTAGGAAATCCCTTCCATCATGGGTTCAAATCCTGTCTCCGCCACTTGTCAGCTGTGTGACTTTGGGCAAGTCACTTCACTTCTCTGTGCCTCAGTTACCTCATCTGGAAAATGGGGATTAAGTCTGTGAGCCCCACGTGGGACAACTTGATTACCTTGTATCTACCCCAGCGCTTAGAACAGTGCTTTGCACATAGTAAGCGCTTAATAAATGCTATTATTATTATTATTATTATTATTATTATTATGCTTCCAACAAGCTTATCTCTGATACTGGTCTGTCTACCAGACAGGATGGAGGAAGAAAGTGAGGCCAAAGTGGCTGAAGTGGGAGCACAGGCCTGAGGATCTGGGCTCTAGTCCCGGCTCCACCGCTTGTCTGCTGTGTGTCTTTGGGCAAGTCATGTCACTTCTTCGTGCCTCAGTTACCTCATCTATAAAGTGGTAATTAAGACTGTGAGCCCTGTGTGGGACATGGGCTATGTCCAACCTGATTAGCTTGTGGCTACCCCAACACTTAGGGCAGTGCCTAACACACAGTAAGTGCTTAATAAATACTATAAAAAAAAATAGGGAACATTTGGGATGCATCCAACTCACTTTAGGCATCCCAGCATGCTCCTTACAGGGGTTTCTCAAGACTGGGAAGTAATTTAAGTCCCATTTTCTCTAAGGAAGGAGAAGTGGTAAATTAAGATGATTTCCAGATAATTTTAGCAAAAAAAAATCCCCTTTAACTCAATTTCTGGAAATAATTTTAATCTGAGCACAGAATTGCCTCATCTGGCATCTTCTCTTTGCTAGTGAAGATTTCAAGAAAGGGAGAAAAAATCAGGCAGTTGTTTTAGTCAGTGGAGCAGGTGTCAGATTTCTCCTTTTAATAATAATAATAGTAACAATAATACTAACAGCGGTATTTGTTAAGCACTTACTATGCCCTAAGGACTGTACTAAGCACTGGGTAGTTACAATAAAATCAGAACAGATTCTGTCCCATCTAGGACTCACCAACCAAGTGGGAGAGAGAACAGGTATTTAATTGTCATTTTAAGATGAGGAAACCAAGGCACAGACTTGTCCAAGGTCATAGAGCAGGTAAGTGGGAGAGCTGGGATTAAAGCACGTGGTTGCCAAACTATCGTGGCTCTGGTGAGGAAAAGAGAAGGACAGGAATCTGTGAATCATGAAGATTCAATCCAATTTCTTCTGTTTTCCTCCAAATTAGAATTGTTTTAGGGTGTTTAACCTAACCTCTGGGCCCTCATTTGCTATATTTGGTGGTGTTTCTCAGAGTAGCAGCTCCCTTTTCTTTCTGAAAAATCCTATTGGCCAATTAAACAGGCAGGTCATGAAGACCGTGATTCAGGCTCCAGAATGGTCAAAGCCCATCAAAGTGATGTCGGCTAGAGGGAAATAAAGGGTTGAAAAGATTTTCCAGGACAGGGCAAATGAACAAAGTTAGTCTTTATACATTTCTGGAAAGATCTGGCAGGTTGAACAACCTACATGGTTCAGTCAACCATTTAGCCACACCCAATTTTGTTCAATGGTTGAAACCTCAACTTGAAGGACTACTGGTTAGTTAGAAAAATGGACATTTCTATCACCGGGGTTCTGCTGTATTTCTGCTTCCTTGGCTCAGCAGTGATTTGGGGTGGTGAATTAAAGTGGTCTCTGACTATGTAAAATGTATAGTTTTCCAAAACTTTGATTATATTTTAAAATCAATACAGTATTTCAGAATATGAGTGCTTCTAGAGGGATTTGAAGCTTAAATTTTGGATCAATCAACCTAATCAATCAATAGTGTTTACAGAGCACTTACTATGTGCACAGTATTCATTCATTCATTCATTCAATCATATTTATTGAGCACTTACTGTGTGCAGAGCACTGTACTAAGCGCTTGGGAAGTACAAGTTGACAACATAGAGAGATGGTCCCTACCCAACAACGGGCTCACAGTCTAGAAGGGGGAGACAGACAACAAAACAAAACATGTGGACAGGTGTCATCAGAATAAATAGAAGTAAAGCTAGAAGCACATCATTAACAAAATAAATAGAATAAATATGTACAAGTAAAATAAATAGGGTAATAAATCTGTACAAACATATATACAGGTGCTGTAGGGAGGGGAAGGAGGTAGGGTGGGGGGGATGCGGAGGGGGAGAGGAAAAAGGGGGCTCAATCTGGGAAGGCCTCCTGGAGGAGGTGAGCTCTCAGTAGGAGCTCTCAGTACTGTACTAAAGACTTGGGTGAGTACAACAGTACAGTGCTTAGCCCATGGTAAGCACTTAATAAATATGATTGAATGACTACAAGAGTTGGGAGAAACAAATTTAAGATAGCTTAGAATCATTGCTTCACAACCCCAAACAGAACTAATTTTTTTTTCAGGTCTACATGAGCTGATGAGTTGCTAGATCCCCAATCTGTCCTATGGTTTGCTAGTGGACAGAATGGGAGCGAGTGTGGTCAGCAGGTGACAAGAACCAGTCACTGACAATTTACCTCTCCCCTGCCCTGGTTTTTATCTGACCTGAATCCAAGAAGAGCCATCCAGGCTTATTCTGAACAGATGGTTTGTTTCAAACTCTTTAGATGAATTGGATTTTGTCCTAAATCCTCATGGGAAAAAAATGGAATCTCTATTTGCTGCCCATTCTCTCCTCCTCTGTTTCCTTTGTCTTCCTTTTTTTACCTTATGGAGTTGGTTAAGCATTTACTCTATGCCAGGCTGGGGTAGATACATGCTAATCAAATTGGACACAGTCCATGTCCTACACGGGGCTCACATTCTTAATCCCCATTTTACAGTTGAGGTAACTGAGGCACGGAGAAGGGAAGTGACTGGCCCAAGGTCACCCAGCAGGCAAGTGGTGGGGCTGGGATTAGTTACAGTCTAGAGGAAGTATGAAGGAGGTGAACTGGATCTGCTAACTAGCTCCCTTGTGCTCTTAAAGTCTTATTGCAATTTCCGGGGGGTGGAGGGGAGAGAGAGAGAGAATGAATATGAATATATAAAAGCTGCAATAATCAATCAATCAATCAATCGTATTTATTGAGCACTTACTGTGTGCAGAGCATTGTTCTAAGCACTTGGGAAGTACAAGTTGGCAACATATAGAGACAGTCCCTACCCAACAGTGGGCTCACAGTCTAAAAGGGGGAGACAGAGAAAAAAACCATACTAACAAAATAAAATAAATAGAATAGATACGTACAAGTAAAATAGAGTAATAAATATGTACAAACATATATACAGGTGCTTTAAGGTCTTTAATAATAAGCCTTTAAGGTCTCAAGGGAGCTAGTTAACAGATCCAGTTTACCTCCTTTGTACTTCTTCTAAACTCTAAACTCATTGTGGGCAGGGAATATTGTTCTATTGTACTCTCCCAAGTGCTTAGTCCAGTGCTCTGCACACAGTAATAATAATAATGATGATAATAATGATGGTATTTGTTCAGTGCTTACCAAGCACTGTTCTAAGTGCTGGGGGGGATACAAGGTGATCAGGGTGTCCCACATGGGGCTCATACTTTTAATCCCCATTTTCCAGATGAGATAACCGAGGCACAGAGAAGTTAAGTGACTGCCCAAAATCACACAGCTGACGATACAATTGAATGAATGACTACTTAGAAAACATCAGTGCAGCAGCTAAAGGTGTCTAAACATACTGGGAATCAGACTGTTCTGTGCCCAAGGCAGAACGTTCAGTCCAGCCTCCTCCTTGGCTCAGATTAAGGGCCGCTTCCAAGCCTGATCCAGCTCCAACATTCTTCTCTGGTCTTTTTGGGGGCTACATCTAGACTAATAATAATAATAATAATAATAATAATGATGATGGCATTTATTCAGCCCTTACTATGTGCAAAGCACCGTTCTAAGCGCTGGAGAGGTAACAAGGTGATCAGGTTGTCCCACGGGGAGCTCACAGTCTTAAGCCCCATTTTACAGATGAGGTAACTGAGGCCCAGAGAAGTTAAGTGACTTGCCCAAAGTCACACAGCTGACAATTGGTGGAGCCAGGATTTGAACCCATGACCTCTGACTCTAAAGCCCGTGCTCTTTCCACTGAGCCACACTGCTTCTTATGGGCAGGGAATGTGTCACTCACCTTTGTAGTACTGTACGTACCCAAGCACTTAGTACAGTGCTCTGCAAGGTAAGTGCTCAATAAATAGCACTGATTGATTGATTCTTTCCTGATGGGAAAACAGGCAGCTCCAGGGGTGTATCCAGTAAGGGTGCAGGGGAGGTGGGGGGAAGGACTGATAATCCCGTCATGATGAACCCACTGTAGGGAGCAAAATAATGTATATGTTCCTACCCCAGTGCTTTGCACAATGTTGTAAGCTCCTTAATAATAATAATAATTATGGTATTTGTTAAGTGCTTACTTTGTGCCAAGTACTGTTCTAAGCTTTGAGGTAGATACAAGGTAATCAGGTTGTCCCAAGTGGGGGTCACAGTCTCAATCCCCATTTTACAGATGAAGCAACTGAGGGACAGAGAAATTTGAATAGCTTGCCCAAGGACACACAGCAGACAAGTGTCGGAGCTGGGATTAGAATCCACGTCCTCTGACTCCCAAGCCCGTCCTAATAATAATAATAATAATGGCATTTATTAAGTGCCTACTACGTGCAAAGCACTGTTGTAAGCACTGAGGAGGTTACAAAGTGATCAGGTTGTCCCACAGGGGGCTCACGGTCTTAATCCCCATTTTACAGATGAGGTAATGAGGCACAGAGAAGTGAAGTGACTTGCCTAAAGTCACACAGCTGACAACTGGCAGAGCCGGGATTCGAACCTGTGACCTTTGACTCCAAAGCCGTGTTCTTTCCACTAAGCCACGCTGCTTGTATGCAGGGCTTTCGTCTACCAAGTCTGTATTGTAGTGAATAGAGCATGGGCCGGCGAGTCAGAAGGTCATGGGTTCTAATCCCTGCTTCTCCACTTGTCTGCTGTATGACCTTGGGCAAGTCACTTCACTTCTCTGTGCCTCATTTACCTCATCTGTAAAAAAACAGGGATTGAGACTGTGAGCCCCACATGGGATAGGTACTGTAACCAACTCAATTTTCCTGTATCCACCCCAGCGCTTAGAACAGTGCCTGTACCATCATTATTATTATTGCTTTCCCAAGCACTTTGTACAGCACTCTGCACCCAATATGAGCTCGATAAATGCAAGCGATTGATTGATTGGCACACAGAAGACACTTAATTATTTTTATTAATGCTCATTATTGCGGGCAGTTTCACCCATGTTCTTGTTTTCTAGGAAAACTCTCCCTGGAAGAATTCATCCGAGGAGCCAAGAGTGATCCGTCGATAGTCCGACTCCTGCAGTGTGATCCCAGCAGCGCTGGCCAGTTCTGAACACCCCCCTTGTTTGGATGAAGTGTAGTGCTGCTTATTTTGGGTTTTTTATTATTATTATTAATGTTAATTTTTTTGCCAAACAACATTCATGGTGATGTTGCCGCTGTATGGCCCAATATGCCTTCTTCTGTGGCATCTGTTAGCTTCTTTCCTCGTGGATGTGATTACGAGAATGCTGAATGTTCTGATCAGCTTGTCGATAGCACGGACAGTGCTGTTTTACACGGACATTGTGGCGTTCGTGGTTTTAGAGTTTTTTTGGTTTGGGTTATTTTGTGTGGGGGGAGGAAGGGGGTGGTTAATGTATCTGTTTTCAAAGCTAGCGATCGGCAGTGATGAAAGAGTGAAATGCGCAGATTCTGACATGACTTTAGGCAGCTGTGTGACTCTCCCTGATGTGTCTGACGTACACTCAGTAAAGGTTAAAAGGGCAAATATCTTGGGTTCTGTTGCCCCAGAGCATGGGGTTATAGTCCATAGGCATATGTTGTCCTCCACTACAGGCCTGGAAAATTCCCCGGCGGTGACCCCATTTGATCCCCAAGCCAATTTCAGGCTGCTATTTCTAAGCTGTGAACATTTCAAAGGTGAATAGAGAAGAGGGAAAAAAACTCCCCCCCAAAACAGCTATTTTGGGCAGGTTTATACCAGTCCACTTAACGTTAAAAGTGAAATCTGAAATCCTTGTATACTGTATATTGCAAGTCAGACCCTCCCTGATAACCTCAGCTCTAAGGAAAGACGTGCAGAAAACGATGATTGTTGAGGGCTAAATGTCCAACTCATTTAAGGGAGATGTGTGTCCAAGGTGAAATCCTGGAGATCGTACTGATGCAGTGTTACAACCGAGGACTGTTTCCTTAGCTTATCGTAAGGGAGACTAGCTCATTGTGGGCAGGTAATGTATCTGCTTATTGTTATATCGTACTCTCCCAAGCACTTAGTACAGTGGTCTTCACACAATAAGCGCTCAATAAATGTGATCGAATGAATGATTGAATGAACAATGAATGTTCCTGCCTTGCTTGCAAGTACAATTCTCTGTTTGCACAAATGTCCCAACCGGTAGGTGTATGTATATTCTGTACTGAATGAAAAAGAAATGCAACTGGCGCCCAAAGCTTCGCTCAGGTCCATATTCTCATAGCATTCCAGGGGCAGGATTGACAGGGCAAGGAGCGGTCACATTCTTTGACCGTGTCATTGTTACAGTGGTGTAGAGGTTGTACCTTGTCGACTCCTTTAGCTTTCTGGCGACTGTTCAAATGCAAGGCGATAGTGTGCCGGACTCAGGCGGTGTGAGCCGCAAACTTCTGGATCTTCCCAAACAAGCCACAGTCTGATGTAGGGCAGGATGTTTAGATCAATGGGTTTTTTTTTTTTAATTTTTTTTCATTTCCCAAGTGGCCCCAGAAGTGTCTATAAAGGTTCCGATGGTCGCTACTGGCATTGTTGGGAGTGGGAGCAGCGTGAGTTTTTTTGTTTTGTTTTTTAAATGAGGAATTGGAAAGGTCTATCACTGTCCCAAAGGCCTCGGATGGTGGTGAGTGGTGGACATGGCAGGGTCTAGCTAAGATCTTCTTGCATGATTGAAGGTGAATTTTTGCCCCTGTAGGGGAGGGCTCACTGACTCAGAAATGGATGTTGTATTGCAGCTGAAGCTCTGCATTTCAAATTGGTGACCGTCTAATAACGATACTAATTATTAGTGTGCAATTTAAGTGTTTACTATGTGCCAAGTGCTGTGCTAAATGCTGGGGTACATGTCATCAGAGCAGCTGCAGTCCTTGCCCCACGTGGGGAATCACAGTCTAAAGAGGGTAAAGGACAGGAATTTAATCCCCATTTTGCAGATGAGGTGAAGGAGACACAGGAAAGTGAAATGACTTGCCCAAGGTCACACAGCGGGTGTATGGCAGAGTCGGAGCTAGAACTCCAAGTCCTGTGCTCTTCCCACTAGGCCACTGGAAGTTTCTGACCAGTGACATTTCGTTCTGAGAAGATAAAATGAAAACCACCCTAGGTTAAGTTCCGATTACCAGTCTGAGGTGATGGAAAGCAGTTTACCTGGGTAGCGATCTCTGGAACGCGGAAGAAACAATAGAGCATTTCCCGATAAGCAGATACAACAGACCCAGTTTCGTTAATTCAATCAATCAATATCAATGGTATTTATTGAGCACTATTATGTGCAGAGCACTGTACTAAGTGTTTGGGAAAGTCCAATGCAGCAGCAGACATGGTCCCTGCCCACAACAAACTTACTCCAAACATCTTTCTTTTCAGCAGTAGTTCAGCAGACTGGAAGGGCTTGGTCTCTGACCAGCCCCGTTAGCTAGGGCTTGGTCACGCAGTGTTGCAGAGGGGCCTGGAATAAGCAGCATGATATAGTGGATAGAGCACAGGCCTGGGGATCAGAAGGACCTGGGTTCTAATCCAGTCTCCTCCACTTGTCTGCTGTGTGACCTTGGGCAAGTCACTTGACTTCTCTGTGCCTCAGTTAACCTCATCTATAAAATGGGGATTGAGTCTGTGAGCCCCGTGTGGGACAGAGACCATCTCCAACCCAATTTGCTGTGTCCGCCCCAGCGCTTAGTACGGTGCCTGGCACACAGGAAGCGCTTAACAAATAACATAATAAACAATCAACAGATCCCATCATCAATCGTATTTATTGAGCGCTTACTGTGTGCAGAGCTCTTCCGGAATGACTCAAAGAATTTTTGAAGCTGTAGAGACAGATGGTCCCAGAGGAGACCTCCCCAGATAACACGCCGTCCATAGGAAGTTGCTCGAATAACCCACTCTGGTGGATCGAGTTTGGGGTTGTTCTTCCTTTCATCCATCTCATCCCCCACGGGGGACTAAGGCCCAACTTGAGCCGGGGGGAGACGTCTATGGCTGTCTGCTGGCCATTTCTGGACTCCCCCCACCGATGGACTCTGGAGAGACCCTGGACTGTCCCTGACCAGAAGAAACCTTGAGCGATTCCTTTGGGCCCAAGTTCCTTGATTGCAAACGTTTTGGCTTCCTCACCTCCTAGGGAGTAGAGAATTGCTAGAAAGGATCACGTCTGTTCGATCGGGATCCGAGACAGTGACCCTCCTTCCACGACATTTTGGGCAGGAGAAGTCTAAGGGAGTGGAGGCAGAGGAAGAAGGGGGATGGTTATTTTAGGGAATATCCCAAGTGACCTCAATGGGGAGGTAACCTCAGTGAGAAGGAAGCCTCAGCATCTCCTCTCAAGTCCCCGGACGAGCCTCGACGCCAAAAGCGAACCAGATGGGAGTGGCCAGGGTGGTGGAAGTTAAAGTCATCTTCAGACAAAGAGCCAAGGGAACTAAGGAGGGAAGGCAGCGTCAGAGCCTGATGCTGTTACCATGGCACCCCTATTTCCAGCAACAAATGGCATCTCTCCCTCTCCTCAGCTTCAGAAACTTGCCACCCAGAAGCTAATTTCTCATGTTGGGCTTCTTCCGTTCTGCGCCGGTCAGAATCACTTAATTTATGAATTCGCTAAAACTTGGGCTTAACATTGCAAGCCTGCATACTGACACTTGGCCAGAGGTTTGTCCTGATAATAATTCTTTCCTCGCAGCCACCCGGGACAGAAATAACTGGAGACATGGTTACCGTATACACGTTTTAATGGAATGTATTGAAATGATTCTTTGACTTGCCTGCCTCTGACCATTTCTCTTATTTCTCTGGATTACCATCCTCTTCTATCCTTCCCAGAAGCTGCCAGTAAGCACTTTGTCTGTACTTTTAATCAAATGCGCCCTAATGGAATTTGTTAAATGGGCATCAGCAGCACCCAGAATACTGAAACATATAAAGTTTTGTGTTACTTCTGCGCTGTTCTGCTAATTGTCGTTATTGTGTTCAGGGAACGCCCCATCCAAATTCAAGCCGACCTGTGATCTGTAAAGGACCGAAATAAATTGCCTCACAACTCAAAGGAGTACAAAATGTGGAAAGGTTGTTTGGTGCTGTTTATTCCAGATATTTTCGAGACCCCCCCAGGCTCCCTCCCATCTCTGTGGTTGACCAGGTTTCGTTGCACGAACATTGACTTGGGCATACTCTGTTAGAAAATTGCACCTCCATTTCCGACAGGGAAGCTGCGTGCCCTAGTGGATAGAGCACGAGCCTGGGAGTTAGAAGGACCTGGGTTATAATCTCGGCTCTGCCGCTTGTTTGCTGCGGAACCTTGGTCAAGTCACTTTCCTTCTCTGGGCCTCAGTTTCCTCATCTGTAAAACGGGAATTAAGTCTGTGAGCCACTTGTGGGACAGGGACAGTGTCCAACCCAGTCACCTTGTATCTGTCGCAGCACTTAGAACAGTGCCTTGCCCAGAGTAAGTGCTTAACAAATAGCACAATCATTGTTATTATTACCATTGTTATTATTTGCACAGTGTTTGTAAATAGTGTGCTGGGATTTAAGCCTTGGGCAGTTTTTTGTCTGTTGCGTGATCCGAGACAGGGACTGTGTCCCACCTGATTAGCTTGTATGTATCCCAGTGCTTAGAACAGTGCTTGACACGTAGCAGCGTCGCTTAGTGGATAGAGCACGAGCCTGGGAATCAGAGGGACCTGGGTTCTAATCCCGAGCTCGGCCATATGTCTGCTGCGTGAACTTGGGTAAGTCACTTCACTTCTCTGGGCCTCAGTGACCTCATTCGTAAGAAGGGGATTAAGATCGTGAGCCTATGTGGGACAGGAACTGTGTTCAACCTGATTAACTTGTATCTACCACAGCACTTAGAACAATTCTAAGCACTTTACAGGTACCACAATTATTATTAGTATTAGCAAATACTATTATTGTTATTAGTAGTAGTGGTAGTGGTATTATCTCCGTGTGAAAGCCATGGCTATTGGAGGAGCTGCTGTCTCAGGTGGCCCCTGAGGTTTTAGCTCCCTGCCTGCACAGATGTCACCACCAAGCCTGGGAAAGAAATGGAGACCCCTGAGCCAGCCCGGCCCCTCATATCCCCTCCCAGCAGGAGGGGCCTATGATATGGGTGCATTTTGTAGCCAATCCCTCAGCCAGACTCCTACCTTTTTATTTTATGATATTTTTTAATTGTGTTTGTTAAGCTCTTACTATATGTCAAACTGTTCTAAGCACTGGAGTTGGTACAAGTTAATTATCTCAGTCACAGTCCCTGTCCCTCATAGGGTTCACAGCCTAAGTTTGTTTGGGGGGCATTTGGGAAGTGCTTACTTTATGCCAAGTGCTATACTAAACACTGGGGTAGCTACAAGATAATGAAGTTGGACACAGTCCCGGTCCCCCATAGTGCTCACAGTCTAAATAGGAGGGAGTGGGATTTATTTTGCACATAGTAAGTGCTTAACAAATACCAAAATTATTATTATTTAATCCCCATTTTATAGATGAGGAAGCTGAGGCCCAGAGAAGTTAAGTGAGTTGCCCAAAGTCACACAGGAGATGACCAGCAGAGCCGGGATTAGTACCTAGATTCTCTGACTCCCAGGGCCAAGGTCTTTCTACTAGGCAACGAGACATCTTCCCCTTTTTTTATGGTATTTGTTGAGCACTTACTGTGTGCCAGGCACTGTACTAAGCACGGGGGTAGATACAAGCTAATCGGATTGGACACAGTCTGGGTCCCACATGGGCCTCACAGTCTTAATAATAATAATGGCATTTATTAAGTGCTTACTATGTGCAAAGCACTGTTCTAAGCACTGGGGAGGTTACAAGGTGATCAGGTTGTCCCACGTGGGGCTCACAGTCTTCATCCCCATATTACAGATGAGGTAACTGAGGCACAGAGAAGTTAAGTGACTTGCTCAGTCACACAGCTGGCAATTGGCAGAGCCAGGATTTGAACCCATGACCTCTGACTCCAAAGCCCACGCTCTTTCCACTGAGCCACGCTGCTTCTCTGAGCCACGCTGCTTCTCTCAATCCCTATTTTACAGTGAGATAACGGTTTAGGGAAGTTAAGTGACTTGCCCAGGGTCTCATAGCAGATGAATGACAGAGCTGGGATTAAAGACCCAGGCCCTCTGACTCCCAATCCTGTGCTCTTTCCACTAGTCCTCACTGCTTCTCTTCCCCTGCCATCCATCCCTTTCCTCTCCCAACCCAACCCCTTAAGGATGAGCTATGAAGAGATCTTTTTAAAAGCCATCCTTAGTACTTCCCCCACCCCCTGCCAATCTCATATTCCCTTCCGGCTTTAATGCTTTGCTTTTCCTCATTGTTTCCTTTCCTGTCTCAAGGCTATTGCTGCAGAGGCGAAGACATCTGGCTGGTCCAGGGCCACTTGTCCACTGGGAGAAAAGGGCAGTTACTCTGGATCCATCCCCGACCCATCGTCAGAGACTCACAGATGAACAGGGAGAGAGGACATGCCAAGCACGAGGTTTCTTGGTCACTTCCCCTTTCACCCCCATGATCCCTTTAGTGTATAAGATCCTCGCGTGGCAGGGAACAGGCACTTCTTTGTATTGTTCTCCCCAAGCACTTAGTGCAGAGCATGATAACAATAATAATAATAATTATGGTATTTGTTAAGCGCTTACTGTGTGCCAAGCACTGTTCTAAGCTCTGGATGTAGTAGACGCTCGATAATTACTAACAATCTATCAATCAGCGGTGTCTATTGAGTGCTTACTGTGTGCAGATCACTGTATTAAGTGCTAAGTGCTTGAGAAAGCGCAGTACAATAGAATTGATAAACAAGGTCCCTGCCCATGAAGAGTTTACAGTCTGGAGGGGAAGGCAGATGTGAAAGGAAATTAATAATAATCATAATAATACTTTTGGTATTTTTAGTAATAATAATAATAATGGCATGTATTAAGCACTTACTATGTGCAAAGCACTGTTCTAAGCGCTGGGGAGGTTTACAAGGTGATCAGGTTGTTCCACGGGGGGCTCACAGTCTTCATCCCCATTTTACAGATGAGGTAACTGAGGCACAGAGAAGTGAAGTGACTTGCCCAAAGTCACACAGCTGACAAGTGCTGGAGTCGGGATTTGAACCCATGACCTCTGACTGCAAAGCCCGTGCTCTTCCCACTGAGCCACGCTGCTTCTATTTTTGAAGCACTTACTATGTGCACCAGGCACTGTAGTAAGAGCTGGGGTGGATACAAGCAAATTGGATTGGACACACTCCCTCTCCCACATGGGGCTCACAGTCTCAATCCCCATTTTACAGATGAGGTAACTGAGGCACAGAGAAGTGAAGCGACTTGCCCAAGGCCACAAAGCAGACAAGCGGTGGAGCCGGAATTGGAACTCATGACCTCCTGACTCCCAGGGCTGTGCTGTCTACTCTGCTGCTCCACTACTTACTCCTCTTTCAGAAAGGAGAAATGGCGGAGCGTAAGGCTGTGTATATTTAAGTGCTGTGGGGCTGAGGGTGGAGTGAATCCCAAATGCTTAAGATGGCATTTATCCGCACACTCCTACTAGTTGAGCTGCATCCTCTCTCTACCTACCAAATCTGAATTTGAACATGCATTCTGCCATCCATCCCTGCATTCCCTCGCCCCCACCCTCTCCCCTACCATGAGGGGAAGCAGTGTGGTCTAGCAAAAAGAGCACATGCCTGGGAGACAGAGGATGTGGGTTCTAATCCCACCTCTGCACATGCTGCTGTGTCACCTTGGGAAAGAAACTGAAGTTCTCTGTGCCTTAGTTACCTCTTCTGCAAATGGGGATTAAAACCATGAGGCCCCTATGGGGCAGGGACTGCATCGAACCTGATTACCTTATATCTACCCAAGTGCTTAGAACAGCGCTTGGCACATAGTAAGTGCTTAACAAATACCACAATTATTTATTATCTGCCCCCTTCCCAGTTATGTTGCTCTGGTAGTGAAGGATTAGCTTTGAGAGATATGGGCACCTCCCTGTTAGTCGTTGCTCAGAGCCTTGCAATGGCTTTGCTGCTAATCAATTAGAGTGGGGGGAATGGGGAGGGGGAAGGAGTGAAGAGGCCTGGACAGGAGTATCTTGGCAAGAAAACCTCTTCCAACCATTGTCCCCGTCCAGACAGTTGGGATAATGTCTTGATGTTCCTAGGTCTGAGGGAAGAGGTATTGGGGTCTGAGCAGGAACCCCCATTTTCAAGGCCAGCTTGGGGTGAGAAGTCTGTTTCCTAAGTGTTTGAGAATCAATCAATGGTGTTTATTGAGTGCTTACCCCTTGGAGAGCAGTATACTAAGTGTTAGGGGGAGAACAGTATAATAGAACAGGCAGACACAAGCCCTATCCATTAGGAGCTCACAATCCAGAATGGGAAATAGACTTTAAAATAAATTACTGATAGATGTAGAAGCAGCATGGCTTAGTGGATAGAGCTTGGGTCTGGGATTCTAAACCCCAGCTTCACCACTTGTCTGCTGTGTGACCTTGAGCCAGTCACTTCACTTCTGTGTCCCTCAGTTACTTCATCTGTAAACTGGGAATAAAGATTGTGAGCCTCACGTGGGACAGCAACTGTGTCCAACCTGATTAGCTTGTATCTGCCCCAGTGCCTAAAACAGTGCTTGACACATAGTAAGCACTTAACAAATAACCTCTTTATTATTTTTGTTTTGTACATAAGTGTTTGTGGGGTTGATGAAAGGGTGGATATCAAGTGCTTAAAGGGTACAGATCTAAGTTCATAGGCATATCAGAAGGGAGGAGTAGAGGAAATGAGGGCCTCTTGGAGAAAATATGATTTTAATAAGGCTTTGAATAGGAGGAAAGTGGTAGTCCGTCATATATGAAGGGGAAGAGCATTCCAGGCCTGAGGGAAGGATCGGTGGTGAGATAGATGAGATTGAGGAACAATGAGTAGGTTGGTGTTAGAAGAGTAAAGTGAAAGTGCTGGCTTGTAGTAGGAGATGAGCAAGGTAAGATAGGAGGGGGAAGCTGAGTGCTTTTATGCCAGTGGTGAAGAGTTTCTGCTTGATATAGAAGTGGATGGCCAACCATTGGCAGTTCTTGAGGAATGGGGAAAAATGGACTGAACTTTATTTAGAAAAATGATCTGGGCAGCAGAGTGAAGTACGAATTGGAGTTGGGAGAGACAGGAAGACAGGGAGGTCAGCTAGGAGGCCGTTACAGTGATCAAGGATGAATAGGATAAGTGCTTGGATCAACATGGTGGCAATTTGGTTAGAGAGTAAAGGGCAGATTCTGGGTGTTGAGTAGGTAAAATCAACAGGATTTGGTGACAGTTTGAAAAAATTGTTTGAGAGACATGAGTAGAGTTTAATGCCAATGCCAACGGGCTTGTGAGATAAGGAGGATGGTGGTGTCATCTGAAGCGATGGGGAACTCAGAGGAGGGCAGAATTGGGGTAGAAAAATAAGGAGTTCTGTTTTGGACATGTTAAGTCTGAGGTCTTCTCAGGGCATCTAAGTGGAGATGTCCTGAAGGCAGGAATAAATTCAAGACAGGAGAGAGAAGACAGGGCTGGAGATGTAGATTTGGGAATCATCGGCATAGGGATGATAGTTGAAGCCATGGAAGCGAATGAGTTCTCTGAAGGAGTAGGATTAGAAGGAGAATAAAGGAGGATCCAGAACTGAGTCTTCAGGGACCCCCACTGTGAGAGGGAGGGAGGCAGAGGAGGAGCCCTTGAAAGAGACTGAGAAAGAGAGGCCAGAGAGCTAGGAGAATCAGAAGAGAACGGTGTAAGTGAAGCCAAGCAGCATGGCTGAGTGGAAAGAGCCCGGACTTTGGAGTCAGAGGTCATGGGTTCAAATCCTGGCTCCACCACTTATCAGCTGTGTGACTTTGGGCAAGTCATTTCACTTCTCTGAGCCTCAGTTGCCTCATCTGTAAAATGGGAATGAAGACTGGGAGCCCCCCCGGGATAATCCGATCACCTTGTAACCTCCCCAGTGCTTAGAACAGTGCTTTGCACACAGTAAGAGCTTAATAAATGCCATTATTATTATTATTATTATAACATTTTCAAGGGAAGGCATTGATACACAGTGTTGAAGGCAGCTGAGAGGTCGAGGAGGATTAGGATGGAGTAGAGGATATTGGATTTGACAAGGAGGAGGTCATTGGTGACCTTAGAGAGGGCAGTTTCCATAGTGTTAAGGGGGTGGATTGGAAGGGGTCAGGAGAGAAGTGAAGGAGAGGAAGTGGAGACTGTGAGTGTAAACAACGTGCTCAAGGAGTTCGGATAGTCAGGGAGCATTCGTTCCCCAGACTTCTAGATTATCCCCAGCATCACCGGGCCTAACGGAAGCCATTTCCCAAATGGGGAATCCCAGCGCCGAATCCCAGGGTCCGATTTCCTGCTCCAGCCAGAACAGTCTTTGAGCCATTATTAGCAACCCAATAGCTCCAGGTCCTGACAGCAAAAAGGAGTTGTTAGGGGCTTCCTCGCCTAATAATGTTATCATTTGTCTAGGCCCTGTATGGTTGTTGAGGCAGACCATGATTCAGGGGCTCAGTGGAAGCAGATCTGATTCCCTCAGCCTCAAGACAGTCACTGAGCTCTGAACAGCTGGGCAGGCGGGGCAAGCAGTGACGGGGGCCGGGGAAGGGGGGGTGGTCAGAAGCAGGGAGAGTAACTGCCTCCCCATCCCAGATTGCCCCTTGGGATGACACTTTCCTGCCAGCTCCCAAAATGGTGGGATGCCAACTGAGAGAATTGCTCCAAACCAATCATTCATATTTATTGAGCCCTTACTATGCGCAAAACACTGTACTAAGAGATTGGGAGAGTACAGTATAACAGAGTGGGTAAACACAGTCCCTGTCTATGAAGGGCTTACGGTTTGGAGGGGCAGATAGACATTAAAATAAATTACAGAAAGGGGAAATGGCAGAGTGTAAGGCTAAATGGAAGGTTGATCAGCCGGGATGATTAAGAGGGTCAGGAGATCCAGCGATTAAAATGGGCCTTGTTTTCCTGATAGTCACAGAGCAACAGCAGCCCCCAAGATCTGTGTGTGAGGAGAGGGGGTATTGAGGGGGCCGGTGTGTAAAAGAGAGCCTCAAGTGTAACCTGGTGAAATTTGTGACTGATTTGCATGCTCTCCCAACTACTTGCTTAGACTGCATCACTCAATAATTGCTTGTTGGCAGAGCAACACTTTCTCCTCAGGCAATTTTCAAGTTAAAATGGTATTATGATGCCCTGGGAGGTTGTCACCGCTTGACTTTTCCTCTTCTCATTTCCTCCTCCCCAGGGATCAGATCCCTTCTGCCAGAAGTGTGTGGCAGAGGTGGCCGGGCCCAAGGAAGAAGGCAAAGGCACCCAGCAACCCTGGCTTGGCCCCTGTTTGGAGGGCGGGCTTGGAAGTAATATTTGTGGGGGTGATGGTTACAGCAGTGTGGTCTAGTGGATAGAGCAAGGGCCTGGGAATCAGAAAAACCTGGGTTCTAATCCCAGCTCTGCCACTTTTCTGCTGGGTGTCCTTGGGCAAGTCACTTCACTGGCCCTCAGTTCCCTCATCTGTAAAATGGGGATTAAGACCATGAGCCCAATGTAGGACTAAGACTGTGACCAACCCAGTTAACTTAGTACAGGGCCTCGAACATAGTACGTGCTTAACAAATGCCACCGTTGTTGTTGTTGTTATTATTTGGAAGTTGCCCTCTTCCTCCCTGTCCCATGACTCTGAGGCAGTGGCTTATTATGGGTGGTAATGGGGAAAGTTGAACCTGTGATGAGAGATGCTTTTCTCTCATAATGGCATAATAAATGCCATTATTATTATTATTATTATTATAACATTTTCAGGGGAAGGCGTTGATACACAGTGTTGAAGGCAGCTGAGAGGTCGAGGAGGATTAGGATGGAGTAGAGGATATTGGACTTGACAAGGAGAAGGTCATTGGTGACCTTAGAGAGGACAGTTTCCATAGTGTTAAGTGGGTTGATTGGAAGGGGTCAGGAGAGAAGTGGAGGAGAGGAATAACAAGCTCTCATATGTCTCATAACATATTATGTTATCTCTCATAATGGGGATATAGCTATCAGCAGCAGATGCAGCCATGGGTCGGTGGTCTCGGGAACTGAGGTGGGGTGGCGGACTGAACGAGACGCTGACTCTTAGGTCAGGGCACTCTCAGTGAGTTGGAGGACCCAGTCTCTGTAGGCCTTGTTGCTTAGACCTTTGTCTATCAGAAACCCCTCCCTCAAACCCTCTCTCAGCCCCTGAAATCCACAGCCGTACACCCGGTGGAGAGACTGAATGAGAACAGGATCAATCAATCAATCAATCAATCGTATTTATTGAGCGCTTACTATGTGCAGAGCACTGTACTAAGCGCTTGGGAAGTACAAATTGGCATCACAATGATGAACAGCAGCGGCATGGAGACCGCTTGTGCAGCCAGTGAGCCACAAAAACTTGGTAAATTGTGTATCTGTAATTTATTGTAACATCTGCCTCCCCCTATTTTTGGGCAGGGAATGGGTCGACTGTGTTGTACCCTCCCAAGTGCTTAGCCTGGTGCTCTGCGGATAATCCATCAATCAATGGTAAGCAGAGCACTTACTGTGTGCAGAGCACTGTACAAGTGCTTGGGAGAGTAAAATACAACAGAGTTGGTAGACACATTCCCTGCTTAGTAAGCACTCAATAAATAGTATTGATTGATTGGTAATGAGAAGAAACTCTCTGCTTCTCCTATCCCTTCGGGCCTCTCCCCAGTTCCCTGAGCTGTCATCCTCATCTGCTCCTCCTCCTCCACTACCCCACCCCTTCCCCACCCACACCTGTCTTCCATCCCCAATCCTCCAGCAGGTACTCTTTACAAGGTCATGTGTTCAAATTCTAGCTCTGCCAATTGTCAGCTGTGTGACTTTGGGCAAGTCCCTTAACTTCTCTGTGCCTCAGTTACCTCATCTGTAAAAATGGGGATTAAAGACTGTGAGCACCCCCGTGGGACAATCTGATCACCTTGTAACTTCTCCAGTGTTTAGAACAGTGCTTTGCACATAGTAAGCACTTAATAAATGCCATTATTATTATTATTACTACCATAAAGATGTACAAAGCAGCGTGAGAAGCAGCATGGCCCATAGGAGAAAGCCCAGGCCTGGGAATCAGAAGGACCTGGGTTCTAAGCTCAGCTCTCCCATTTATCTCCTGGGTGTCCTTGGGCACGTCACATCACTTCACTGGGCCTCAGTTCCCTCATCTGTAAAATGGAGATTAAGACTCTGAGCCCCATGTGGGATATGGACTGTGTCCAACCTAGTTTGGATCAACCCCAGTGATGAATACAGTGCCTGACACATAGTAAGTGCTTAACAAATACCATTTTTTTTTTTAAAAAAAGGACTGAGGCGGCATTGTTTTGGGAGATTTTTACATAAAAGATTGTGGTCATCTGTTTTGTAGATGTTTTATTTCAGGAGTAGGGATGTAGATAAGGAAGAACTTCCTGGTGGAAAGGTTGACTAAGCAGTGACTGGACTTTGCCCACTGGAGCCTCCTTCCTTCAGAGGTGTTGGAAACCAGCCACCCACACCTTAGCTTGCAGGAGGGAATTTTTGTCCAGAGTCAACAAGGTAAGCGTAGATGCCTATGTGGGGCTTTTAACAATTGTTTTTTCCTAATGGGGCCAGCTAATGGAGTTACTTGGCATTATCTCAGACCATCCTGCTGTCTTGTTCCAGTTCCTTCATGGGTGAAATTTTCAGTCATTCGTAGGGATTCGCTGGGTTCCATCTCATGTAAGCAGTGTGGGTCAGTGGAAAGAGCACAGGCTTGGGAGTCAGAGGTCATGGGTTTGAATTCTGGCTCCACTGCTTGTCAGCTGTGTGACCTTGGGCAAGCCACTTAACTTCTCTGTGCCTGTTACCTCATGTGTAAAATGGGGATGAAGACTGTGAGCCCCACGTGGGAGAACCTGATCACCTTGTATCCCCCAAGCACTTAGAACAGTGCTTTGCACATAGTAAGTGCTTAATACCATCATTATTATTATTATGTAAGGGCTGCCCAAGGAAATGGTGTGCTTTTAATCGTACTAAACTCTAGGCCCCTCCACCCCACAGAATGCTGGGAGCCTCAGCCTGGAGGCAGCCTGGAGGCTCTCTCATCTTCTCGTTTTGAAGGTTGAACCGACAGGATTTGATGGCAGATTGAATATGTGCGTTGAAAAAATATATGTTGAGGCTAACACCAAGGTTTTGAGCTTGTTAGGGAGGATGATGGTGTTGTCTACAGTGATGGGAAATGTCAAGGGAAGGACAGGGTTTGGATGGAAAGATGAGGAATTCTGTTTTGGACATGTTAAGTTTGAGGCGTCGGCGGGACATCCAACTAGAGATCTCCTGAAGCCAGGAAGAGATGTGAGACTGCAGAGGGGAGAGATCAGGATGGGGGATGAAAACTTGGAAATCACAGAGAAGCAGCGTGGTTCAGTGGAAAGAGCACGGGCTTTGGAGTCAGAGGTCATGGGTTTGAATCCCAGCTCTGTCAGTTGCCAGCTGTGTGACTTTGGGCAAGTCACATAACTTCTCTGTGCCTCAGTTACCTCATCTGTAAAATGGGGATTAAGACTGTGAGCCCCCCCATGGGACAACCTGATCACCTTGTAACTTCCCCAGTGCTTAGAACAGTGCTTTGCACATAGTAAGCGCTTAACAAATATATTCTATTATTATTATTATTATTATTATTATTATTATTATTATTATTATTATTATTATTATTATTACATGGGAGCCTTGGCAGCAAGTAAGTTCTCCAAGGGAATGTGTGTATATGGAGAATAGAAGAGGTCCAAGAACTGAACCTAGAGGGATTCCACAGTTAGAGAGTGGGAGGAGGAGCCTGTGGAAGAGACTGAGTGAACAAGGAGATAGGAGGAGAATCAGAAGAGGACAGTGACCTTCTTCCTGCCAGGTCTAACAAATCTGCCATCCTGACTCGACCTTTTGAGTTAGTTAGCTTTGATGTTATGTACCACCTCCTTCTTCTGGAAACACTACTTAGCCTTGTTTCGTCTAGCACAATTTTCTCCTAGTTTTTGTCTTACCTTTCTGGCTGATCCACCTCATTCTCTTTCACCACAGTTCTTCCTTTGCTTTTCCCCCACCCCTCCTCAGCCCAGCCCCTCCTAATTGTGGGTGTCTCTCAAGACTCTGTTTTTGTTCCCCTTCTCTTCTCAATTTACATTCCCTCCATGACTTCTACATGTGGATAATTCCCAACTGTATCTTTCTACCCCTGTCCTTCCCCCACTTCTCTACAGTCTCACATCTCTTCTTGCCTCCAGAATACCAGTCAGTTAAGCAGTGATAGATTACTTTGTACAGACCTTTGTACTAAACACTACGGTTGGTAGATACTATACCTGCCCTCAAGGACCTTACAGTCCAGTCGGGGGGGGGGGGGGGGGGGGGGGTTGGTCTGCAAGCTGTGTAGGGGAAGGGGTATCTATGTGGATGTTCCGCTGGCACCTCGTTGTTATGTCCAAAATTGCGCTTCTCAGTTTCTTCCCAAATCTCTCCACCTAACTTTCCCATCAAAGTTGACACCACCAACATTTCCCCTGCCCGCCCCATCTCTCAAGCCCACAATTTGTACATTATGCTTGATTCCTCTCTCTTTCAACCCACTATTCAGTCTGTCACTAAATTCTGTCAGTCCTTCCTCTACAATAACTCTAAGATTCCTGCCCCCCCTTGTCCCACCCTTCTTCTCCATTCAAATACCACCATGCCAAGCCAGTCCCTTGTAATTTTCCACTTTGACTACCAGCTGCTGTGCTGCCTCTCCCTCCCCTCTATTCTCTCCTTTTTCTAGTTCACACTTCATTCTGGTCCCTGGGTCATTTTTCTAAAATCTCACTGGGCACATCAGTGACCTCCAGTGATTGCCCTTTCCTCTCCTCACCAAGCAAAGCCCCTGACTATTAGTTTGAAAGCATATAATCAGCTCTCTCCCTCCTGTTTCTTCACTCTCTTCTCAATCCATCAGTCACTGGTAGTTATTGAGCCTTTGCTATGTGCAGAGCACTGTACTAAGCACTTGAGAGAGTACAACAGAATTGGCAGAAATGTTCCCTGCCCATAACGAGCTTAGTCTCCCACTATATCCCAGCTTCCACTCCTCAGTTAACACAGGTAATAAGATTGGACAGGACTTCTGGTGGTGGCAAAACTCTCTAAGCTCTCACTGTAAACCCAGTAGATTCGGCCTTGTCAGGAAAAGAGGCACTGCGGAGGACATTAAGAAATGAGTTGGCCCCAACCCCCTTGAACAGATGGAGAGGGGGAGGAAGAGACCTTCTGGATTGGCTGCTTGAAAGATGGGAAAGTGAAAGACGCACCTAAAGGAAAACTGAAAGTGATGGTTCTGAATCTGGTGACTAGAAGCAGCATGGTACAGTGGCCTAAGGTGGAAAGCAGAGGACCGGAAGGAAAGAGGAAGCAAAGCACATGCTGGGAAGGGAGAGAGACATTTTTATTGAATTTCCATGTCGTGCCAGACTGTTTCTTTCTCAGTAGCCAATGGGAAAGATTTTTGTTTTGGGAAAACATCTTTGGGTATGATTTTCTTTTTCAAAACTGGAATTTCTCAACTGTCCTTACCTTGAAGTCCAATCAGCCCTTATCCCAAGGGTCTTACCAAAACTGGAAGAGAGAGAAATTTTGTAGAGAACAGTCCTGTGCCAGTCTTGCTGTGTTCTTTCCTGAAGAAGTGGCTTCTGCTTAGTTAGGGAAAGCGAGGCCTAGCCCCTGTCACTAAGGCAAAGGTGAAGCAGTTATTAGGATGAGTGCAGACTCAGGACCCTGATGGCTCCTTTTCCCTCTTCCTCCCCACTTCAGCCTGGGGTTAACCGGATGGTGCCTGGATCTGACAGGAGTAACCACCCAAGCCGCATCTGCCCAGGGCATTTTGGGAAGGAAGGTGAGAGCATAGTTCTTTTGGCTCAATCCAGCAGGACCCCGGGAGCAGTTTAATAGACCGGTGGGCTCACTGAAAAAGTCAAACACAGTTCACTCTTACATTATGAATATTTATTTTTCTTCTTAAAAATGTACAAAAAATAAAATAACTGTATTTATAGTTCATAGATTCCCCCTCTCCCATTTACAAAACTATTGTTACATGCGCTATTTTTTTTTTAATATGAAAGCAGACAGTCTGTACATAACGCTTCCTCGCTGGCCACAGACAAAGGGATTTTTCACAGAATTTGGCACAAACCCCCTCCCCACCCGGTGCTGATTTGCTGTCCCATTTGTACACAAGATGGACAGGAAATGTTGCACAGGCTTCACTTCCACCCCAGTCCCACGGCTGTCTTGGGGGCACCGCCCTGATGCAGCAAGCCCAGTGGACCCAGCCTAGCCCAGCCCTTGCCCCTTGAGCCTCCCACCACACAAGACAGGGGAGGGAAGGCTTGATTCTTGCGCTGGTCTGCCCTCAGTTCCAAGATATGGGGCTTGATTGGACAGGACTAACGCTGACCCGGAATTAGGGGCAAGAGTTTGATGGACGAGTGACGGCACCAACCCCTCAGTGGGTGTGAGGCCGGTTCCGTTTTGCACTCTTTTCCTTTCAAAACAAAAGATCGCTCAGATATGAGGTCACTAATTCTTTCTGGGCGTGTGAGTGCCATTGGCAAACAACTTTTCCCCTAAAGCGGGGTTGGGCATGCAGGAAAAAGGAGAGGTGAAAAGTAAGACGTTTCTTTTAGGAAACAAAGAGGAGCAGTGTGGCCTACTGGAAAGAGCATGGGCTTGTGGGGTCAGAGGACCTGGGTTCTAATCCAGGCTCCGCCACTTGCCTGCTGTGTGACCTTGGGCAAGTCACTTAACTTCTCTGTCTGTTTCCTCATCTGTAAAATGGGCATTCAATCTCTGTTCTCCCTCCTGCTTAGACTGTGAGCCTCAGGTGGGGCAGAGAATGTGTCCAAGCTGAGGATCTTGCATCTCCCTCAATGCTTAGAACAGTGCTTGACAAATAGTAAGCACTTAAAAAATACCATAGTTAAAACAACTGCCCCAAGGACAGGCTGCATCCATCAGGGGGGCAAAGCGATAAGTGATTTCATTGAGTGTCTGCACCTCGGCCCCGTCAGGAACAGGTTGGAATTTTTTAACCTCTTTTCCACGCAGGGCACTGGTACAGCGTAAACCATGTCTGTGTTTGCAACATTCAGTCCATAAAAAAGCATCTCTACCCCGAAACGTGTTGCCTGTTGGAGCCCTACAGAAAGGGTAATGAGCTTCCAAAGGAACACACACATAGAAACAAAATGTTACCCCTTCCTCCCCAAGTCCCTGCTCTGTGGGGCCTGGAGCGGCAGCGGCAGCAGCAGCAACAAGAGGGATTGTGGACCCACCTGATAGCAGGTGAGGGGAAGGACAATGCAGCTCACGGTAACAGTGACCAGGCAGTAATGCAGGGTTTCTTTCTCCTCACATCCCAAAGTGCTTTATCCAGGCCACTGGCGGTCATTCTAGAAAAAGGGGTGGGGTGGCCATCCTCCATCTCACTGGAATTTCAAGGGATCAGGCCATCCCTTGGTGAAGATTCTCTAAAATGGGCCTGGGAGAAGGAGGCCTGTCGCAATAGATTTGAGATTTTCCTTTTCAGGCGATTTTCACCGTAGCATTTCTATCCTTTCTCAGCGGCACAGTGGTTCTCTGGCCTGGCCCAGAAGCTGGCCCTTTCTCCTCTGAGACCTTGATTTAGAGGATCCAGTAGCCACGCGAACAACCACAGGTTGAAAGCCAAGGACTACAGCGTCCAAATTTAGCCTGATAAGGGAGGCTTGCTGGCAGGCAGACTTAAAGGTAAATCCCCCCAACAACTTTCATCCCTACCCAAGCCTGCAGGTGCAGTGGTTAGTGACTGGTGCCCAGGTTCTCTGGTCCCCTGGAAATCACAAACATTCAACTGATTTCTCTCAAGCCCAAATAAAGGAGTTGAGTGAGCGAAGCATGAAGAGGTGGTGGGCAGGAGGGTGGGGGGGTATCATTATTGGGATGTTCGAGGGACTAACAGCTTAGCATTGTTGACATGTGGAGGCCGGCCCTGAGGGGAAATCTACAGGTTAGCAAGAGGGGAACATCCCTCTTGGCCTTTCTGGCCCCCAGGAGATGGCCCAGAAACAGGGATTTGATAGAAACGACTGACCGTTCTCACTCCACACCCAACTTGCTCCAGGAAGAGCTGCAGAACTAAACAGAAGGAACAGAAATGCTATGCCCCACCTCAAGACCTCGCACGGCATCCTCAGCAGGCCCCGTGAAGGGTTGCGTGGGAGCAGGGAGGCAGAGGGTGCGCTCCAGATCCGGGGAAGACTGTGCCATGAAGCTGGGAGAGGCCATCTCAGCACTTGTGCCTTGGGCCCAGATCAGACCCCGGTAAGACATGACAGCTGAGCAGGTGCAGAAATGGAAACCTCTGGACACCGTGGGCGTCCCAGGGGCCGATCCTCCCCCAACCCAGGGGCAGTAAACATGCCCATGTCGAGTAGGTAAAATATATTACTGCATATTATAAACATTATGTACACACGTGAGACTTTTCTGAGTTACTTACACATTGCATTCCAGCTTACTGATCGAGTCCTCGTGCCACTTGCTGAGGAGAAGTGGAGGGAGGGATGGAGCAAGGTTGTCTTGCCCTCTGCCTTGGACTGCCAGCAGGTTGAGTGTGAGATCAGCTGCCTTCCTTTCCTCGCTGCCGTCAAGACACACATCAGTAGTTTCCTGGGGGTCAGTCGTTTAGAGGAAGGGGAAATGCGGGGACCCACCCCACCACGGGCCAAGGTGAGGTTCTTATCCTGTCTCGACCAGAGCACGGCTCTCCCCCTCAACCCTTGGTGCTGGGACAGTGGTTGGCAATAAATAAGAATCTAAGAAGCTTCTGTGGCATCTTCGTGGCCGGAAAGGTTGGGTCTCAGCCCTCTCAGTGGTGGTTAGGTTGAGACACAGTCGGTAAAGCGGGGGAGGTCCCTACCCTTCCTTCCCACCCCACTGCCCCCAACGTGGTCTGTAACAGCTCCTCGGAAGCGGTGGAAGGGGTTGGGGGGGGGGGAAGGTCTGCCTGGGATGGGGGATGGGCTTGGTTCTCCCAGGGATGAAATGCAGCGACCGCTCCAGCTGAAAGGAGAGGCTGGTGGCAGGACCTTAGATTTCCATCAGTGTGATCTTGAAGCCTTCCACCATGCTCTCCATGTTTAGGATGAAGGTGTCTTCGTTCGAGTAGTGCTCAATGATGTTGTCATCCATGTTCACCAAGATCCTGGCAGAGCGGGGAGAAGGACGAGTCAGAATAGATGTGGTTGTGGGGGGAGAAGAGAGATTTTGAGTCCATGGCTGACCCACAAGCTTTTTTCTTTGCCCCTGGGGTCGGATTCTGCTCCGACCCCCACAGAGCCACCATGCTGGTGATTGGGTAAGGAAGCAGAGCCTGGAGCTCTGCTTTCTATTTTCTGTAGGCAGGCAGTACCAGATCCCAATCTCAGCAGAGTCCCGCTGTGCCTTTTGACTGGGTATCACTGTCCCCTGAGAGGCTGTGAGCGCCATGAGGGACAGGGGCTGCGACTGATTTGATTAACTTCTATCTACCCCAGTGCTTAAAGGAGTGTCTGATGCATTATATGCACTTAATGAATATCATTATTAATAATACCTTAGAGGTGTACTAAGAGAGGCCCAGCCCAAGCAGAAAAGAGCATTCTCTCAGGTGATGTTCAAATGCTCACTCCTCTAGCTCCTGGCCTGCGTGAGAGGGCCCTACTGCCATCTCATGCTAGAGGCCACTTTTTTCTCTGGGTTGTGCCTCAATCCAGCCCAGTGAGTGGAGCAGGGGCCTGAGAGTCAGAAGGTCTTGGGTTCTAATCCCAGCTCCACCACTTGTCTGCTGTGTGACCATGGGCAAGTCTCTTCACTTCTCTGTGCCTCAATGACCTCTTCTGTAAAGTAGAGATTAAGACTGTGAGCCCCATGCGGGACAAGGACAGTGTCTAACCTGATGTTTATATCTACCCCAGCACTTAGTACAGTGCCTGGCACATAGTAAACGCTTAACAAATATCATTTAAAACAAAAAAACCCTCCAAAGCCGTGTGGAGAATAATAATAATAAGGGGTAGGGGGGAGGATTAAATTAAATTAAAAGACACGTAAGGGAAGCAACAGAGTTTAAGGATAAGTGCTGTGGAGGTGGGTTGCAGAGGGATCAAAGTACTTATGATGCCACAAGTTGACACAGAAGGGAGGGAGAACAGGGAGGGGAGATGAAAGATAGGAGATGTGATGTTAGATGGGCTTTGAAGATGGAGTCTGTTGGATACGAAGAGGGACATTCAGGTGACACACAAGGGAAGGAGAATTAGGGTGGGGAGATGAAAGGTTCACCAGAGAAGGCCTCCTGGAGAAGATGTGATTTTAAGAGGGACTTGAAGATCAGGAGAGTAGTGGACAGTTGGATATGAAGCGGGAGGGAGTTCCAAGCATCAGGGAGGAGGTGATCAAGGAGTCAAAGGCAAGAAAGAAGATATCGAGGAGCAAGGATAAATAGGAGGAAGAGGTTTGATTAAATGCCTTAAAGCTTATGGGGAGGAGTTGGTGCTTAGAAGGTTATGAGAAATGGGGAGATAGACACAGAATCTTAGAAAAATGACCTGGGCAGAAAAATGAAGTATGGACTGGAGAGAAGAGACAGTAGAATCAGGGAGGTCAGCAAGGAGGTTGATGAAGTAATCAAGACATTAGGAAATGCAGACAATGAAATTTCCAGCAAAGGTTGACCGCTGAAAGACAAGAGGGAAAAGTGATTCATTCTTTCAGCTGGATCTGGTAATTATTTTTTCTTACCCCTTTTTGCTTTTCTTGTAAAGTTTTGCGATCTTCTCCACTGGCAGACCATATTTTTCGGATATCTGTAAACACCCATGAAGGGAAGATAGAGAACTTAAGAATCCAGAATGCTCACCAGCCCAAAATTAGGTAATGGATTTTCAGCGACTCAAGCACTCCCTGGAACTGGAGAAATCATCCCCTTGCTTCAGGGCAGGATTTCCTAGAATCCCAGAAGAGACCTCGGAGAGCTCAGCTTCTACAGCTCCTGCCTCCAGAACAAGACAGCAATTGAGCCTCTACGGCACTTTGAAACCGTGACATCCCTCTCAGGAAATCATCTCAGAATCCTAAGCCCATACTAAGGAATTTCACTAGTCTCTTCCTCGGGATGAACAATTTGTGGCAGAAAACTTGGGAAACTCTTTCACACATTTGACACTTACAGCTGATAGCTATCCCTGGTCTCCACTAGTTTCAAAAGTAAAGTATCACCCTGCAAAGGAGAGGAACTTTCTATGTGAGTTATGTCCTTTCAGGCTTAGACAATGCAGGCCGTTTGCTACAAGTTCTAAGCTACCATACCATCATCATCATCAATCGTATTTATTGAGTGCTTACTATGTGCAGAGCACTGTACTAAGCGCTTGGGAAGTACAAATTGGCAACACATAGAGACAGTCCCTACCCAACAGTGGGCTCACAGTCTAAAAGGGGGAGACAGAGAACAAAACCAAACATACCAACAAAATAAAATAAATAGGATAGATATGTACAAGTAAAATAGAGTAATAAATATGTACAACCATATACAACCATATATACAACCATATATACAATATATATATACAATATGTACAACCATATATACCAAAAATGGGCCAGCTACGGCTTTATGTCTGAAGCTCTGCTCCAGGGCTAGAAAAGATGACCACTCAGCTGAGGGTCCGGGGAACAAGTCCTGGGACCACTTACCCACTATCAGTCAATCCACTGTATTTACTGAGTGCTTACTGTGTGCATAACAGTGTACTAAGCGCCTGGGAAAGGACAATACAACAGCGTTGGTAGACACATTCCCTGCCCACAAAGAACTCATAGCCTAGAGGGAAAGACAGACATTCATATAAACAAATTATGAGTAAATTTATATTTATTACTACCCTCTGGCTCTGTCCCCAATCAATCAATTGTATTTATTGTGTGCAGAGCACTAGCTCATTGTGGGCAAGGAATGTGTCTGTTATACTGTACTCTCCCAAGTGCTTAGTGCAGTGCTCCTCATACAGTCACATTCAATATATATATGACTGACTACTAAGCACTGAGGTTACAACTCTCTCCCTCGGCAAAGATGGGGAGGATAGTAAGTGCTCCTCACACACCTTACCCTAGCTGGATTCCAATCAATCAATGGGTCAAAGACCACCCATTGATGGGTTGTTGAAGCAACCTCTACACCCTTCCTTCCACTGCTGAAGATGAGCCTCAGCTGAGGAGGCCGGAGACAACCAAGCTCACCTCCACACGGCCCCTGTACTGAAGGAAGTCTGCCTTCCTGGCGGCCTCTCTGCTGAGACCGTGACCGAACATTCCCACACGGCCCAGAGGACCGATACAAAATAGGGAAAATAGCCCTTGTTGAATTACACATACAGCTGACACTCAGCTGCCCCAAATGTGGGACTGAGGAGGTTGGGAGTGGAAGTGGGGCGGAGGAAGAGGGAAGGAAAGGGGGAGTAGACATCGGTAAAATCCCCGGTTAATTCCAAAACTCACTGAGAGTCTAGATGACTCAACTCCGCAAAAAGCTTTAAGACTGTTGAATCTTAAAACCAATTACAAGAAGCAGCTTGGCCTAGTAGTTAAAGCACAGGCTTAGGAGTCAGAAGGACCTGAGTTAGAATCCCCGCCCTGCCACTTGTCTGCTGTGTGACTTCATAACTCACTTAAAACACAGGCCTGGGGGTCAGAATGCCAAGCGTTCTACTCCTGGCTCTGCCACTTATCTGCTGTGTGGCCTTGGACAAGTCACTTCACCTTTCTGGGCCTCACTTCCCTCATCCGTAAAATGGGGATTAAGAGTGTGAGCCCCACGTGGGATAGGGATTGTGTTCAACACAATTTGCTTATATCCGCCCCAGTGCTTAGCACATTGCCTGGCACATATTGGGCACTTAACTAATACCATAATAATAATAATTATTATTCACTGTACCTCAATTACCTCATCAATAAAATGCAGATTAAGATTTAGAGGCCCGTGGCTCATTGGAAGGAGCCTGGGCTCTGGAGTCAGAGGTCATGGGTTCAAATGCCAGCTCCGCCAATTGCCAGCTGTGTGACTTTGGGCGAGTCACTTCACTTCTCTGGGCCTCAGTTACCTCATCTGTAAAATGGGGATTAAGACTGTGAGCCCCAAGTGGAGCAACCTGATCACCTTGTATCCTCCCTAGTGTTTAGAACAGTGCTTTGCACATAGTAAGTGCTTAACAAATGCCATTAGTATTATTATTATGTGGGACAGGGACTGTCCCTTTACCCCAGCACTAAGTACAATGCCTGGCACACAGTAAGGGCTTAACAGATATCCTAAAAAGTTCCACTTTCCTCATCATAGAGCCAGAAGGAGACCTCAAGAGAGTATTCACTTCCAGGCAGGTGAGTTTCTAAATCATTGGGACTGGTCGATCTGACTAATCTTCCCTTAAAGATCACCTGGGGTGGAAACTCCTCAACTTTCCTTGGAAGACCATCCAGTGCTTTAAACTCTGTGAGGCAAACGGTCCTTCCTCACACCCAGGCAAAGTCTTTCCTTTGAGCCCATTTCCTGTCTCTGGGTCCTCTATGCTTCCTCCCTTGGAACCATGGGAGATGCCGTCACTAAGATTTTCATCAGCTACTTGAAAAGCACAAAGATCAGCGTGGCATATTTCTGCCAAGATAAGGGTGGCTCTTTTTGAGCAAATGCGTCATAAGGAACAAAAGACAAGGAGGCAAAAGCGGACACAGTGCTTCATGTGGCAAACACACAACAGAACACAAGAAGGCCCAGCTTTTGTGGGTAACCATTGTCCAGCCTTGCCTTGCCCTTTTCAGCCGCAGATGTAGGCATAATTGAATTTTACCATCTGTGGAGACTTTGTTGAAGGCAAAGGACAACTATGTATACAATTTGGGATGTGTCCAATTGGATATTTTAGCACCAGTCCTGGGCCTGGGATATCTGGATTCTGCAGGGCTCTGAGGTGCTGCCTCACATAAACCCATTCCTCGTTCTTTCCCACCCCTCCCAGAAAGCTACAGCATCTCGAGAGATGTCTAGGGTGTGATGTGGGGGAAGCGCTAGATACCCTGGCCTAGCCTGTCCTTCCCCCATCCCCTGGAGAAGTGTCCTGTTCACGCAGGAGTGATGGCAGCTCCTCGAGAGCATAATGTAGGTGCCCCTTTACTCTAAGACTGCTTTAGGTCTAAGCCAGAAGACCTCCCTGCATCTTCTTCAACCCACAGCCCACAGCCAGCATTTCCCCCAGCCCCGATGAGCTCACAAACTGATCTTTGTCCCCTTTTTGCCACTGGAGTGCCCTGAATACAGGAGGGTCTATCGTACTATCATTTCTAAAACTTGCTCTGCATAAATCAGCCAGATGGGCCCACCAAACTCATGATGCATGTGCCTCCAAGTCTTTTTTTAAAAAATGGTATTTGTTAATATATGCCAGGCACTGTTCCAGGTGCTGGAGTAGATACAAAATAATCAGGTTGGACACAGTCCCTGGCCCACATGGGACTCACAATCTTAATCCCCATTTTACAAATGAGGTAACTGAGGCACAAAGAAGTGAAGTGATTTGCCCAAGATCACACAGCAGACAAGCCTGGAATAGCACCAGGTCCTTCTTTCTCCCAGCTTTATCCACTAGGCTGAGAGAATGAGGGACAAGTGGAATTGGAGAACATTTCTGACCAAAACCTGCAAGGACCACCCCAGGGTTATAAATCACCTTGACATTAACAGAGACTACTGCAGGAAGATAAGGTTAAGACTTCTGGGAATGAATAGCATTACTTTCATTTCCTTCTGACGTCATCACTTGAGAAGCAGTGTGAGAGTCAGAGGACCTGGGTTCTAATCCCAGCTCCACCATATACTTACTGAGACCTCGGGTACTTCTCTGTGACCTCATCTATAAAATGGGGATTAAGACTGTGAACACCATGTGAGACAGGGACTGTGTCCAACCTGATTATTTTGAATCTATGCCAGCACAGAACAGTGCCTGGTACACAGTAATCGCTTAACAAATACCATTAATAAAAATTTTTAAAAAAGACTCAGGGGCACATGCTTCATCAGTTTGCTTCTCTATGCCTCATTTCCTCCTCTGCAAAATGGGGATTCAATACCTGTTCTCCCTCCTATTTAGACTGTGAGCCCCATTTGGGACCTGATTATCTTGCATCTACTCTACTATTATCAATAACATTATTATTCTCACATTTGCCTGACAGATAGAGACTACAGGTCAGTTTACCCGCTTCCCTGTCTCTCTGGTTTTCTCAGTTCCCACCCTGAAAGGCGGTGAGAAAAGAACAGCCTCATCAAACAGCTAATGCTAGAAGAGATACGATGAGAACTGCTGGTTTACAACCTTAATTATCATGAGTCCTGGCCAATTGTGTGTTTGTGAGAGGACTCTGGGGGAAGCAGCATGGCACAGTGGATAAAGCATGGGCCTGGGAATCAGAAGGTCATGGGTTCTAATCCCAGCTCTGCTTCTTGTCTGCTGTGTGACCTTGGGCAAGTCACTTCACTTCTCCGGGCCTCAGTTATCTCATCTGGAAAATGGGGATTGAGACTGTGAGCCCCAAGTGGGACAGGGACTATGTCCAACCCAATTTGACTGTATCCACTCCTGTGCTTAGTATAGTGCCTGGGACTTGAGAAGCACTAAACAAATACCACAATTATTATTATTATTATGACACTGAATGATCAGCACAAAGAGACTAACTATATTGGGGCTGAGGAAAAGACACCTTATTTCACCAGATATTCACAGAGGATAATGTACAAGTAGCAGCATCAGTCCAGCAGACTCCCAGGCCTTAAACCTCACTAAACTCCTAATTTCACTGGAAATTATAGTTTCTATTAAACCGCAAACAGAGGTTTCCTTAAAAAATTGAGCCCTTTGTCCTTTGGAGATTCAATTGCAAATACCTGAGAACTAGACTGCCCTGTCTCCAGCCATGATAGCATAAAGCAGAAAAAAATACCCAACAAAAAACAGTATAATTTCATCACTTCATGAGCCACATATGCTGGTTTGATTTCCAATGTTCCATATTAAATACACAGATTGCTACTCGAATCTGCAGAGCAAGATCAAGGTCGATGTATGAGTTAATCAACTTACCGCTTCCATGAGTCCCTTTACCGTGGGGGATTTCAACATCAGAGCATCAAACACTTCGTCGGTCTCTTTCCTCACGTACAAAAGTACTGAAAGATAAGGGAGGGAAAGGTCATCAGATTTCTAAGCGGGTAGTAAAAATCCAATAAGCTGCCACTGAGGCATGTTTCAATGCTGACTTCAGTAAATGGTACATACTAAACCTCTTGTCCTATGTGTCCGGCTCCAGGGCCAGGGCAGTGGCCATCTGGATAGAAAAGAAGGGGCACATTCTCCAGTGGTGGGGAATCTCTAGACTGTAAGCTCCTGGTGGGCAGGAAACATTTCTGTTACACTGTACTCTGACAAATGATTAGTACAGTTATCTGCACACAGGAAGCACTCAATACACACCACTGATTGAGGAAGAACTGACGGGGTCTGTGGCTCAGAAAGAACGTGGGGATCGAAAGAGAAGGCATCAAAGGTAATGCAAGAGTCATAAACATCCAAGAAAGTTAAGTGGAGGACAGGATATGGAGGAGAGGATGAGGAGTTCAGTTTTGAAAATACCAAGCTTGACGTGTCAGCGGTCATCTAGGTAGCAACGTCCTGGAGACAGGAGGAAATGCTAAAGAGGTAGATTTGGGAGTCATCTACATAGTAGTGACAGTTGGAGCCATAGGAGAGGATAAGTTCCCCATGGGAGTAAGTGTAAAGTGAGGAGAGGTCCCAGAATGGAGCACGGAGGAATACCCAATGTTAGGGTTGAGAAGAGGAAATGGAGCCAGGGAAGGATGCTGAGAAGGAGCAGTCAAAAACGTATGAGTACGACCAAGTAAGAACTATCACTGAAACCAAGGTTGGCTAGTGTTTTACTCAATCATTCTTGCTTAATTAGAATTTACTGTATGAAGAGCACTATATTAAAGCATTTGAAGGGAGATGAAGCAACATGGTCTAGTGGATACAGCACAGGCCTGGGACTCAGAAGGATTTGGGTGCTTAATCCCAGCTCCACCACAGTCTGCTGTGCGACCTTGGGGAAGTCACTTCACTTCTCTGGGTCTCAATTCCCTCATTTGGAAAATAAGGACTAAAACTGTGAACCCCAAAGGTACTGCGTCCAACCTGATTAGCTTGTAACTACCCCAGTGCTTAGTGCTTAACTCAGTGCTTGGCATATAGTAAGCGCTTAACAAATACCTTTTTTTTTAAAAAAAAAAGAAGGGAACGATCCATAGTTTTGAAGGCAGTTGAGAGGTCTAAGAAATCGAAAGTACAGGGAACAGAGGAAATGTTTTAAAAACACAGTAAAACCAAGGCTCAGACAATGCTTCATCCCAACTGAAAACTGGGAGTCAATGGCTGAAGATAAATCAGCAGAGTGCATTGCTATGAAGAAAGGTGCTGCTCCTTTGAGCCAAAATTTCATAATCAATCAATCAATCAATCGTATTTATTGAGCACTTACTGTGTGCAGAGCACTGTACTAAGCGCTTGGGAAGTACAAGTTGGCAACATATAGAGACAGTCCCTACCCAACAGTGGGCTCACAGTCTAAAAAGGGGAGACAGACAACAAAACCAAACATACTAACAAAATAAAATAAATAGAATAGATATGTACAAGTAAAATAAATAGAGTAATAAATATGTACAAACATATATACATATATACAGGTGCTGTGGGGAAGGGAAGGAGGTAAGATGGGGGGATGGAGAGGGGGACGAGGGGGTGGGGAAGGAAGGGGCTCAGTCTGGGAAGGCCTCCTGGAGGAGGTGAGCTCTCAGTAGGGCCTTGAAGGGAGGAAGAGAGCTAGTTTGGCGGATGGGCAGAGGGAGGGCATTCCAGGCCCGGGGGATGACGTGGGCCGGGGGTCGATGTCAGGACAGGCGAGAACGAGGCCCGGTGAGGAGACATTAGCGGCGGAGGAGCGGAGGGTGCGGGCTGGGCAGAAGAAGGAGAGAAGGGAGGTGAGGTAGGAGGGGGTGAGGTGATGGACAGCCTTGAAGCCTAGGGTGAGGAGTTTTTGCCTGATGCGCAGATTGATTGGTAGCCACTGGTAGCCACTCATAATCAGTCAATCAATCAATCATATTTATTGAGCGCTTACTGTGTGCAGAGCACTGTACTAAGCGCTTGGGAAGTACAAGTTGGCAACATATAGAGACAGTCCCTACCCAACAGTGGACTCACAGTCTAAAAGGGGGAGACAGAGAACAAAATCAAACACACTAACAAAATAAAATAGAATAGATATGTACAAGTAAAATAGAGTAATAAATATGTACAAACATATATACATATATACAGGTGCTGTGGGGAAGGGAAGGAGGTAAGATGAGGGATGGAGAGGGGGGCGAGGGGGAGAGGAAGGAACGGGCTCAGTCTGGGAAGGCCTCCTGAAGGAGGTGAGCTCTCAGAAGGGCCTTGAAGGGAGGAAGAGAGCTAGCTTGGCGGATGGGCAGAGGGAGGGCATTCCAGGCCCGGGGGATGACGCGGGCCGGGGGTCATAAGGAATGACAGACATGAAGGTGAGAGAGAAAATGGCATCTGCAAACATTAAACATAGCAGCACAATTAGGGATTGCTTTTTTGAATTATTATTATTATTATTATTATTAATAATAATGGTATTTGTTAAGTGGTATTTGTTAAGTGCTTACTATGTGCCAAACACTGTTCAAAGCGCTGGGATGAATAAAGGCAAATCAGGCTGGACACAGTCCCCGTCCCACATGGAGCTCACAGTCCCAATCCCCATTTTACAGTTGAGGTAACTGCGGCCTAGAGATGTGAAGTGACTTGTCTAAGGCCACACAGCACACACAAGTGGTGGAACCGGGATTAGAACCCATGACTTCAGACCCCCCAGCCCATGCTCTATCCACTACGCCAAACTGCAATGGGTTGCACATTTGCCTTTTCTGTCCGTGTGTCTGTCCATCTGTCTCTTTCTCTCTCTCTCTCGCTCTCTCTCTCCACACTCTCAAAGATGAATTTCACAGTCAGCAGTATCCGTACACATACATATTGCAGATTGAGATTCGTTAAGCATATGAAGTTATCTAAATTTAGGCTGAGAATTGGTGCTCATTTAGCTTTCCCATTTGCACTTGGGCTGGATTTTTTTTAATGACCCATTGGAAAGCTGTGATTAATACTGTAAAAAGTTAAAGGTAGCTCCAGCGTTGTTCATTGGACCTTCCAAGAAACACCAGACAAGGTAACATATCCTGCTGTGCTTGTTGACATCTAAAACTGAATTTTAGTTCCCTACTGTTTACTTCAGGAGTTAGGCTTGATTTACTGTGCCTCAGTGTCAGAAAAATAATAATAACATTAATAGTCAAAATACCAACAGCAATCACATCATCTAACTGGCTAAACATGGATCCTGAGTGACCCAACCTGGAGTGGGAACAGGTTGACCAGGAAGCAGCATGGCCTAAGTGAGAAAAGCATGTGCCTGGGAATCAGAAGGACCTGGGTTCTAATCCCGGCTCTGCCACTTGTCTGTTGTGTGATCTTGGGCAAGCCACTTCACTTCTCTGTGCCTCAGTTACCTCAACTGGAAAATGGGGATTGAATACCTGTTCACTGTTAAGGGGCCCAAAGCCCCAAGAGGGACAGGGACTTGTGTCCAGCTTCATTAGCTTGTACCTCCCCCAGTGCTTAGAACAGTATTTGACACATAATAAGCGCTTAGCAAATACCATAAAAATATCAGAAAAAACATTAGTCTGATCCAGTAATGGCGATACTTAGGTTCTTTTGAGTAGAAGCAAACACAAAGTATCTGTATGTCCTTAGAGATTAAAAAATAAAGCTGTAAATAATAATAATAATAATAATAATAATTATAGCATTTATTAAGCGCTTACTACGTGCAAAGCACTGTTCTAAGCGCCGGGGAGGTTACAAGGTGATCAGGTTGTCCCATGGGGGGCTCACAGTCTTCATCCCCATTTTACAGATGAGGTCGTTGAGGCCCAGAGAAGTTAAGTGACTTGCCCCAAGTCACCCAGCTGGCAATTGGCAGAGCCAGGATTTGAACCCATGACCTCTGACTTCAAAGCCCGGGCTCCTTCCACTGAGCCACGCTGCTTCTCTAAAATAATAATGGCATTTATAAAGCGCTTACGATGTGCAAAGCACTGGGGAGATCACAAGGGGCTCACAGTCTTCATCCCCATTTTACAGATGAAGTCACTGAGGCCTAGAGAAGTGAAATGACTTCCCCAAAGTCACACAGCTGACAAGTGGTGGAGCCGGGATTTGAACCCATGACTTCTCACGCCAAAGCCCGGGCTCTTTCTACTGAGCCACGCTTCTTCCTCGCTGTAAAAAACCCAGCATCCGCAAGTTCAGATATGACGGCCAAGTCTTTTTTGCTTTGTCCCTTTTAATATACTGTACTAATGGCTACCGTGATTATAACTCTTGCTTTTCTCTCTAAAGAAAAATGCCTCAGCTGTCAATTTCTACGTCCAGGTTTGGCTATGAGATGGTGCAGGGCAGTAAACAAATGCTCAACATTTTTCAATAATGTTAGTTCCAGAAATGGGTGAACATTTCTTCCTTCCATTTAGTTTTTCCTAGCCAAAGTATAACAGTATACATTAACTGAATGTATTATCAGAGATTCTGGGGGATTTTTACAGGGGAAAAAAAATCCCTGATTCTGACAATTTGTCTAAATGATACAGAACAGGCCACGTCCATTAAATAATACAGGTTCCAATAAGGAATTGCAAGTCATTCCCCCTCCACTCCCTAAGAGAAAAGGGGGCTTTAAACAAGTCACTTGCACTCTTGTGCTTGCAGGTGAAGCAGAGTGGTCTAGCGGAAAGAGCACAGGCCTAGGAGTCAGAGAAGCTGAGTTCGAAACCCACTCCATCACTTGTCTGCTGGGTGAGCTTGAGTAACTCATATGTTTGGTTTTGTTCTCTGTTTCCCCCTTTTAGACTGTGAGCCCACTGTTGGGTAGGGACTATCTCTATATGTTGCCAATTTGTACTTCCCAAGCGCTTAGTACAGTGCTCTGCACATAGTAAGCGCTCAATAAATACGATTGATGATGATGATAACTCATGTAACTTCTCTGTGCCTTAGTTCCCTCATCTGCAAAATGTGGCTCCAATATCTGTCCTCCCTCCCACTTAGACCTTAAGCCCCATGTGGGACCTGATTATTTTATATTAATTGATTAATTATGGTACTTATTAAGCACTTACTAAATGTCAAGCACTATTTTAAGCGCTGGCGTAGATACAAGTTAGAGAGGTTGGACACAGTCTTTTTCCCACATAGGGCTCACACTGTTAATCCCCATTTTACAGATGAGGTAACTGTGGCCCAGAGAAGTCAAGTGGCCTGCCCAAGGTCACACAGCAGAGATGTGGCAGAGCCGGGATTAGAACCCATGACCTTCTGATCCCCAGGCCTGTGCTCTATCTACTAAGCCCTACCCCAGCACTTAGTACAGGGCTCGGCACAGAGTAAGCACTTAACAAATACCACAATTATTACTGTGCTTCACATTCTCATGCTTTTTTGAGCATCTCAGTGAAAAGGAGCCTTCGCTCATTCAAGATTTACATTTACAGTCATTGTATGTTCAGGAGTTTTCAGATTGTATTCTAACAAGTGTCTAGATAATATTAATGTATGGCATCCATTCTTGGAGATCAACTGCAGCTTCTGTACAATGTTGGATGAGTCAATATGTATGTATACATTAGTTAAAACTGACTTCAAAAAATCCAGGCCTGCAATTTTCAAGGACAAAAGAAATAGGAACAAATGCCCTAAAAGACATAAATCCTTTGCTTTTGTGTTTCAGGAAGAGGTGCTTTAAAATCAAGGAGGGGACATGACATTGTGGATAGGGCATAGATGTGGGAATCAGAAGGTCATGGGTTCTAATCCTGACTCCACTATTTGTCTGGTGTGTGACCCTGGGCAAGTCACTTCACTTATCTGGGCCTCAGTTACCTCATCTGTAAAATGGAGATGGACCCTGTGAGCCACACATGGGACAGGGACTATGTCCAACCTGATTTGCTTGTATTCACCCCAGCGCTCAGTACAGTGCCTGGCACATAATAAGCACTTAGTAAATGCCACTATCATTATCACTACTTTCTGTAAATCAATAATTTAAATGTGGGGATTAAACTCACCTACAGAGGAGTGACTTTGGAATGTGTCCTGTAAGTGCTTTCCTAGACTTGAACAAGTTTTGAACATAATGAGCTTACAGTACTAGCAGATATCTAGGTAGCTAAGTCCTGGAGATAAGAGGAAATGCTAAAGATGTATATTTGGGAGTCATCTGCATAGAAGTGACAGTTGAAGCCATAGGATAGGAGTAATAGGAGTGAGTGTCAAAGGAGGGGAGGAGAGGGGAACAGAGGAGAAGGGAAGAAAAAGAGAAGAGAAGAGAGAAGAGGGAGGAAAGGGAAGGGAAGGTGAAGGAGAAGGGGAAAGGAATGTGAGGGGAAGGGGAATAGGAAGGACGGGAGGGGAGCAGAAGGGGAGAAATGGAAGAGAAAAGAACAGAGAGGAGGGGAGGGAGAGGGGAATGGAAGGGGAGGGGAAGAGAGGAGAAGGGGAGAAATGGAAGAGAAGAAAAGAGAAGAGAGAAGAGGGGAGAGGAAGAGGAGAGGAGGGGAAGGGGAGAGGAAAAAGAAGGGGAGGTGATGGAAGGAGAGGTGAAAGGAGAGCAGAGGAGAGGAGAAGATAAAATGGGGGAGGGAAGAAGGGAAGGGAGGGAAGGAGAGGACAGGTCTCAAAATGGAACTGGGCAGTAAGGTACCTGCCTATGGAGAGGTCTCTATAAGAGGTGGGCAATTCCTTTCTGACTTGGACTGACTTGTTGGCCTTTGCAATCCACAAAGCCAAATAGGGAGGTTTATCTGTGAGAGGAGGCCAAGGAGCACTCACCCCTCTCTTTCTAATATTGATGGTAGTCCCCCTGACTCATATCATTATCTTAAACCAACCTTATGGGTGCTAGGCTAGCGAGTAAAACACAAAAGATCATTGCCAGCTAGAGACTTACAATCCAAGCTACCAACATGTAAAAAGACATACCCTGTTAGAGGATGGCATAACAGAGCAGAAGATGACATAACCATGAAGATCTAAGTCATAGATCAACAGGCAAATTTCCCTCATTTTGAGGGGAACGGAAGCCAGATTTTCAATTCTACAGGACTCTTCCAGATGTTGGCACTATGACCAAGATTTGATAACTGCTGAGAGATGTGTGTGAACGTCGTTTTGTGCCATTGGGTGTATGTGTGCTGGCAAACAGACACCTGAGATCACCAAAATACACTTTGGTTTTAACTAAGCTTCAAAACAAAGGATGATTTAATCTAGAATTATCTGAAAAACAGCGGTTAGATTGTAAGCTCATTGAGGGCAGGGACCATGTCTCCTAACTTTATTATCCTCTCCCAAGCATAGTACAGTGCTCTGCTCAAAGAGGCACTCAATAAATACCACCGATTGATGGGCCGATTGAGGCCAAGGGGCATTTGGGAGGGGGCACAATTCTTCCGTTAGTATGGCCCTGACCAACTTCAGCAACCAGAAGGTGTTCTTCCCTGAAGATCTGAACTTTTTACAGAATTCCGCCATTCCATATTTTGCTCTCATCTCTCCTCCCACAACTTGGTTTTAAACAGCTCAAGTTGTCTGTGCGTCCTATTTCCAAGAAGCCAGAACTGAGCTGAATTCTTAACAGCCACGTGCTATGAAGAGGAGGTTGTTTGACCTTTCCATTGCAGTCTCTACATGGGGATGTGCTTCTTTGATCATAGACAAATATTTCATTACAAATTTATCATGCTATTAAAGGGGATGGAGCTGCTCTTTGACCCACCAGGTTGGGGGCGTGGCTGGGGGGAGGATGTGGGGGTGAGGGATCAGGTTCCCTGAGATGGGCACCAAGCATCACTCCAAGTCAAGGGTTTAGACTTTTCCAAAGAACCACGGGTATATTTTTACAACTCAGAATCAAAAGGATTTTGGTTTAAAAATAGCGATAGGAGAAATCCCGAGAATGAGAGCTCGAGTTTGGCAATTGCCTAATTTTATCTACAACTGTATGAATCTGGGTTAGAAATGTAGGGGGATGAGGCTCTGCTGGGGCAATTTTTGTGCTTTCGCTGCTGACCACTGACAACAACGAAGGGCAGACGTGAAAGAAACTGAAAAGTATTGAGGGGTGGGGGGCATTTTTTCCAACTCCAGAAAGTGGAATTTATTCAAAAGAATTTGCTAACCACTGTACACTGAAATCACAGAGGCCAAGAAATGGCTGTGACCTGGAGCCATCATCTAGTCTCTTTCCATACCACCTACTATGTGCCAAGCACTGTACAAAGCACTTGGTTAAATAAAGAGCCTAGCATGTCCCAGTGAATAGTGCATGGGCCTGGGGGTCAGAAGGACCTGAGTTTTAATCCCTGCTCCACCACTTGTCTGCTGTGTGACCTTAGGCAAGTCACTTCACTTCTCTGGGCCTCAGTTACCTCATCTGTAATAATAATAATAATAATAATAATAATGACATTTATTAAGCACTTACTATGTGCAAAGCACTGTTCTAAGCGCTGGGAAGATTACAAGGTGATCAGTTTGTCCCACGGGGGGCTCACAGTCTTAATCCCCATTTTACAGATGAGGTAAGTGAGGCACAGAGAAGTTAAGTGACTTGCCCAAGGTCACACAGCTGACAATTGGCAGAGCCGGGATTTGAACCCATGAACTCTGACTCCCAAGCCCGGGCTCTTTCCACTGAGCCACGCTGCTTCTCTAAATCTGTATCTGTAAAATGGGGATTAAGACCGTGAGCCCTGTGTGGGACAGGGACTGTGTTGAAGTGTGTAGAACAGTGCTCCAGTGCTTAAAACAGTGCTTGGCACATAGAAAGCTCATTATTATTAGCTCATATCTATCCCAGCACTTAGAACAGTGCTTGACACATAGTAAGCGCTTAACAAACACCATCATTATTATTAAGTTGGCCAGTCCCTGTCCCACAAAATCTAAGTAAGAGGGAGAACAGGGATTGAATCCGCATTTTACAGATGAAGAAACTGAGGCACGGAGAAGAAAAGTGACTTGCCCAAGGTCACACAGCAGGCCGGTGGCAAAGCTGGCAGGTCCCCTAGCTTTCAGGCCTGTGCTTTTTTTGTTAGGCCTTGCTGGTTCTCCATCTAAGGGGTGCTGTTTCCTTGAACATCGCTCAAACACTGAGGAGTCTTATCTACCCTGACAGTCAGCCAGTGTTCCTGAGCTTCACTGGGTACTTTTCCTAAATGGGATTGATTTCACGGCCTAGGCTGATCCTCTCTGAAGGGTTGCTATGCCCACCGTGAGAAGGACAGTAGGATAATTTTGCCCCCAGCTGGCCGGTACCTCGTTTCATCCCTTCTTCTTTCATCTGCTTAGAGGGCGTTGGGCCGAACTCTTCTTCCACTGGCCTGAACATCCTTTTAACCAGGACGCTGCTCCTGGAAAAGAACCCAGGGAAATTTTGTTAGGAAATCACAAGAGGTAAAACAGCAATGACAATAAAATGCCTTTTTAAAATAATACAGTCAACATTCCTTCTCTACTTCCATCAAACAAACTCTAGGGTTGGGGAAGAATTCCAGGAGGAAAACAGGATAATACCAATAGTAACAACAATTATAATGATAATAATAATAATGCTGGTACTTGTTAAGCACTTACTATGTACCAAGCACTGTTTTAAGTGCTGGGCTAGATACAAGTTAATCAGGTTGGACACAGTCCCTGTCCCACAGAGGGCTCACACATTCTTAATCCCCATTTTTACACATGAGGTAACTGAGACAAAGAGAAGTGACTTGCCCATGGTCACACAGCGGATATGTGGTGGAGCCGGGATTAGAATACAGGTCCTTCTGACTCCCAGGCTTGTGTCCTATCCACTAATCAATCAATCAATCATATTTATTGAGCGCTTACTGTGTGCAGAGCACTGTACTAAGCGCTTGGGAAGTCCAAGTTGGCAACATACAGAGACGGTCCCTACCCAACAGTGGGCTCACAGTCTAGAAGGGGGAGACAGAGAACAAAACATATTAACAAAATAAAATAAATAGAATAGATGCCATGATGCTCCTCATGGGAGTCATGTCTGTGTAATAATAATTATTATTATAATAATGATGGCATTTGTTAAGCACTTACTATGTGCAAAGCACTGTTCTAAACTCTGGGGGGGATACAAAGTGATCAGGTTGAGCCATGTGAGCCATGTGTAAATGGGTAATCCCCATTTACAGATGAGGTGACTGAAGCCCAGAGAAGTTAAGTGACTTGCCCAAAGTCACACAGCTGACAATTGGCAGAGCTGGGATTCAAACCCATGATCTCTGACTCCAAAGCCCGTGCTCTTTCCACTGAGCCACGCTGCTTCCCCACTACTCCTGGAAGGGACAGGGAACATGTCTAATTCCCACTTGTGCATTCTCTCTCAGTGCTCAGCACACAGTAACTGTTTAATTGATAGCTCAGTACCTTCCTCCTGACCTGGGATAGGGAGGTGTTAATTGAATGAAGAATAATTCCTTGAACGAAGAATAATTCCCAGAGCTGTCATTTGGAATGGGCAAACAGGTGCCAGGGGGATTGGAAAGGCCCTGCTGCCAACTGGATCCTGTGGTCAGAAACTTTAGAGGTCACCAATCCAGACTTGGGGAGTTGGGGCTGGGATGATTAGCTTGTATCTTTCTACCCCAGTGCTTAGTACAATGCCTGGCACATAGTAAGTGGTTAACAAATGCCATTTAAAAAAAGAACAACCCAAAAACTGACAGTCCAGTCATGTGGGGAGCTGGTAGCTGGCAAACACATCTCTGGCACAACTGTCAACTGTTCCTGCCCACTAAAGTTAATAATAATAATGATAATAGTAATAATAATAATTGTGGCATTTTATAAGCACTTACTATGTGCCAAGCACTGTTCAAAGCATGGGGGTAGATACAAGGTAATCAGGGTGGACACAATCCTTGTCCCACATGGGGCTCACAGTCTTAATCTCTGTTTTACAGGTGAGGTGACGGAGGCCCAGTGAAGTGACTTGCCCAAGGTCACATAGCTGACATGTGGCAGAGCTGGGATTAGAACCCAAGTCCTCTGACTCCCAGGCGGGTTCCCTATCCACTAGGCCACAACCAACCCTGCACCAATGTCCCTGGTAGGCTACAGGCGCTGATTCACTCTCCCTTTACTCTCTTCTCTTGGCTCCACCCAAGCAGATATCCTGACGGGGCCTCAGCTCTCTCCTAGATTTTGTCATCTTTTTCTTTTTACTATCCCTCCCACACTCATTCATCATTTTTCCCTCCTCCTCTCCCAACTCCTTCTCTCATTCCTCCTCTTCTCTCCTCCCCCTGTCTTTCAGGGCCCTGCCGCCACAGTGAGTAGCAACAATAAGCACCATTTACTTCCTGGACCAGGTCCTGCCGGCTTGAAAGAATGACTGTTCTTTCTCAAAGGCCTAACTCCCAAGAACAGACTTCGACCTTGGTAGGAATTAAACTCATTATGCCTCCTAGGGCAAAGAAAACTGCTGCTATCCCTCCAAAACTGTGTACTAACTTTGGATGACAAAAAAATGTCCAGGCCTTTTTCCAAAACGGATGAGTTTGTTGATAGTCTGATTTGGCGCTCATTCCATCATGAATTTCTTTTTAAATTGCCTTTATTTCACCTGGAACACCCTTTGGCAAGGCTTTCCAACTGTGAAACAGCATTTACCTAATTTCGCTAGCAACCATTACTGAATTAGAAGCTCCAAGGGGGATGCTGCTGTACGGCAAATTACAAAAATATCTCTCTCTCTCCCTCTCCCTCGCCATAACCTCCTGCCTCTGCCAGGGCATCATTCATTCATTCATTCATTCAATCATATTTATTGAGCGCTTACTGTGTGCAGAGCGCTGTACTAAGCATTTGGGAAGTACAAGTTGGCAACATATAGAGACGGTCCCTACCCAACAACGGGCTCAGAGGCTAGAAGGGGGAGACAGACAACAAAACAAAACATGTGGACAGGTGTCAAGTCGTCAAAACAAATAGAATTAAAGCTAAATGCACATCATTAACAAAATAAATAGAATAGCAAATATGTACAAGTGAAATAGAGTAATAAATCTGTACAAACATATATACAGGTGCTGTGGGGAGGGGAAGGAGGTAGGGCGGGGAGGATGGGGAGGAGGACAGGAAAACCCTCTAGACGTTAAACTTCTTGTGAGCAGGGAACTTGACAACCAACTCTGTTATACTGCACTCTCCCAAGTGCTTAGTATAGTGCTCTGCGCACAGTAAGCGCTCAATAAATACCACTGATGGATTGACCCTTTATGCTGCCAAACGACAACACGGCTGATGGACATGAAAAAGTCTTTCTTTGGGTGGTATCGGTGGATACTTAAGTTTCCTGAACAGAGCTCCAACTCCCTGGAATCTGCACATCTGTTGGCTCTGGAGAAAGCTTGGCTTTGGGTTCCACAAAAGGAATACCGGGAGGCTGGGCTGTAGCTACAATGAATGTCTTTTTTTTGTTTTTAAGGATTTGTTAGGTACTTAGTGTGCTAGGCACTGCACTAAGCACTAGGGTAGATCCAAGCTAATCAGTTTGGACACAATCCATGTCCCACATGGGGCGCAAAATCTTAATCCCCATTTTACAGATGAGGTCACTGAGGCCCAGAGAAGTTTAGTGACTTGCCCAAGGTCACACAGCAGACAAGTGGAGGAGTGGGGATTAGAACCCGGGTCCTTCTGACTCCCAGGCACGGGCTCTATCCAGTAGGCCATGCTGCCTCCGGCAGCTGCTCTAATTTACCTCCTCCAACTGCTGTTGCTTGTCTTCATTAGTATGGGTTTATGTCTGCCCACCTGCCCAGGAAAAGGACAAGAGGAAGGGGAAAGAATAATAATAATAATAATAATGATAATGATGGTATTTGTTAAGCACTTGTTATGTGCCAAGCAATGTTCTAAGCGCTGAGGTAGATACAAGGTAAACAGGTTGTCCCACATGGGGATCACAGTCTTAATCCCCATTTTACAGATGAGGTAGTCAATCAATCAATCAATCGTATTTATTGAGCGCTTACTGTGTGCAGAGCACTGTACTAAGCGCTTGGGAAGTACAAGTTGGCAACATATGGAGACAGTCCCTACCCAACAGTGGGCTGAGGCACAGAGCAGTTAAGTGGGTTGCCCAAGGTCTCACAGCGACAAGTGGTGGTGCCGGGATTAGAATCCACGTCTTCTGACTCCTAAACCAGTGCTCTTTCCATAATAATAATAATAATAACAATAATGTTGGTATTTGTTAAGCACTATGTGCCAAACACTGTTCTAAGCGCTGCGGTAGATACAAGGTAAAGAGGTTGTCCCACATGGGGATCACAGTCTTAATCCCCATTTTACAGATGAGGTAACTGAGGCACAGATCAGTTAAGCAGTTGGGAGAAGGAGCGTGGCTCAGTGGAAAGAGCATGGGCTTTGGAATCAGAGGTCATGGGTTCAAATCCCAGCTCCGCCAACTGTCAGCTGTGTGACTTTGGGCGAGTCACTTAATTTCTCTGTGCCTCAGTTACCTCATCTGTAAAATGGGGATTAAAACTGTGAGCCCCCCTGGGTCAACCTGATCACCTTGTAACCTTCCCAGCGCTTAGAACAGTGCTTTGCACATAGTAAGCGCTTAACAAATACCATCATTATTATTATTACTATTATTAAGCGGCTTGCCCAAGGTCACACAGCGACAAGTGGTGGTGCCGGGATTAGAATCCACATCTTCTGACTCCTAAACCTGTGCTCTTTCCACTATACCACGCTGCTTCTCGAGAGAAGGACACAGAGAACTAGAAGCATCTCTGGGCCACCTCACATAGAAAAAAGGAGAGTAGAAAGAAGAAACGGACTCCCTCATGGAGTCCCCTGCCCTTACGTTACTTCGGCTCCAGTTCATGAACCTAAATACGGCCCATGACCCCGGATCCAGTCCACATCCCCTTCTGCTGTCTTCAGCCAGAGGAAGAAACAAGTATTTGCAAGAACCACCTCCACCAGCATGAACTGACTGTCCCTTATTGTTCTCCCCTTAGAAATGAAAGAATCCAGTGTCTTACCCTTCTCGCTCATCATCCGTGTTGTAGTACACCTGCAAAACAAAATGAGAAGTTCATTGCCCCACTTACAGAACTGTCATTTCAAAAGCAGCAAAGAAAATATCTCTATTTGGGGCACTTCGCTTCATAAAGTAATATTTTGTTTATGCAAAACCGGATGATTCTTTGAGATAAATTTGGTTGGTGCTGCCGTTCATTGCTATTCCCCTTTGCTTGTTCCCCTGGGCATATTGGCATCTTTCCCAGCCAGAAACATGGTTTCTCTTAGCTTGGAGGGATGGGTAGGTGGCTAGAAGGGTAATCCAAGGGAACTGTTTGGGTAATTGTGTGGCAGGACCATTTTCCAGGCAAGATGAAATATTTGTTGAGAAAAGTTGTGAATTATTGAAAAAGGTCAGTCTACTTGTACACCTTCAGGGAGGTCCTCCTACATCTTTCTTAGAGTCAGTGACTTCTGAAAGACTCCTGGATAGGTGCTAAGCTGGTTTTGGGATGTTTTGCTAAGCTGGTTTAGCTTAGCTGGTTTTGGGGTGGACTGATCAGACAGCGCATTCAAGCCCATGGACTTATGGTTCAAATGAAAGTGCACCTCCACTAACTCCATAATTTTAAGGTTAAAAAAAAGGACAGCACAGCCATTAAAAGCAGGCTTCCCTAGCCTCCCTCCTTCCCCCATCCCATATGTCCAATGGGCCTATTTTTCCTCACGCACAATTTAGGGCAGATCCGTAAGATAAGAAGTAAGAATCTGCCAGTACTCACAATTCAGGGCAAATTCGAAAGATAAGAAGTAAGATTCTGCCAAAGTTATTTTCCAAAAACCCAATCATCATTTTTACTTTTACAGCTATCAGGTGGCACTCTGTTACTCAAAGCTCAACCCTCATCCCTGGGGCATACTGTTTCTCCTGATCACGCTCCAAACTTTTCTTGACAGTACACATTTTCTTATTTTCTCTGAACCTCAGAAGTGTCAGATATATTTTTTTCTCTTCATCTCCTCCTTTTTTCTCACCTCAAGGAGAATAACGTGTATCACGTAAGGGGCTCTTCTGCAAAGTAAAAACTTTACTGTCGCTGACCCTACCAATCAGGACTTCAGATCTCACCTGTCCAGTTCTCTGCAGGTTTCCAAAATGAACATCGGGGATAAACAAAACGGGCTGAGAATCCAGATCAGTCATTGTTTTGAAGAAGGTGATGTCGCTCTTCTTCTGTAAGGGGATTGCTGACAGCTTCCCATCGGCAGCTGACCAAGATCATAGGAAATCATTATATAGAGCTGATTTAACGGGATTTAAAATCCCCATTCGCAAGCTTATTTTGGAGTTCATTGCCCTGAATCCCCCTCCCCTTGTCCAAGACCCAACCTCAGCTCTGCTCTGGCTTCAGCCACCCCCAGCCGAGGAACATAAATAAAAATAGTAATAACAGTATTTAAGTGCTTAATATGTGCCAGACACTGTATTAATCACTAGGGTGGAAACGAGCAAATCGAGTTGGATGCAGTCCCTGTCGCATGTGGGACTCACAGTTTCAATTCCCCACTTTACAGATGAGGTAACTGAGGCACAGAGAAGTAAAGTGACTTGTCTAACATCACACAGCAGATAAATGGTGAAACCGGGATTAGAACCCATGACTTTCGGACTCTCAGGCCGTGCTCTATTCACTACGCCATGCTGCTTCTAATGGTATGTGTTATGAGCTTACTATGTGCCAGGCACTGTACTAAAAACTGGGATGGATACAAGCAAACTGGGTTGGACACAATCCCTGCCCCGCATGGGGCTCACAGTCTTATTCTCCCATTTTACAGTTGAGGTAATCAAGGCCCAGAGAAGTGAAGTGACTTGCCCAAGGTCACACAGTAGACAAGTGACAGGGCCAGGATTAGAACCTAGGTCCTTCTGATTCCCAGTCCCATGCTCTATCCACTAGGCAATGCAGTTTATCAATAAGAAAGCAGGGGTATTCTTGAATAATAGTGACTTTGAACAAGTAGAAAATCGTATCTGCTTGCCCATAGTAAGCCACTCGTGGGTGGCTTTGGGCTTACCTCCTTCCCCACCTTCTTGGGACGGGGACAGTGTCCGCCCTAAGCAGGGAATGTGAGCAGGGAACGTGTCCGTTTATTGTTATACTGCTCTCTCCCAAGCACTTAGTAGTGCTCTGCACACAGTAAGCACTCAATAAATACGATTGAATGGATGAATGAATGGATGGTTATCTTGTATCTACTCCAATACGTAGCAAAGGGAGCACAAGTACATTAATGATGACGGCATTTATTAAGCGCTTACTATGTGCAGAGCACTGTTCTAAGCACTGGGGAGGTTACAATCAATCATATTTATTGAGCACTTACTGTGTGCGGAGCACTGTACTAAGCGCTTGGGAAGTACAAGTTGGCAACATATAGAGACAGTCCCTACCCAAGAGTGGGCTCACAGTCTAGAAGGGGGAGACAGAGAACAAAACCAAACATATTAACAAAATAAAATAAATAGAATAGATATGTACAAGTAAAATAAATAGAGTAATAAATATGTACAAACATATATACAGGTGCTGTGGGGAAGGGAAGGAGGTAAGACGAGGGGGATGGAGGGGGGATGAGGGGGAGAGGAAGGAGGGGGCAAGGTGATAAGGTTGTCCCACAGGGGGCTCACAGCCTTAATCCCCATTTTACAGATGTGCTGAGCCACAGAGAAGTTAAGTGACTTGCCCAAAGTCACACAGCTGACAATCAGCAGAGCCGGGATTTGAACCCAGACCTCTGAATCCAAAGCCCATGCTCTTTCCACTGAGCCACGCTGCTTTGCACATAATAAGCGCTTAATAAATGCCATCATTAAGTACATAATTACTATGATGGTGAAATGGCAAAGTGACCAGCCATGAAGCTGCACTATCAGAGAAAGACCCCACGTGCCAATCGATGTTACGGAGGCTTGGAGAGACTCCAACCCCTCCAAACACATTCAAGGGGGCTTTAAGCACCTCCTCTGGGCCGCAGGCACTCCCGGAGGATTCCGGCTGGCTGAGCACAGCTCCTTGTTTGCCAACTCTTCCCAGGTGGTCCCATATTTGTGATGGGACTCAAAGGCATGAAACAGGCCCTCCGAGATGCCCTGGGAAAGCAGCTGAAACCAGGGCACCCTGAAATAATAACAATAATAGACTTGTCAAGCACTGTTCTAAGTGCTGAGGTAGATATGAGTTAATCAGGTTGGACACCGTCCCTGTCCCAAATGGGGCTCACGCTCTTATCCCTACTTTACAGATAAGGTAACTGAGACCCAGAGAATAATAATAATAATATTTATGGTATTTGTTCATTCAGTCATATTTATTGAGCACTTGCTTTATCCTAGAACAGTGACATGCCCCAGGTCACACAGCAGACATGTGGCAGAGCTGGTATTAGAACCCAGGTCCTTCTAACTCCGAGGCCCATGCTCTATCCACTAAGCCACGCTGCTTCTCCAGCCTAGCCATCCACCCTAGCCATCCAGCCACTCCACCCACCCAAAGCTCCCTCCTAAAATCCATCCAAACTCCGGGCCCCAGAGGAATTCCCAAGCCACTGTTGGTTTCCAAGACCTCCCATGTCAAGGAAATCGGCAAGGTGAACACTGGTGCAAGGGATGCTGGGATTCCCCCTCTCCATCCCCCCCGCTTTACCTCCTTCCCTTCCCCACAGCACTTGTATATATGTATATATGTTTGTACGTATTTATTACTCTATTTATTTTACTTGTACATATCTATTCTATTTATTTTATTTTGTTAATATGTTTTGTTTTGTTCTCTGTCTCCCCCTTCTAGACTGTGAGCCCACTGTTGGGTAGGGACCGTCTGTATATGTTGCCAACTTGTACTTCCCAAGCGCTTAGTACAGTGCTCTGCACACAGTAAGCACTCAATAAATACGATTGATTGATTGATTGATTGGGAGGCACCTGTGTGGCAGCCCAACACCTCGCCGGAAATCAATGCTCTGAGGCGGGACGTCAGGAGGCTTGAGGACAAACTCACCGTTGTTGCCTTGGGTTTGGGATGCTTGACCCTTCCCTTTCTTTCTGTTCTGCTTCCTCTCTTCATCCCGAATTTTTCTTTCAGCTCCCTGACAGCAAGACAAATTCAGGCGGCATGTTAACAAAGCACAAGAGCTACCGTCTGTGCATACCATGTTGAAGATAAAACAAGCCAGGGAGAAGGAGACAAAATGGCACCATCTCTATCCTTCAGACAGGGTCAGGGTCTCAACTGTGGAAGCATTACACGAGATTAGGAATCCTTGTCAAGACCCAGCTTCAGCACGTAGCCTCTTTGCTAAGATAAACAGCAAGACAAGCTTGGACATCTCTTTTAATATGGGCTTCCAAAATAAAATGGCATAATAAACAAATCACCCTAAGTTTGGGGCTGGGTTTTTATATAGAGGCACAGCTTGTTTCCCAAGTTCCAAATATTAGAAAGTCACACTTCCTTCCCCCAAATAAAAGCTAAGCACAAGAAGCACATACCCACACCCATGGATTGAAGATCTGCCAATTCTAGCCCTTTTCAATTTCCCCTGACTTGTTTCCCTTTTTTCACTTCTCATATTCACAACCTTAAATGTCGGGTTCTGCCTTCGTCCCTCAGGTCGGGCAACTAAAGCCCAGCATGACCAAGAAACCTGACTCTTGACCTTGAGTTTCACAGCACTTTATCTCCCTATTCCTCTTGGTTTCCCTCCTTCAATATTTCTGGCCCTATGCTCTTGAGTGGAAACTAGGCATTCAGCAAAGGAGTCTGTATGCCTTTTTTAGTGGTATTTGTTAAGCACTTACTACATGCCAGGCATTGTACTAAGCGTTGAAGTATATACATGCTGATGAGAGGTTGGGTACTGCCCCTGTCCCACATGAGGTTCACGGTTTTAATCCCCATTTTACAGATGAGGGAACTCAGGCACAGAGAAGTGAAGTGATTGACTTGCCCAAGGCCACAAGGCAGGCAAGTGTTCGAGCCAGGATTAAAACCCAGGTCTTTCTAACTTCCAGGCCCTATCTATTAGGCCACAGAATCTCCTTCCTGCTAGACTTCTATAGGCAGACATATATTTTCTAAATTCTAAGGAATAATGCCATTCAAACACCAAAGATCTTGAAATGACCTGCATCACCTAAAGCCCTACCCTATTTTGATATTCATCTGTCCTCTGGCTGTAAACTCATCCGCCTCCCTTCCCACTTTAGATGTGGCCTCCTCGGTCATCAGAAAGCAGTGTTGCCTAGTGGATAAAGCAGGGGCCTGGGAGCCAGAGGACCTGGGTTCTAATCCCAACTCTGCCAGTTTTTTGCTGTGTGACCTTGGCAAGTCACTTGACTTCTCCTTGCCTCAGTTTCCTTAACTGCATAACGGGGTTTCAATACCTGTTCTCTCCCCTACTTAGGCTGTGAGTCCCCATGTGGGACAGGGGCTGTATTCGACCTGATTAACTTGTATCTGCACTAGAGCTTAGAACACTGCTTGACACATACTAAACACTTAATAAATGTAGCATTTCATTTAATTTAATTTTGGTATTTGCACAGTGCTTACTATGTGACAGGCACTGTACCGAGCGCTGGGGTGGATACAAGCATGTTGGATTGGACACAGTCCCTGTCCCTCACGGGGCTTGCAGTCTTCATCCCCATTTTACAGATGAGGTAATTGAGGCACAGAGAAGTGAAGTGATTTGCCCAAGGTCACATGGAAGACAAGTGGCAGAGCTGGGATTGGAACCCAGGTCCTTCTGATACACCTGTGCTCTATCCACCAGGTCGTGCTGCTTCTCATTATTATTTAAGCGCTTACTATGTGCAAGGCACTACTAACACAAGCAAATCAGGTTGGACACCATCCCTGACCCACATGGGGTTCACAGTCTTGATCGCCATTTTACAGGCGAGATAACTGAGGTGCGGAAAAGTGAATTGACTTGCCCAAGGTCACACAGCAGACTAGGAAGCACTGGCAGTGGGGACAGGAGCCTCTGGGAAGATTGGAGAGTAGGGCAACACTCTACATGTTTCATTTGGTCTGAAGGGGTAGGCTGCCCTTGAACTTCTCCGCCCTTGTCTGACAGTCTCCTAAATAGGGTGTGTGCTGTCTTGATTGGAGTTTCTATTTCCTTGTCTATTGTTGTGAACTTAGGCATTTTGCTGCCTAGGTAATAGGATTCTGCGAGAGTATTTAGTTTTGTGCCGCCAAGGAAGGTTTTTGTTTAGACGCCAGTGGGATTTTCCTGTGGCACAGGCTATTACATGATGTTGATTTTCTTCAGACTTATCAGTCCATAATAGCTGTCTGATCTACAAATTGGAACACTTGCAAAAATCTACCCATAGGTTTTTTTTTTTGGTCATGCTGCAATTTCCTTTATCACTCAGAGGTAACAGTCTTAGTTTCCTGTTAAATAGGCACTGAATGTGGCCTCGGTTTATTTTGAGAATTGTATGAATCTTTAAATAACCTGTGTGCTTCAATTTAGTAAAATGTATGCTTTTATGAATACGAAAGTTTCCCGAACGTGGATTTGCTTGAAAGAACACTATTAGACATTATAAATATGCTTGCTATAAGAGAAGCTGGAGAAGCATTTAAAAGGCCATTTTCACTTTCATTTGATTAGAGTGCTAACTGGAGGTCAAACTGAGGTTTAATAATTAGCAGGTGTGCTTGGAACATCTATTCTGGAAGTACAAAATCTGTTGCTTTAAAATGAAGGGCTCATGCTCTGTTATCTGAGAAAGAAGGGATGAAGAAGTCTCTTTTTGAGCTTCAAGACCACCAGTTTTTAAAATATTTAATTTCCTGCCATCCTTTTTTTCTTGGATTTTGACTTTAGAATCATAAGTTAAAGCAAAAACTATTACTATTTAGAACAATCACAAAGATTCACAAATAAACCCCATGGCCTCACATCTTCCTCTTTTTGGACGTATATCGAAGTATTTATTCAAATGCATGTTTCTAAGTCAAGAGATTTCAAATGAAGATGAAATTGTGCGTTGACTGCGATCCCCTGCGATAGTTATGATTTCCATCATTAAAGTTCCCTTTAAATTGTAGCTATTGCCCCTGAAACAATAATTCAGTGTTTAAGGGAGATTGAAACGGGAGGACTTTTATGCAGAACATATTCACTTATCTATCAAGTCTACTCCATCAAAACTAAGGAATTTCTCACCTTAAATGATATATATCTATATATATCTATCTATCTATATATATATCTATATATAGATAGATATATATATACATGTGGTAAAGACACAATAGCACTAATAATGATGACATTTATTAAGTGTTTGCTATGTGCCAAGCACTGTGCTAAGTGCTAGTGTAGACACAACAGATTATTCTGCTTTATTGTTCTCTTCAAGGAAGAGTGTGTCTACACAGTAAGTGCTCAATAAATATGATTGATTGATTGATTAAAATAATCAGATTAGAAATAATCCGTTATCACACTCCAGGTTCACTACCACAATGCCAAATGCCCTACCGTGAGTTATAATCAATCAATCATATTTACAAACTACAATATAGCAGAGTTGGCAGACACATTCCCTGCCCACAATGAGCTTACAGGCTAGAGCTTCCTGACAATGAGCTTCGATCCATCATCCAGTCATATTTATTGAGGATTTACTGTGTGAAGAACACTGTACTCAGTACTTGCAAGAGTACAATAGAGTGTATAGATATGTTCCCTGCTCACAAGGAGCTTACATTCCAAACAATAGTGCATCTGATAATCTAGCTCCTTATTTCCAGCTATGTCTGGACAGAAGCCAAATTTTCTCCGACATTTTTCTGTGGCTGTAAATCATGACCCCCACATTTTGGTGGCCACGACTTTCTGTATTTAGGGTACCAATAAACAGCAGAATCCTGTAAAACATTTACAGTGTTTTGGAGTACACTTGCTGCCTCCCTTTCACTGCTCACAAGTTTGTGTTTCAGTGTATTGGTACCTGTCTGCCAGTCTATTTCCTACTCTGTCTCTCAGTGGTCCCATGGAATCCCCCAATGATGAGTTGGAAAAATTCTGTCCTAAAGTAACTCGGAGAGGTCATTACCTTATTTTTGAGTTCTAAACTAAGCACTAATGTCATTTAACCATAGGGTTAGTCTTCTAGGCTGTGAGCCCTGAGTGGGCAGGAATTGTCTTTGTTGCTGAATTGTATTTCCCAAGTGTTTAGTACAGTGCTCTGCCCAAAGTAAGCACTCAATAAATACGATTGAATTGAATTGAATGATTATTGGACTGTTTTCACTTGGATCTGTGCCCTTGGGGCACTTGTTATTCATCTCCCCTTCTCAGCCCCACAGCAATTATACACATATCCATAGTTATGTATTTTCTATTAATATCTGTCTCCTCCTCTAGACTGTAAGCTTCTTGTGGACAGGGAACGCGCCAGGCAACCCTGCTGTATTGTTCTCTCCCAAGCGCTTACTACAGTGTTTTGCACATACCACATCTCAATAAATACCAATGATTGATTGATTTTTCCTATATTAACTATAGCTGGGTGTGTCTTGGTCAGTTCTACTGGTCAGAATCCAATAGAGGGTTAGGAAGCCACGAAATCTCCTGAGACCAAAATGTATTTTTTTTTTGTACTCAATGCAATCAAATCTCTAATTCCCTCTTTTAAAATAGGCATCAATTCAAACCCAAATGACTCCAACAACTCTCTCCAGTGGGCCACCTTAAGTAAAAATGACAAAAAAAATCTACTCAGCATCATCATTTTTCCAATAAGAGGTGAATAACAATAATTAGAAGTCTAAACAAATGCTTTTCCTATAACATTCCCTAGCACACTGATCAGCAGAATAATTACTTTGAGACCCCAGATACGAAAACGATAGAAAGAAGATACACGTGAACAATGGTTTCTTGTATCACCCTATCATCTTCACTCACCTTGTCACAGAAGACTTTGATCTGGCAATAAGCCCTGTGGATTGGTTTATTGCTGCGATTGTTATAACTGTATGTGTCGATCTGAATCATCAAAGGCAGCCCTTTCACCCCTTTTTGAGAGGAAAAATCTGTACTTAGGCAATTCACAGTGATGAAAATCTAAGAGAGAAAATAATCAGAAGTCATTTTACAAAAGGCATACATACAAGAAATTCAAGAGCTGAACTCAGCACAAACTTTTGAGAATATCCAAAGGGTCTTCTGAAAGAAGCCGGTTGCCTAAAAAACTGCAAATGCAATAACAAAATCCAGTTTTAATTATTTCAGCAAGTAAAATGTTGGAAAGCACAATCCCTTGACTTTAGCTTGAAATTTCAGAAGGTTTCAGAACCAGATTTCAGGATTATTGTTTTCTCTATTAAATCATGTACTTCTAAATAAACCGAGTTTCCTATGTCTTACTGTGCACTGTTAAGAATATTATGTCTCCTAAAGGGGAGACAAGAACCACTTTCCACATAGCGTTATTGAAAGTTCAACATTCAGTGTCGTTACACTCTCAGCATCATCTTCTGCATGTGGAACCAGCCCAAGGCATATGAAATTTTCATACCTGATACTAGCTCAAAGAAGGAGCGTGGTCTAGTGGATAGAGCAAGGGCCTGGAAGATAGAAGGACCTGGGTTCTGATTCTGACTCTGCCACTTATGTGTTGTGTTTAATTTTGTTTCATTTCGTCCTCCCTCTTGGCCTGGAACGCCCTCCGCTCCTTCAAAGTCTTATTGAAGGCACATCTCCTCCAAGAAGCCTTCCCTAAATCAATCAATCAATCAATCGTATTTATTGAGTGCTTACTATGTGCAGAGCACTGTACTAAGCGCTTGGGAAGTACAAATTGGCAACACATAGAGACAGTCCCTACTCAACAGTGGGCTCACAGTCTAAAAGGGGGAGACAGAGAACAGAACCAAACATACCAACAAAATAAAATAAATATTTTCCTCTTCTCCCACTCCCTTCTGCGTCTCCCTGACTTGCTTCCTTTATTCATCCCCCACTCCCAGCTCCCCAGCACTTATGTACATACCTGTAGTTTATTTATATTAATGTCTGTCTCCCCCTTTAGATGGTAAGCTCATTGTTGGCAGGGAACTGTCTGTTATAAGTTCTCTGCACCCAGTAAGCCCTCAATAAATACGATTGAGTGACTCACTAAGCAGGAAGAGAGGAAGAGATTGGGTGTCTGGCAGGGATCCATATTTGAGTAACGTTGCCTTGCAGGAAGGTATCGTATATCACACTGGAAGTCACCTTCAATCACATTCTCAACCATTAAATTGCAGATATAGTCAAAACCCCCAAAACCACGTATCCCAGAAGAGGGGACTTACAGTCAATCCAATGAATCATGTAAGGAAAATTGAGCGCCACAGGGGAAAGGGTTTATAGAAGTCACTGAATAACTACTATGATTAATGTTATATAACACATTGTTAAAATATTAATGGCACTACTGTAGAGAATATAGAGAAATGTACTCAAATAAGACTCTGGCAGGCTATGTGACCCTGACTTTGTTCAAAACCGATACCCTCATCTTCCTTTCCATATCTTCTCCTCCCAACTTGCTCTCCCTTCTATGTTGTCTATGCTCTTGGATTTGTGACCTCTAGACATTTGATCTTTGCCCCAACCCCCAAAGCACTTATGTACACATCTTTAAATTGTACATTATAAATTACTTATTCATTCATATTAATGTCCATCTCCCCTTCTAGACTGTAAGATCATTATAGGCAGGGAACATGAGTGCTAATTCTGTTGTTTGTACTCTCCCAAGTGCATAGTACAGTCCTCTGCACATAGTAGGTGCTCAATGAATACCACAGATTGATTGATTTTCCCTTACTTTCCTATCAATGTCAACACTCCCACCACCCTCCCCATCTCTCAAGCCTACAACCTTGACAATACCCTTGGTACTCTCCAAACTCTTCCCTTCCTCCCCAACCAAATGGTCACCACACTGTTCTCAAAAGAGACACGGAACTGCAGTCCACGATGGACACCAGTATGATACCACACCAGACTTCAGCAAGAAAGGACTAGTTTTAAACTCTGTAAATACACCATCCCGTCCAACTCTACCCATGACAGATGCTCAATCAGTCAATAAATCAATGACACTGATCAAGTGCTTACTGCATGCACAGTCTTGTACTCAGCACTTGGGAGAGTACAGTGGAGTCAGAAGCTTATTGGAGTTTATTTTTTGCTGAGCTCTCTGGCCGCAAGGGTCTGTTTCGATCAAATTTCTTTGCATTCTCTCTAGTGCCAAGAATGGTGCGCTACATTTATGCCTAGAGGAGTCAGCCTGATGAATGCAGCTGACCCAAACCCACCTTTTTCCCCACATCAACCAACTCACACAAGAGCAGATGGCAGCTGGAAGCCAATCTTTCCAGCATTTAGAGCATTAAGAAGATTGTGGCGGTTTCCCGTCGAGGACTGCTTGATTGGAGAGCAAGACTGCCCCCCGTTGATATTTCTGACTGCTCAATTTGACCCTGTTTTCCTCTGAATCTTGTTCTTTTTGTTCACTATGGGTGTCTTCCTACTTAACCTGTGAGTGCCTTGTATGTGGGTGTTCATTTTCAGGTTAGTATCCCAGTGCTTTGTATAATACTTTGTCCCCTTTGAGTGATTAATAAATGATCATATTAATACTTAGAATTGGCAGCTGATGCTATTCCCAAAGCAATTTCACTTTGACGATCTTATCGTTATCCTCACAGCATCCTTGTGGTGTATTCATTAATAATAACATTTACGATGATGATAAAATGATGACGAGAATGCATCTTAACATTGCTAAATGGGGGCAATTAATCAAATGCTGCCTTTCTTAGAGCTTTACTTTTCTCACTCCACCTCAGACCAACACTCCAGAAACCAGAAAATAAAGAACAGAAATTGGCATTATTTTCTAAACCATTAAAATTCAGGCCTCATCCCCTGACATGTCTGCACATCACGATAGGTATATGCTCCAGAAAGCAGAGGGGGATGATAATTGCGGGCTTTCGTCAGCTCCTGGCCTGCAGTAAAGGGCCTGGGGTGATTAGTTTTTTGAGTTCACAAGGACAGACAGGAGAGCAGCCCAGAAATAATCAATGCTTTCCTGGAGACTAGAAAATGACACTATGATAGGAACCTGACAGAGGATCTAAAAACATCAGGCATCCCTCAGGGGTGGTCTCTAAAGGTTAAACAAAATGACCATAAACTAGAATCCCACTGGGGACACTAAGTAACTGAACCAACCAAGAACTACCTGAGGTAGCGGGGGACTTTAGAAATTTCTCCAGGCTGCCAATTTAACCACAACAACATCCCGACCTTCAGAAACAGTAAGAAAATGTGTGGGTTTACTGTCTCTACTACACTGTGTTGGGAAGAAAGAAGCAGCGGCCTGCTTGCAATCCCAGAGACTAACAATACCATCAGGTATTTTATAATGGTGTTGGCAGCGTCCCTTTCCTCGCTTTCTTGACCTAAGAGTGCAGAAGGATTGCAGCGCTGGATGGTATCACAGTTTCGCCTTCCTGCACTAACAGCCCGAATAGTTGAACTTTAACTGAAGAAAGGAGTAAGGGGTGGAGAGGCAGGAAAGGTCATAGACTAATACTTCAGTTTTGTGGCTGCTTGAAGCTATTCGGTTTCATCTTGCACACCCAACCTATTTCATGCTCTTTATGGAGCAGGCAGTTCTCTTCAAAGTACAGTCTCAAAGCTTTTTTTGGTGGGGAAAGGAGACAAATCCTATTTGAACTGGAAAAGCAGAAATAAAAAAGATCACCTCAACAAAAGACACACCTTTTCCCTAACATGGGGACTTTGTCTCCACATCAGCTTATTCTCCCACGGGTTCGTACAGTACTCTGAACACAAATACAATAATAATAATAATGGTATTTGTTTAGCACTTACTATATCCCAAGCACTGTACTAAGTGCTGGGAAAACAGCATGTCCTAGCAGAAAAAGCATAAGCCTTCGGTTCTAATTCTAGCTTTGCCACCTGTCTGCTATGTGACCTTGGGCAAGTCACTTACCTTCCCTAAGCCTCAGTTACCTCACCTATAAAATTCATTCATTCATTCATTCATTCAATTGTATTTATTGCGCACTTACTATGTGTAAAGCATTGTACGAGGAGCTTGGGAGAGTACAATATAACAATAAACAGAAAATGGGGATGAGAACTGTGAGCCCCATGTGGGACATGGACTATGTCCAACCTGATTGGCTTATAGATACCCCAGTGCTTAGTACAGTGCCCAGCACAGAGTAAGTGCTTAACAGATACCATTTAAAAAAAAATTGAGATAATTGGATCCCACATGGGACTTACCACCTAAGCAGGAGGAAGAAGTAAGCACTCCATAAATGCCACTGATTGAGATCACTTGTCCAAAGTGGAATTCATTAGGCTCCTGCCTCAGCTGAAGCCTTGCATGTACCCTACGTCCCCATGGTCCCAGGCCCGTCAACGAGGGGCATCAGCTCCATGGAAACAAAGAGAAAGAGGGCAGCCCCGGCTGGTCTGTTGTGTCCCTTGGAGCCAGTAGGATGCTGCAAGTGGAAAGTGCTGTTGACCCCAATTTTTGCCTTCCTTCAGCAAGCTGCAGCTCGCTGATTCGACCATAAACCCGGTGGGGTTCCTCTCTTTCTGCCCTCAGGCTCTGGGGAAGGCCTGGAAGTATCTTTTTTTAATGGTATTTGTTAAGCACTTACTATGTGCCAGGCACTGTATTAAGCACTGGGGTAGATACAAGCTAATCTGGTTGGATCGGTCCATGTCCCACAGTGGGCTCACAGTCTTGATCCCCTTTTTCCAGATGAGGTAACTGAGGGATAGAGAAGTGAAGTGACTTGTCCAAGGTCACACAGCAGACAAGTGGCAGAGCCTGGATTGGAACCCAAGTCCTCCTGACTCCCAGGACCGTGCTCTATCCACTAGGCCCTGCTGCTTCTCCCCCTTTGGGGCCCCAGAGGCCAGGGAGGTGAGCTAGAGGAAAACAGCATGGCCTAATGGATAGAGCGTCTGAAGGACATGGATTCTAATCCTGCTCCATCACTTGTCTGCTGTGTGACACTGGGCAAATCACTTTCTTCTCTATGCCTCAGTTCCCTCATCTGTAAAATGGGATTATTATTCTCCCCCTTCTAGATTGTGAGCCCACTGGTGGGTAGGGACCGTCTCTATGTATTGTCAACTTGTACTTCCCAAGCGTAGTACAGTGTTCTGCACACAGTAAGCACTCAATAAATATGACAATGAATGAATGGAGGTTCCTCTCCCCCTAGGCCTGCCCAGGCAGCCTGCTGGGTGAGCCCAGGAGGGAGGCGGTGGTCTGGGCTCAAGGATCACCACACTTGCTCTGTATGGGGCTGCTCTTGAGGCTGACATCCCCCTCCTCACTCTTTTCCTTCACGGTCCAAGCGGCAGCGGCTTTAGCTGGGCTTTAGTGAGTGGCAGGCAATCTGCTACAAGTCAAAACTCATCCATGCTGGGCAGCAGGGCCACGGGAGAGAGTCGAGGGTGGAGACTCGAGTTGACTGTGCGGAAGGAAATCACTTCTGGATTTTGACCAAGAAAACGCTATGGATCCACTACCGGAATGAATGCAGATGGAGAGCAGGGCGGTCTGGGAGAGATGTGTCCGTGGTGTCGCTAATGGGTTGGAATGACTCAATGGCATAAGGCAAGACAAGTGGGACTAGAAGCCATGAGACCCACATCCTAGTCCAGCTCCGCCACTTGCCTGCTGTATTTGTTAAGCGCTTACTATGTGCCAAACACTGTACTAAGCACTGGGGTAGATACAAGGTAATCAGGTGGGACACAGTCCCTGTCTCACAAAGGGCTCAAAGTTTAAATAGGAGGGAGAACAGGCACTGGGCAAGTCACTTAATTTCTCAGTGCCTCTGTTTCCTCATCTGTAAAATGGAGATAAAATCTCTGCTCTCCTTCCTTCTTACACCGTGATCCTTGATGTGTCCAATCTGATTACCAAGCATTTAACTACCGCAGTTATTACTATGATAACTAGTGCCACTTCAACTCTACAAATAACAGGGCCAGTATTACCAACAACGAAGTCCTGGATCAGTTCCCCAGACTAGAGGAAATACCCATAGCTTTGAGCTTTGTTGGGAGGAACATCTGAAAGAAAGTGGATGGAAGCAGGATGCCCAAGCAGCTGCTATGGTGAACCAAAAGGGATGTATGAAAACAGGTAAGGTAGAATGAATAGTTTCCTTAGTCCCTTCAAGGCCCTACTGAGAGCTCACCTCCTCCAGGAGGCCTTCCCAGACTGAGCCCCCTCCTTCCTCTCCCCCTCGTCCCCCCTCCATCCCCACTGTCTTACCTCCTTCCCTTCCCGACAGCACCTGTATATATGTATATATGTTTGTACATATTTATTACTCCATTTATTTTACTTGTACATATCTATTCTATTTATTTTATTTTGTTAATATGTTTGGTTTTGTTCTCTGTCTCCCCCTTCTAGACTGTGAGCCCACTGTTGGGTAGGGACTGTCTCTATATGTTTCCAACTTGTACTTCCCAAGCGCTCAGTACAGTGCTCTGCACATAGTAAGCGCTCAATAAATACGATTGAATGAATAGTTTCAAGATACGTAGTGAAGCACAGATGCGAATAATGTGATGATTTTTTTTATGGTATTTCTTAAGCACTTACTATATGCCGAGCATTGTAAGTGCTGGGGTAGATAGAAGCTAATCAGACTGGACACAGTCTCATGTCCCATATGGGGCTCACAGTCATAATCCCCATTTTACAGATGAGGGAACTGAGGCCCAGAAATGTTAAGAAGGTCACACGACAAGTGGTGGAGCCGGGATTAAAACCCAGATCCGTCTAACTCCCAAGCCCATGCTTTATCCACTAGGCCATGCTGCTTCTCAGGTTTCTGTTCGGAGGCACTGGTGGGAACCATTGCTGCAGACATGCCAGCCTCACCGATAGCAGAAGAGGGGGAAGGGGTTTGATTGCTTTTTTTAACGGTACTTGTTTAGTGCTTACTATGTGCCAGGCACAATACCAAGTGTTGGGTTAGATACAAGCTAGTCAGGTTGGACACAGTCCACGTCCCAAATGGGGCTCACAATCTTAAACCTCATTTTACAGATGAGGTAACAGGCACCGAGGAAGTGAAGTGACTTGCCCAAGGTCACAGAGCAGACAAGTGCTAGAGTCAGGATTAGAACCCAGGTCCCTGTGACTCTCAGGCCTGTTCTCCATCCATTAGGCCACACTGCTTCCTGTGTGAGGGCCTTGTGCAAATGTGAGCTCGTTGTGGACTGTCTCTCTTTATTGGTCTATTATACTTTCCCGAGCACTTAGTACAGTGCTCTGCATACGGTAAGTGCTCAATAAATACAACTGAATGAATGAATGCCAAGAAGAAACTACAGCAACCACTGTGTCCAACCCAATTTGTTGGTCTCCACCTTAGCACTGAATAAAGTGCTTTGCACATGGTAACGATAAGCAAATACCACAATTATTATTTTTATTATTACTATTGCTATTATGAGAGCAAAGGCAGGTCCTTTCTGGGTTACAGACATCTATGCAGCAAGAAACTATCTTTTCACACAAACACTACGGAATAGTGCCTATTGCACATCTTTTTCTTTTTTTCAGTCATACTGGCACGCGAGGGCAGGATTTCACCATAGGCAGAGTCACCTTAAAAAACTGGAGAATAAGGAAATCTTTCTAAGGTCTTTCCTGCCTAAGCCCTCGTTTCCTCTGTGTCGACTACGCATTTGCCTATTTGTCCCTTTAGTTCTTTGATATTCACTCAAGCCCCACAGTATTTATATCCATATCTTTATACTCTAATATTTCCCCATCCATAATCTATTATAATGTCTGTCTCCTCCTATTAATAATGACAATAATAATAATGGCATTTGTTAAGTGCTTACTATGTGCAAAGCACTGTTCTAAGCGCTGGCGGGGGGGGGATACAAGGTGATCAGGTTGTCCCACGTGGGGCTCACAGTCTTCATTCCCATTTTACAGATGAGGTAACCGAGGCATAGAGAAGTTAAGTGACTTGCCCAAAGTCACACAGCTGACAAGCGGTCGAGCCAGGATTAGAACCCATGACCTCTGACTCCCAAGGCCGTGTGTTTTCCACTGAGCCATGCCGCTTCCTATTGACTGTAAGCTCCTCGTTCATTCATTCAGTCGCATTTATTGTACTTCCCAAGTGCTTAGTACAGTGCTCTGCACACAGTAAGCGCTCAATAAATACGATTGATGATGATGATGATGATTGAGTGCTTACTGTGGGCAGAGCACTGTACTAAGCACTTGGGAAGAAAAAGTTGGCAACATATAGAGACAGTCCCTACCCAACAGCGGGCTCACAGTCTAGAAGGGGGAGACAGAGAACAAAACAAAACATATTAAAACATATTAACTGTGAGCCCACCTTTTAGACTGTTAGCCCACTGTTGGGTAGGGACTGTCTCTATATGTTGCCAATTTGTACTTCCCAAGCGCTTAGTACAGTGCTCTGCACATAGTAAGCGCTCAATAAATACGATTGATGATGATGATGAACAAAATAAAATAAATAGAATATGTACAAAAAAATAGAGTAATAAATACATACAAACATATATACATATACACAGGTGGGCAGGGATTGCATTTACCAACACTATGGCATTTTACTTTCCCAAATGCTTAGTGCAGTGCTCTGTACAGAGTAAGCACTCAATAAGTATCACTGACTGGCTTCAGTGAGTGTCTACGGAATTCATGACTGATGCCAAAACGTGGTCTCACTAGCCTATGAACCATAAATCAGATACCTAGACGATAGGATAAAAACCTCTATTCTGATTATTCCAACAAAACTACCAAACTGACAGGTAACAAAAATGTCAAGGCTAGTATTGCCCCGGGTCTTCAAACAATTGTCAAGTATGAATGCCGAATAGATATATGAAGGCAATTGGGTAGGGTGAGAGGGAAATTTCACGGCCGTAGACATCATAAAATAATCTCTTGATACATGTGACTAATCACTGTATCTTCACGGTGCATATAAAAGGCAAGTGCCCTTGTACTGTGTTTAATGTCCTTTGAATGCACCATCTCAAGGGAGATATATTAAGATACAGACAGACCAACCAGTTGGAGAATTGGTACATTAACTCCTTGCTTCAGCAAATTTTTCTATTAGCTTGCCGTTAAAATGCACTAAGCTTTGATTTGCAAAAGGTATTTCATTCATTCATTCAATCGTATTTATTGAGTGCTTACTGTGTGCAAAGCACTGTACTAAGCGCTTGGGAGGTACAAGTTGGCAACATATAGAGACGGTCCCTACCCAACAGCGGGCTCACAATCTAGAAGGGGGGGACAGACAACAAAACAAAACTTATTAACAAAATAAAATAAATAGAATATGTACAAATAAAATAGAATAATAAATACATACAAACATATATACATATACACAGGTGCTGTGGGGAGGGGAAGGAGGTAAGGCGGGGGGATGGGGAGGGAGAGGAGGGGGGAGGAATGAGGGGGAGAGGAAGGAGAGGGAGAGGGAGAGGAAGGAGGTAATATCACCTCCATTTGACTTAAAAATATACAAAAAAAGGTTCAACATTTTATTTTAAATTCCTAATGTGAGATTTTAACAGAAATATCTTGCCTTTCTTTCTTAATGGCATTTGTTAAGTATTTACTAGGTGCCTGGCACTGTACTAAGCACTGGAATAGATACCAGCTAAGTAGGTTGAATAATAATTATAATAATGGCATTTATTAAGCACTTACTACGTGCATAGCACTGTTCTAAGTGCTGGGGAGGTTACAAGGTGATCAGGTTGTCTCACACAGAGCTGCCAGTCTTAATCCCCATTTTACAGATGAGGTGACAGGCACAGAAGGTTAAGTGACTTGCCCGAAGTCACACAGCTGACAATTGGTGGAGCCAGCATTTGAACCCATGACCTCTGACTCCAAAGCCTGTGCTCTTTCCACCGAGCCACGCTGCTTCTCTTGATGAAAGTCCATGTCCCAAATGGGGCTCACAGTCTTAATCCTCATTTTACTGGTGAGGTAAACCGAGGCCCAGAGAAGTGAACTGATCTGCTCAAGGCCAAAGGGCAGACTAATAATAATGATGATAATAATAGTTGCGGTACATGTTAAGCACTTACTATGTTCCAGGCACTGTACTAATCGCCAGGGCAGCTACAAAGTAATTGGATTGGACACAGTGCATGTTCCACATGGGGCTCACAATCTTAATCCCCATTTTACAGATGAGGTAATCGAGGCCCAGAGAAGTGAAGCGACTTGCCCAAGGTCACACAGCAGACAAGTGGCAGAGCCAGGATTAGAACCCAGGTCCTTCTGACACCCAGGCCTATGTTCTATCCACTAGACCACGTTGCTTTCAGGATTAGAACCCAGGTCCCCTAGCATTCAGGCCTGTGCTCTTTCCACTAGGCAACGCTGCTTCTCGGGGTGGTCCGTAGGTGACAGAGGTGAAACTGCTCCAAAAGTGGGAAAGTGTCTTTTGGGGTAGATCTAAGTCTCACAGCCCAGTAGGAGGTTGAAAAACACAACTACTTTTCATTCCTCCTATTTGGTATTCTGCTTAAAAATCTGCCCAAAGGGATTTCTGTCTTATCACTGAGGTAGTAGTAGTCGCAGCAGCAGCAAGAGTAGGTATAGTGTATAGAGCGCGAGACTGTGAGCCTGTTGTTCAGTAGGAACCGTCTCTATATGTTGCCAACTTGTACTTCCCAAGCGCTTAGTACAGTGCTCTGCACACAGTAAGTGCTCAATAAATACGACTGAATGAATGAATGAATGAGCATGGGAGTCAGAAGGTCATAGGTTCTAATCCTGGCTCCGCCACTTGTCTACTGTGTGACCTTGGGCAAGTCACTTCACTTCTCTGTGCCTCAGTTACCTCATCTGTAAAATGGGGATTGAGACTGTGAATCCCACGTGGGACAGGGACTGTGTCCAACCTGATTAACCTATATCTAACCCAGCACTTAGAACAGTGCCTGGCAGCGTGGCTCAGTGGAAAGACCCCGGGCTCGGGAGCCAGAGGTCATGGGTTCTAATCCCGGCTCCGCCACTGGTCTGCTGTGTGACTTTGGGCAACTCACTTAACTTCTCTGTGTCTCAGTTACCCCGTCTGTAAAACGGGGATGAAGCCTGTGAGCCCTACGTGGGGAAACCTGATTCCCTTGTATCTCCTCCAGCACTTAGAACAGTGCTTTGCACATATTAAGCGCTTAACAAATGCCATTATTATTATTTATTATTAAGTGTTTAACAAGTACCACAATTATTATTATTATTAATTACAGTAGTACTAGTAGTAGTAGTAGTAGTATCAGAGGTAATACCGCTTATTGTGAACTTAAAGTGTGCAAAGCACTATAATAAGCTTCAGGAAAGAATCCACGTGAGGGAATTTGACCTAGCCCCTGGTCCTTAAGGGCTCATAATCAAAACATAAAAGTGGGAGAGGGGACAGCAGAGACATAAGGAATGTTGAAACAACAGCATCACTAAAATAACTAAAACATGCTAAAACATGGGTAAGTTCCTAAAACAAAACAACAGCTGGACTTTTGCTGGAGAAGCTGGGATCTGATCCATTCATCTATGATTAGGAAATCAGTGGCACAAGCACCTTTCTAATACCATTTCTCTTTCACCCATTTTTTTCAGGCATTCCTGTCCCAAGGGAAAGTGGGTTTGTTATTCTGGGATCATCAAATCTAAACCGGTTTCACCATTTTCATCTGAATCCAGGAGTGTCAGCGCGCCCGCCTCTATGTACCAAGACCTGTGCAGAATTTGGGCTTCTAACCACCAGGGTCCCATATTTTAAGCCAAAAGGCAAGGTAACAGTTCGGTTTCTTTAGTAAAATGCAGAAATTTCTAAGATTATCGACAATGTATGAATTAGCTACGGCTTCATAACCTCCTCGATAATCCGCAGGCATTCAAAATGGAACAAGGGCATGCGTTTTTTTTTTTTTTAGTTCAAAACCAAAGAGGAGCAAATATTTACATTTCTCTTTCGAAACTTCCTAAATCCACACCACACCCTAGCAACGAAATAAAAACTCCATTTGCCCTGGCTACCAAGCGGATCCTTTCTTGAAAACCACGAGGGGGCATCAAAACTTCAAGACAACAAGATTTTCCTTCCCATAATTTTTTAGTCCTTAGAACTTCTAATGTCTGATGAAGCTGTGCTGATTTGCTCCCTTTATTCACCCCCACCCCTCATCCTCCCTTCAAGGCCCTGCTGAGAGCTCACCTCCTCCAGGAGGCCTTCCCAGACTGAGCCCCTTCCCTCCTCTCCCCCTCGTCCCCCTCTCCATCCCCCCATCTTACCTCCTTCCCTTCCCCACAGCACCTGTATATATGTATATATGGTTGTACATATTTATTACTCTATTTATTTATTTATTTTACTTGTACATTTCTATCCTATTTATTTTATTTTGTTGGTATGTTTGGTTCTGTTCTCTGTCTCCCCCTTTTAGACTGTGAGCCCACTGTTGGGTAGGGACTGTCTCTATGTGTTGCCAATTTGTACTTCCCAAGCACTTAGTACAGTGCTCTGCACATAGTAAGCGCTCAATAAATACGATTGATTGATTGATTGATTGATCCTCTAGACTGTAAACCCGGCGTGGGCAGGGACTGACTCTAGTACTGTACTGTACTTTCCAAGTGCTTAGTATAGCACACAGTAAGCGCTCAGTACATAACAGAATGAATGAATCCCCACAGAATTTATGAACATGTCTGTCTCCCCCTCTAGACTGTAAGCTTGCTATGGGCAAGCGGATGTGTCTATAAAACATGTCTACAACCTATGTACTGTACCAGGCCTTTAGTACAGTACTCGGCACAAAGTAAGCACTCAATAAATATGATTAATTGAGTGACTAATGGTCAGCACAACAATCTGGCCTACATCTGAACATCTCTTTTTAGGCCCTGCTTTTAGATGATGATATACTCAACGGGCTGTCACTGTTTCAGGGGGCTCCACGAGACCCTCTCGTTTGGGAGGTAAAGTCCGATGTCCATAACTATGGGCTGAAGCAGCATAGTCTGATGGTGTCTTAGTGAATAGAGCCTAGGCCTCGGAGTCAGAAAGACCTGGGTTCTAATCCCAGCTCCCCCACTTGTCTGCAGTGTGACCTTGAGTAAGTCACTTCACTTCTCAGCGCCTCAGTTCCCTCATCTTTAAAATGTGATTGTGGGACCCATGTGGCACACAGACTGGAAAGAGCACGGGCTGTGGAGTCAGAGGTCATGGGTTCAAATCCCGGCTCCGCCACTTGTCAGCTGTGTGACTGTGGGCAAGTCACTTAACTTCTCTGGGCTTCAGTTACCTCATCTGTAAAATGGGGATTAAGACTGTGATCCCCCTGTGGGACAACCTGATCACCCTGTAACCTCCCCAGCGCATAGAACAGTGCTTTGCACATAGAAAGCGCTTAATAAATGTCATCAATAATTAATTAATTAATCACCCTGGTCCTTAGTACGGTGCCTGACACGTAGTAAGTGCTTAACTGATACCCTTAAAAAAAAAGAAACTGGCATTCTCGCTGATGAACAGATCACTGCTATTGAACTTTTCCCAGGCTCTCCACGTATTCAGCCTACCTTACCTATCTGCTCCTTTAATCCACCAATCCCCAACCCACTCTCTTCGTTCCTGCTAAGCAACGTCTAGACTGTAAGCTCATTGTGGGCAGAGAATATGCCCATTTATTGTTATACTGTACTCTCCCAAGTGCTTAGTACAGTGTTCTGTACAGAGTAAGTGCTCAATAAATACGATTGACTGAGTGAATGAGCCTCCTAACTAGACCTCTTTCTCTACTCTCCTACTTCTATTCCCACACTCATGCTGCTCCCCCAGCTTAGAATTACCTCCCTCCCCAAATCCATCAGACCACAGCCCTCCCCATATTCAAAGTCGTCCTGAAAACTCAACACTCCCCTATAAGCCTTTCCTGATTAAGTCCCAGCCCTCCAAGTTATATAAACCTTAAATATCACTTATGCCCTTGCTTTACTCATCCTCCACATATATGTATATACATTTATTCAATTATGTATTTACTTGATTACTCTGCAAGTACACTGTCTTGTCTGCCCCCTTAAGAACATAAGTTCCTTGTGGGCAGAAAAGGTGTGATATGTTTGGTATTTTTTAGTACAGTGCACTATACCAAGTGGGAGGATTTTTAAGTATTTTTTTATTCTTTTTTAAAAATGGTATTTGCTAAACATCAACTACGAATCAGGCACTGTATGAACCAATCAATCAATAAATAAATTGCATTTATTGAGCGCTTACTATGTGCAGAGCACTGTACTAAGCGCTTGGGAAGTACAAGTTGGCAACATATAGAGATGGTCCCTACCCAACAGTGGGCTCACAGTCTAGAAGGGGGAGACAGAGAACAAAACAAAACATATTAACAAAATAAAATAGAATAGATATGTACAAGTAAAATAAATAAATATATAGAGTAATAAATACGTACAAACATATATACATATATACAGGTGCTGTGGGGAAGGGAAGGAGGTAAGGCGGGGGGGGTGGAGAGGGGGAGGGGGGAAGAGGGGTCTCAGTCTGGGAAGGCCTCCTGGAGGAGGTGAGATCTCAGTAGGGCCTTGAAGGGAGGAAGAGATCTAGCTTGGCGGATGGGCAGAGGGAGGGCATTCCAGGCCCGGGGGAGGACGTGGGCCGGGGGTCGACGGCGGGACAGGCGAGAACGAGGCACAGTGAGGAGATTAGTGGCAGAGGAGCGGAGGGTGCGGGATGGGCTGTAGAAGGAAAGAGGGGAGGTGAGGTAGGAGGGGGCGAGGTGATGGACAGCCTTGAAGCCCAGGGTGAGGAGTTTCTGCCTGATGCGCAGGTTGATTGGTAGACATTGGAGATTTTTGAGGAGGGGAGTAACATGCCCAGAGCGCTTCTGGACAAAGACAATCCGGGCAGCAGCATGAAGTATGGACTGAAGTGGAGAGAGACACGAGGATGGGAGATCGGAGAGGAGGCTGATACAGTAGTCCAGACGGGATAGGATGAGAGCTTGAACGAGCAGGGTAGCGGTTTGGATGGAGAGGAAAGGGCGGATCTTGGCAATGTTGCGGAGCTGAGACCGGCAGGTTTTGGTGATGGCTTGGATGTCAGGGGTGAACGAGAGAGCGGAGTCAAGGATGACACCAAGATTGCGGGCCTGTGAGACGGGAAGGACGGTAGTGCCATCAACAGTGATGGGAAAGTCAGGGAGAGGGCAGGGTTTGGGAGGGAAGACAAGGAGTTCAGTCTTGAACATGTTGAGTTTTAGATGGCGGGCAGACATCCAGATGGAAATGTCCTGAAGGCAGGAGGAGAGGCGAGCCTGGAGGGAGGGGGAGAGAGCAGGGGCAGTGATGTAGATTTGGGTGTCATCAGCATAGAGATGATAGTTGAAGCTGTGGGAGCGAATGAGGTTACCAAGGGAGTGAGTGTAGATCAAGAACAGAAGGGGACCAAGAACTGAACCTTGAGGAACCCCTACAGTAAGGGGATGGGAGGGGGAGGAGGAGCCTGCAAAAGAGACTGAGAATGAATGACCGGAGAGATAAGAGGAGAACCAGGAGAGGACTGAGTCCGTGAAGCCAAGGTTGGATAGCGTTTTGAGGAGAAGGGGGTGGTCCACAGTGTCGAAGGCAGCTGAGAGGTCGAGGAGGATTAGGATAGAGTATGAGCCGTTGGATTTGGCAAGCAGGAGGTCATTGGTGACCTTTGAGAGGTCTGGGGTAAATATGCAAGCTAATCAGGTGGGACATACTCCATATCCCACTTGGGGCTCACAGTCTTAACCCCTATTATACAAATAAGGGAACTGAGGAGCAGAGAAGTTAAGTGACTTGCCCAGGGTCACACAGCAGACAAATGGCAGAGCCGGGATTAGATCCCAAATCCTTCTGACTCCTAGGGCCATTCTCTATCCACTAGTCCACACTGCTTCTCAATAAATACTGTCACTCCCACTAATAATAATAATGTTGGTATTTGTTAAGTGCTTACTATGTGCCAAGCAGTGTTCTAAGCGCTGGGGGGGATACAAGGTAATCAAGGTTGTCCCACGTGGGGTTCACAGTCTTCATCACCATTTTACAGATGAAAGAACTGAAGTACAGAGAAGATAAGTGACTTGCAATTGTGGTGTTTGCTAAGCACTCACTATGAGCCAGGAACTGTACTAAGAGCTCGGGTGAATATAAGCAAATTGGGTTGGACACAGTCCTTGTCCCACATGGGGCTCACAGTCTCAATTCCCATTTTACAGATGAGGTAACTGAGGCACAAAGAAGTGAAGTGACTTACCCAACTTCACAGCAGACATGTGGCGGAGCCAGGATTAGAATCCAAGACCTTCTGACTCTCAGGCCCGTGCTCTAGTCACTATACCAAGCGGCTTCTATGCGTGTTAGCCCAAGTGGCTAACACTACCACCATATGGCCCCTTTAATCCACCTTTAAAATATTCCATTAAAAGAGAATAGACTCATCTGAGGAAAACACCATTTAAATTATATTTGTAGTATTTTGGTCAAGAAATATATCATATGGTGGACATATCCAATTTCCGGAGCAAAGGTTCCCATTTACATTCTTTTAAGCACCAATTAAATTATTCTTATTCCTTCAAGAATACCTGAATAGAAGAATTTCTCCCTGTCAAAATGCCTGGGCTTTCAGTGCACAATCCATATCAAATGGAAATTACAATAAAAAAGATAATATGTGAAGTGAGGCCAGTTTGGGATTTAAAGAACTGCTGGCATTCTAATAGCCTAACTATTGGTTAAATTATTCTTTGACGCACATTCAAGTTGCTCATTTTAGAGGAAGATTATTCAATAGAAGTGTGTTTTACAAGGAAGCACCATTCAATCACTTTCCCTGAAAGCCCTAATTTTCCCAGAGATCAAATTGACTTTAATGGTGAAGCAGAAAAATGATAGCCTTTCAACTGACTAAGCGCCTCTGCTCCAGGTGATAAATCACCTACAATTACACTATTGAAGATCCAGTCTTAAGGTTCTCTGAATGGGAATACAGCATCTGCCTGCAGCCGAACCGATGACTCGGGAAATTGGTTTATCCAGTGTGCTTACCAACAAGGGCCAGTGGTTTCAGATGAACACCACTTCCTCTTTGCAAACAAGTACTTTTCTGCAGGTCAACCCAACCAGGGAAATAGAAATCATCTTTCCCATTAATAACGCCCCAAAGTGTACTGAGGATGATCCCACAACCAGCCATATTTACTGCTCCGAAACAACTCCATGAATGAAAAATTATTCAATTAGATGAAAATAATAAGGAAAAGTTTGTTTACTTAATTTCCAAGATGATAAGAGACCACTTAGGCCCTGAGGAAGCAGAGAAGGCATTCCTTCTGACTTCTCTTGCCAAATTCAATGGCCATCCTAATCCTCCTCGAACTCTACACTGTGGGCCACCCTTCTCCTGGAAACATTATCTAACCTTGGCTTCAGTGATTCTGTTCTCTTCCTATCTCTCTGGCCACTCCTTCTCTGTCTTCACAGGCTCCTCTCCCTCCGACAGTCTAACTGTGCTAGTCCCTCCTGGCTCAATTCTGGGTCCCCTTCAATTCTCCACCTATACCCACTCCCTCGGAGAACTCATTCACTCTCATGGCTTCAACTACCGTCTCTGCAGATGTTTGCTGTGTGACTTTGTGCAAGACACTTCACTTCTCTGTGCCTCAGTTACCTCATCTGTAAAATGGGGATTGAGCCTGTGAACTCCACACGGGACAGGGACTGATTGGATTGCTTAGATCTATCCAGCGCTTGGTACAGTGCCTGTCGCACACCACTTAACAAATACCGTTATATTTATTATTATTATTCCCAAATCTACCTCTCCAGATCTGACCCCTCTCCTTCCCTACAATCGCATATTTCTTCCTGCCTTCAAGATATCCCTTCTTGGATGTCCCACCAACACCTCATCTTCCCATAGAACACAGGTCTGCGAGTCAGAAGATCATGGGTTCTAATCCCAGCTCCACCACATGTCTGCTGTGTGACCTTGGGCAAGTCACTTCACTTCTCTGGACCTCAGTTACCTCATCTGTAAAATAGGGATTAAGAGTGTGAGCCCTATGTGTGACAAAGACTGTATCCAACCTAACCTGTAACTACCACAGCGCTTAGAACAGTGCCTGGCACATAGTAAGTGTTTAACAAGTACCACAATTACTATTATGATTATCCAAACCTTGTCCTTCCTGACTTTCTCATCATTGTGGGCAACATCACTATCGTCCCTGCTTCACAAGCCTGGAACTTTGGCATTATCCTTGTCTCATCTTCAATCCCCATATTCAATCTGTCACCAAATCCCGTAAAACATCTTTAGAATCTACCCTTTTCCCTCCATCCAAACTGCTACCTCACTGATCCAAGCATTTATCCTCTCCCAACTAGACTACTTGACTGCAACAGACTCCTTGCTGACCTCCCTGCCTCCTGTCTCTCCTCACTCTGGGCCATACTTCACTCTGCTGCCCCAATAATTTAAAAAAAAAAATCCTCAGTCCACATCTCTCCTCTATGCAAAAAAAGCCTCCAATGGTTGCCCATCTAGTTCTGTCACAAAAAGAAACTACTTAACATCAGCTTTAAGGCATTCAATCAGCTCTCCCCTTCTTACCTTACCTGGCTGATTTCCTATCACCCAACTCACACACTTGGCTCCTCTAACACCAACACACTCAATTTACCTCAATCTCATCTTTCTTGCCACCGATCCCTTGCCCACGACCTCCCTTTGGCCTGAAGTTCCCTCTTCCTTCAAATCTGAGAGACCACCACTCTCCCCACCTTCAAAACCATCGTAAAATCACATCTCTTTCCCCAAGTCCTCACTTCCCCCATTTGCTCTCCCCTCAGTGTTTCTTATGCAGTTGGCTATGTTTGTTTATTTTTTTCTTTTTAACGGTATTTGTTAAGCACTAACTACGTGTCAGGCTCTGTTCTAGGAGCTGAGGTGGATACAAGCTGTCCCACATGGGGCTCACGGTCTTAATCCCCATTTTGCAGATGAGGTAACTGAGGCTCAGATAAATTAAATAACTTGCTCAAGGTCACACAGCAGCAGGATTAGAACCCAGCCCTGTGCTCTATCCACTGGGCCATGCTGTTTCTCTGCTTTAAGTCCCTTGAATTTCACCTCACCCCCAGAGCACTTATGTATATGTCCACTTCTAATTTTAACTTCTTGTCTCCTCCTGCAGTCTGTAAACTCCAGATGGACACAGCTCATGGCTACCTATCTACTGTGCTGTACTCTCCCATGCTCAGTGCAGTGATTTGCATAGAAAGTGCCAAATAAATACCATTGATGGATTCTAGACAGACCTCTCCAAATCCAACAACTTCCAGTCCGGACATGTAACGAAGGTAACAATAATAATAACAATTCTGACTGTGAGAAATGTCACTATCTTGTGCTAAAGGGAATACCTTCTTCCCCCGCACCGTCCTACTTCCTAAGTGCAAAGGCAGTCTACAAAGCAGTGGGATTTTCTGGCTGGACAAAGAGGTTCGGATCTAGTAACGGCATATTCTACCTTTGCTGAAGACAAAAAACATTAGAGGAATGAGGGAATTCAGCAGTATGCATTTGGATTGGGTTTGCTTTATAAAAACTTCCATCAATGAAATATCCCCTTATACTGTTCTTATAGAAGTTGTCTGCCCAGGAGATAGAGGAAAATGAAGGAAGTCTTTGCCTAGAAAGGGATTCCATGATGTCCACAACATCTCCATCCTGGAAATGTGGCATAGGATCAAATGTGGCAAAAAATATATGGAACTCCTGTGAAAGAACACAAAGATGGTACTTGTTCTTGAAGTTGGCAAAATGCTCGTTACGAGCATCTTAGTACTCTGGTAGTGGCTTCTCTTTGATGCAGTTTGTCTGGGTCATATGAGAAAGGTCTTTGTAATGCTGAGGTTAGTTCTAATCTTGAAATTATTGTAAGGGGAGAAAATGACATTGGACAGAAACAATGGGTCTGGTTTTAAAAATATCCTTAGAAATCTGAAACAAAGGAGAGTCTGTAATTAGGGTTTGACATTCTCCTGTTCCCTGGGATGATGTAATGGCCGGGAAAAAAGGCAGCTTTCAGTGAGAGGAATCTGAGCTCACAGCTCTTAAATAGCAAAGTAGGATCTTGGGGTGAGAATTCCCGGTCTTGGGGATGGATAAATGGCCAGCTCCTTCTTACAAAGCATCCACCAGTTACCGATTTAAGGAAAGAGTTGCAGGAGCACCAGGGAAGGGTTCAACCAATGCCACCGAGATATTGTGCTTGCACCCATTTTAAAAATTCTAGTGTGAATCTCTAAGAATTTCCACAGAATAATTAACTGGCTAACTTCTCAAAGCCTAGAGGTTCCTTTCCACCCTACACCCAATATGTGATGTCCTCGTATGGAATCACTGGTCAGCAATCAATAATCATTAAATCAATCAATCCATCATATTCACTGAGCGCTTACTGTGTGCAGAGCACAGTACTAAGCACTTGGGAGGGTACAATATAACAGAGTTGACAGACACACTCCCTGCCCACAACAAGCTTACAATCTAGAGGGGGAGATGATATAAGTACACATAAATAAATAAATTATGGGCATGTACACGAGTACTGTGGGGCTGAGAGAGGCGTAACTAAAGGGAGCAAATCAGGGTGACAGAAGGGATTGGGAGAAGAGGAAATCAGGGCTTAGTCAGGGGAGGTCTCTTGGAGGAGATCTGCCTTTGATAAGGCTTTGAAGATGAGGAGACCAATGACACTGAGCCCCTTCCTTCCTCTCCCCCTCATCCCCCTCTCCATCCCCCCCATCTTACCTCCTTCCCTTCCCCACAGCACCTGTATATATGTATATATGTTTGTACATATTTATTACTCTTTTTATCTATTTATTTATTTTACTTGTACATATCTATTTATTTTATTTTGTTAGTATGTTTGGTTTTGTTCTCTGTCTCCCCCTTTTAGACTGTGAGCCCACTGTTGGGTAGGGACTGTCTCTATATGTTGCCAATTTGTACTTCCCAAGCGCTTAGTACAGTGCTCTGCACATAGTAAGTGCTCAATATGATTGATGATGATGATGACACTAAATCATATGGATGTTCCAACTCCTTGACTGTCTCTTACCTCCAACTTAGGCTGCAGGTTTGGTATCCTCCCTGAACCCTGATTTCAGCTTTGGAGTCCTTTCCTGGTAGTCTCTATGCTTAGTACAGTGATCTGCACAGAGTAAGTGCTAAATACCATAGATTGATTGAGTTTTCCAGACAGTTCTCCACCTCTACCCCATCTACCTAAGCGTCTGACCCCATTCCCTTTCATCTTCTAAAGTCACTCGCTCCCAACTCCTCCCCCAAGTGCAGACTCTGTGACTGTAACCAAGCATGACTGAGCTGGTGTGGGGTCCCCGGGCTGGGAATCTTGGGGGTGTACCGATGTAGGATAGGAGCAGCCCCTCCCTGGAGTCCCTTGCTGGCCAGAAGAACGAAGGCTCAGCTATCTGCATGATGAAAATGATGGATTAGGAGGAGAGAAATGGATGTACAGACTGTACGGTTTGGTGGCCCCTTACTAGGAAGCCCAGAAAAACCTCCGCTTAGTTGGGGAAATGGTTTGTTTGTATTAGTGCAGTCACCTGCAAGAAGATGCTAAACTTCTTGAAGGCTCAGATCTGATATTCTAATCCTTTTAGAACTACTGTTGTCATCTTCATGTGGTAAATAAATGAACGTTCTGAGAATCCTGGATAAATGCCACCGACGGAATGTAATTAAAAGAGAAGACTGTTGAAAGTGACTTTAAATCATTCAGGACCAAAGGCTGTCTTTCTATTCCCTACCTCAAACTCTTACGGAAAGATTTCACAGGCTCACTTGGTAACTTGTCTCAGGGCTTTACAACACTGGCAGCCAACAGAAGAGATAAAAATCAATCAATGGTATTTATTGAGCACTTACTGTATGCAGAACACTGTACTAAGCGCTTGGGATCGTATAATACAAGAGAGATGATAGATCCATTCCCTGACCACAGTGAGTTTACAATCTAGAGGCTGATAGTCTAAGAAACAATTGTTTTCCAAGCACTTTATACTATAATAAAGCATACACGAGAGAAGCAGCGTGGCCTAGTGGAAAAAGCACAGGCTTGGAAATCAGAGGACCTGGATTCTAATCCCGGCCCCGCCACTTGTCTGCTGTTTGATCTTGGGCAAGACCCTTCACTTCTCTGTGCCTCAGTTCCCTCATCTGTAAAATGGGGATTAAAGCTGTGAGCTCAATGTGGGACAGGGACTGTGTCCAAGCTAATTAGCTTGTATCTATCCCAGCACAGTGCTTGGCACATAGTAAGCAATTAACAAATAACATTAAAAATAATAATTATAATACTATTTTACAGTTGCAACTTAGATTGGGCAACGGTTCTGGCTAGATTACTATGGCCCTGGAAGGTCGGAAATTAGGTTCAGCTCTTTTTATCTAGCAGGCTGAACTACTCTTTGCACTTGGATCTAAGAAATTTGGACATTTAATAGTCACCCCATCCCCAGCACTTTATGTGCATATATTTAAATTATACATTATAAATTATTTATTCCTATTAATGTCTACCCGCCCCCCCCAAGACTGCAAGCTCGCTATGGGCAAGGGATGTGTCTCCTAATTTGGTTGTAGTGCACACTTCCAAGCACTCAGCACAGTGCTCTGCACTTAGCAGGTATTCATAAGTACCACTGATTGGCCGATTCATTGACTGAAGCTGTGAGTTACAGCCCTGGCCAAGATCCGGCCAGACGAGGCTGCCACAAGCCCTGAGGTCCCCAACCAGTTTACACTCTAAAGAGCTAACAAAGCCTCACTGCTTGGCTTGCCCACTGCTAAATGCACAAATTGTCTAATATTGATGGCATTTGTTAAGCGCTTACTATGTGCCAAGCATCAGGTTGTCCCACGTGGGGCTCACAGTCTTAATCCCCATTTTACAGATGAGGGAACTGAGGCACAGAGAAGTTAAGTGACTTGCCCAAAGTCACACAGCTGACAAGCAGAGGAGCAGGGATTAGAACCCACTACCTCTGATTCCCAAGCACGGGCTCTTGCCACTGAGCCACGCTGCTTAATAATAATGATAATAGAGTTGGCGCTTAATAATTATGGTGCTTGTTAAGTGCTTACTGTGCCAAGCACTGTTCTAAATGCTAGGGTAGATAAAAGTTAATCGGGTTGGACACAGTCCCTGTCCCACATGGGGCTCTCATGCTTAATCCCCATTTTACAGATAAGATAACTGAGGCACAGAGAATTTACTTCTCATATTTTTAAACACATTATGTGCCAAACACTGAACTAAGCACTGGGATAGATGTAAAATAATCAGATTGGACATAGTCCCTTTCCCACTGGGGCTCACAATCTAAGCTGGAGGGACAACTTGGATTTTACAGATGAGGAAACTGAAGCATACAGAAGTGAAGTAACTTGCCTAAAGTGATCCAGCAGGTAAATGGCGGAGCTAGGATTAGAATCTTGATCCTTTGACTCCCAAGCTCTTTCCACAAGGATATGCTGCTTTTTTCAAATTTTTTATTTTGGTACTTGTTAAGGCCTTACTATGTGTCCAGCACTCTTCTAAGGGCAGCGGTAAAGACAAGTTAATCAGATTGGACACAGTTCCTGTCCCACAAGGGGCTCACGGTCTAAGTAGGAGAGAGAACAGTTTTTTAATCCCCATTGTACAGATGAGGAAACTGAGGCACAGAGAAGTTACTTCTCATATTTGTTAAACACTTATTATGTGCCAAACACTGAACTAAGCACTGGGATAGATGTAAAATAATCAGATTGGACATAGTCCCTTTCCCACTGGGGCTCACAATCTAAGCTGGAGGGACAACTTGGATTTTACAGATGAGGAAACTGAAGCATACAGAAGTGAAGTAACTTGCCTAAAGTGATCCAGCAGGTAAATGGCGGAGCTAGGATTAGAATCTTGATCCTTTGACTCCCAAGCTCTTTCCACAAGGATATGCTGCTTTTTTCAAATTTTTTATTTTGGTACTTGTTAAGGCCTTACTATGTGTCCAGCACTCTTCTAAGGGCAGCGGTAAAGACAAGTTAATCAGATTGGACACAGTTCCTGTCCCACAAGGGGCTCACGGTCTAAGTAGGAGAGAGAACAGTTTTTTAATCCCCATTGTACAGATGAGGAAACTGAGGCACAGAGAAGTTACTTCTCATATTTGTTAAACACTTATTATGTGCCAAACACTGAACTAAGCACTGGGATAGACATAAAATAATCAGATTGGACATAGTCCCTTTCCCACTGGGGCTCACAATCTAAACTGGAGGGACAGCTTAGATTTTACAGATGAGGAAACTGAAGCACACAGAAGTGAAGTAACTTGTCTAAGGTGATCCAGCAGATAAATGGCGGAGCTAGGATTAGAACCTTGATCCTTTGACTCCCAAGCTCTTTCCACCAGGATATGCTGCTTTTTTCAAATTTTTTATTTTGGTACTTGTTAAGCCCTTACTATGTGTCCAGCACTCTTCTAAGGGCAGTGGTAAAGACAAGTTAATCAGAATGGACACAGTTCCTGTCCTACAAGGGGCTCATGGTCTAAGTAGGAGGGAGGACAGTTTTTTAATCCCCATTTTACAGATGAGGAAACTGAGGTACAGAAAAGTTCGATGCCTTTCCCAAGGTCACACTGCTGGCAACTGGCCAAGCTGGGATTATAACCCAGGTCCTCTCGCTCCCTCGCAGACCTGTGCTCTTTCCACCAGGCCACACTACTCTTCTGTTTTGGTTTCCTTTCGACTTGAGTGGAAACAAAACAGATCATTACCGTGCGCATTTTACCTTACTATTTGAGTTAAATAGGTGGACATATTTGGATAGTTGAGCGGTCACTGGCACCTGGAGGCCTCTGAAACAAGAACCAGCCCCTGAAGAGTTGAAATGTCCCTGAAGAGATCACAGACACAAAGAACCGGAAAGATCCTGCTTCCCGGGAGAAAAAACGCAATTTGAAAAATGACTCCTCAGACCCAGTGGTTAAAAACTAAAACATTCACTCCTCTGCTTACCTTTGCCTCTTCATTGACATCCCAAGTGAAAGACACAGCATTATAGGCGATTTCTTCAATATTTCCAATTGTATTAAAGCTTTCTTTGTAATCAGCTGTAAAACACGAGAAGATCAAAGTTTTAAGAAAGTGCTTTATAACACTTATTTTCATAACATTTTCCAGAGGCTCGGGCTAACTTTTCCTTTTCTTCTATTTAAATTTATGATGATCATAAAGGATTTCACACGCACACTATTTCATTGAGCAGCGTGGCTCAGTGGAAAGAGCACGGGCTTTGGAGTCAGAGGTCATGGGTTCGAATCCCAGCTCTGCCACATGTCTGCTGTGTGACCTTGGGCAAGTCACTTAACTTCTCTGAGCCTCAGTTACCTCATCTGTAAAATGGAGATTAAGAGTGTGAGCCCCATGTGGGACAACCTGATCACTTTGTATCCCCCCAAGCGCTTAGAACAGTGCTTTGCACATAGTAAGCACTTAATAAATGCCAACATTATTATTATTATTACTAATATTTGTTTTAGAAAACATGTTAACTTGGTCCATTATTACGGCAACAAATTCCAGAGAAGTCCTCATCTCAACTGAATTTTATTAGTTTAATTTTTAATGTAGATGCAATTCTTCCCACTATTGACCTCCCTCTCTCGCTCCACTGTTAAGGTGATAGAAAGGACAGTCAGTTTTCCTGTAATACATATTTTCATTATATGATTTGGAAATAGCACACTGGCATCAGTCTATTTGGGGATAACACAATCCAAAAGCTGGTCCAACGATATTTGGGGTAGGAAGAAGGGGTGCTTCCTCTAGACTGTAAGCTTCTTGTAGGCAGGGAATGTGTCTACCAACTTTTCTGTTGTACTCACCGAAGTGCTTAGTAGAGAGACACACACCCTGCCCACTATGACCTTACAGCTACAGATATCACCAACAGAGAAGCAGCATGGCTTAGTGGAAAGAGCACGGGCTTGGAATTCAGAGGAAGTGAGTTCTAACCCCGACTCCGCCCTTGTCTGCTGTGTGACCTTGGGCAAATCACTTAACTTCTCCGTGCCTCAGTCACCTCATCTGGAAAACGGGGATTAAAACTGTGAGCCCCACGTGGGACAACCTGTGAGCCCACTGTTGGGTAGGGACTGTCTCTATATGTTGCCAACTTGTACTTCCAAGCGCTTAGTACAGTGCTCCGCACATAGTAAGCGCTCAATAAATATGATTGATGATGATGATGATTACCCTGTATCTACCCCAGTGCTTAGAATAGTGCTTGGCACATAGTAAGCACTTAATGCCATAATAATAAAATAATAATAGTAATAAATATTTATCCTGAACTAAAGCAGCTCTCAGTTGTTTCATGGATCACCATTCCCTCACCATCTGCAACCTTCAAGACTGTGAGCCCACTGTTGGGTAGGGACTGTCTCTATATGTTGCCAACTTGTACTTCCCAAGTGCTTAGTACAGTGCTCTGCACACAGTAAGCGCTCAATAAATATGACTGATTGATTGATTCCGACCATGCCTCATTTCCAGATCATTTTCAGAAGAAAATTATCATCGTCAAGTAACGGTCTCTTTTGGCTGGTAGTATACTTAATGCTAGCCAGCTCTTCTTCCCCTTTCCCCTCCCCATTAAATCTAACCTTATCTCATTTACTAACCTCTTGGTTTTTGAGCTTTGCAAAGGAAAAACCAAAGATCAGAGAGAGCCAGGCTGGGAGTCAGAAGAGAATGTTCCCCATTAGGAAGGGAGGATCCGAGGCTGAGCAGGAAGAGCACTGTACTAAGCACTTAGTACAGTGCTCTGCACACAGTAAGCACTCAATAAATATGACAATGAATGAAAGAGGCAGTGAGGTAGGTTTTTTACTCCTTCCTGAAGAACATCCACCATGAATGCTGAGGGTCCCGGGTCCTTAGGCTCCTTCCTCTCAGTCTCACTGGAAAATAAGAATTCAATATCTCTTCTCCCTCCTACTTAGACTGTGAGCCCCAGGTGGGACAGAGACTGTGTCCAACCTGATTATCTTGTTGCTAGCCCAGCACTTTGAGCGGTGCTCAGCATTCATTCAATCGTATTTACTGAGCACTTACTGTATGCAAAGCACTGTACTAAGCACTTGCGAGAGTACAATATGACAATAAATGGACACATTCCCCATCCACAGTGAGCTTGCAGCCTAGAGAGGACCAGAGTAGATTGTAAGCCCCCAGTGAGTGTCGAACAAAGATCACAGTTGTTATTACTATTGTTAGTATCACCCTAGATGAACATCAACGTCTACAAATGGCCTATATATTGTTCTTGCACGGCTGTGTGAGCCTACTCCAGCCAGGACCGTGATCATTTAGGCTCAGGGCCTTCAATGGGGACCCTGAAGAGGACTCTCTGCAAAACTCATTGTGGTCAGGGAACTTGTCTGCTAATTCTGTTGCATTGTACTCTCCCAAGCGCTATCTTACAGTATTCCAGTCACAGTACGTGTTCAATAAATGCAACTGATTGACTGATTGATTGGAAGACTAGCCGGGGCAAAGATCATTCTCATTCTAGACTCATACACTCTCAACCTTGTCCTGCCTCTGGCCTGGAACACCCTCCCTCTTCATATCCGACAGACCTATATGCTCTGCACATAGTAAGCGCTCAATAAATACGATTGATGATGATGACCATCACTCTCCCCACCTTCAAAGCCTTATTAAAAGCACATCTCTACCAAGAAACATTCCTAAACCACTACTTCCTCTTTTCACACTCTCTTCTGCATCGATCAATCCATCAATGGTGTTTATTGAGTGCTTATGAAGTGCAAAGCACTGCACTAAGCACTTGGAAGAGTACAGAGAAGCAGCGTGGCTCAGTGGAAAGAGCATGGGCTTTGGAGTCAGAGGTCACGGGTTCAAATCCCGGCTCTGCCAACTGTCAGCTGTGTGACTTTGGGCAAGTCACTTAACTTCTCTGTGCCTCAGTGACCTCATCTGTAAAATGGGGACGAAGACTGTGAGCTCCCTGTGAGACAACCTGATCACCTTGTAACCTCCTCAGAGCTTAGAACAGTGCTTTGCACATAGTAAGTGCTTAATAAATGACATTATCATTATTATTATTATTATGCAACAGAATTAGCAGACACGTTCCCTGCTCATAACGGGCTTATAGTCTACAGGGGGAGACAGATATTAATATGAATATGCAATTTATAGCGTATAATTTAAAGATTCATTCATTCATTTATTCAATCGTATTTATTGAGCACTTACTGTGTGCAGAGCACTGTTCTAAGCGCTTGGGAAGTACAAGTTGGCAACATATAGAGACGGTCCCTACCCAACAGCGGGCTCACAGTCTAGAAGGGGGAGACAGACAACAAGACAAAACATATTAACAAAATAAAAGTGTTGTGGGGTTGGGGTGAATATCAAATGCCCAAAGGTCACAGATCCAAGTGCACAGAAGATGCAGAAGGGAGAGTGACCCGGGGAAAAGAGGGCTTAATTGGTGAAGGCCACTTGGAGATAATAATAATAAGGGTATTTGTTACGTGCTATGTGCCAAGCACTGTTCTAAGCGCTGGGGTAGATGCAAGGTAATCAGGCTATCCCACTTGGGGCTCACAGTCTTAGTCCCCATTTTACAGATGAGGTAACTGAGGCACAGAGAAGTTAAGTGACTGTGACCTTACCTCCGTTACACTGTGCCTCATTTCCTCTTCTCTCACTCCCTTCTGCACCACCCTTGCATTTGGATTTGCACCATTTATTCACCACTGCACTCAGCCCCACAGCAGTCAGTCAATCATATTTATTGGCCACTTTCTGTGTGCAGAGTACTGTACTAAGGGCTTTGGAGAGTACAATATAACAATAAGCAGACACATCCCCTGCCCACAATGAGCTTACAATCTAGAGCTCACAGTACATATCGGTAATTTATGGATTTATATTAATGTCTGTCTCCCCTTCTCGACTGTAAGCTCCTTATGATTAGGGAATGTGTCTACCAACTGTGTTACATTATACTCTCCCGAGTGCTTAGTACAGTGCTCTGCATATATTACACATTCAATAAATATGATCGGTTGACTGATTGAGAGGCTTCGGCTAGGCAGGGCTCCTCGTACGCCCACTCGTTAGGGCTGCTGAGCTGACAGATTCAGGAAATGAGCTCTTTTCAGGCAGCCCAGTGGGGACCCAGGGGGGATTAAGGAGATCTTAGGTAAGACTTCAGGAGGCTCAGTAGAGTCATGTCTTTCCAAGTCCCTCTGAGCCTCAACTGAACAGATATTATAAGTGCCTGATGCCGCCAAAACGCCTAAAGCCAAACATGAGCTGAGATTACCCAAGTCTCCCTGAGTTGTAAACAAAAATCATGTCTTTCCTGTGCGATGCAATTTTTTGGTTTCCATTAAAAAGTTCCCATCCAAATCCAAGCCGAAAGAACATCATCTGTAGCCATAGACCTTGTTTCTCCAAACCGTGTTGGAATGTTTTCAGAGCCTGCTTCTCCAAACACAGCTACTGAAGACATAGAGCCAGGGGTGTTGCGGGGGGGAATGGAAGGAAGCAGGAATTCTTTTCATGCTTTTAAGCTGTTTTAATTCTGTAACTTTACTCCTCATTCTTTGGGGGCACTGACAACTTGACTGCAGTTTCACTCCGACACATCCCTGATGCCTGTCAGTCAGGCATGCTCATTTGCAGCGGTCACCAATCGAAAAATATACTCGATGATGGAGAAAGAGCCCAGGCCAATGTACTCTTTTTGTCTACCTCGATTACCCACTCATTATAACTATTCTGGATGGAAGCTTCTAACCACAGAGAAAATAACTTCCAGCCAGATGCTTCTCTGAAATGTTACAAGGGGTAGGCCATGTTTACTGATTACGAACCCTGCCCACATCCATATTCACTGGTCAATTATTGAACCCGTCTAAACACTAGCAGAGGCAGCCCTGGCTATTTTCAAGGGCTTTTAGCAGCTGTGTGTGTTTCCACGAATGAATGTGTTATTTCCCTAGTAGAAAAAAAGGGCTAATGCCTTCTCTTTGACTGGGCCCCAGGTAAAAATGCTCCTACCAAAAAAAATAATTAAAAGTCAGCATTAGATTTAAATATATTTTCAGAGATAAAAGAGTATAATTAATATAAAATGACTCTCTCTGGCAGGCAGAGATGTTGTCCGGACTAGTGAAACAATGTACCTGGAATGCTTGAAATAGCCTAGGGCACTAGGAAGAATTCAGTCAGAGCACATCAGAGGCCAGAAAGATGCTACTTATTAGATTCCATAACTGGGAACGACTTTGCAACTTTAACTTTGTATTTTGGGGGGCTTTTTCAGTGGTATTTTTTCATCATTTTCTATGTGCCAAGCACTGTGCTGAACATGGGGGCAGATCCAAGATCATCAGGTTGGATACAGTCCATGTCCCACATGGGGCTAACAGGCTTAACCCACATTTTACAGATGAGGGAACTGAGGGACAGAGACATTAAGTGATGTGCCCAAGGTCACCCAGCAGATGAGGGGCAAAGCCAGGATTAGATTCCAGGTCCTCTGATTCCCAGTGCTCTTTCCACTAGGCCATGTTGAGGAACCAAAGGCTTCATCTACCAAAATGCATATGGAGTACAAAAATCTTTACACAATTCCCACAGTCTAGCATGCTACTGCCAGGGGTGCACAACGTACAGCACAGAATTTCGCATGCACACATGCAGGCTGCCAATGGTTTGGGAGGGATGACCCCTAGACTGTAGGCACACTGTGGGCAGGGAATGTGTCTGTTAATTGTACTCTCCCAAACGCTCAGTACAGTGTTCTGCACAGAGTAAGCACTCAATAAATACCATTGACAAACATTTTGAGCTGGACTTCCAGTCTCTCTCCTCCTACATCTCTTGAAAAAACACTCCTGTAAGATTCCGATCACGGCAGAAGTGACCCAAGATGGTGCCTTGGTGGCCCATAAACTCTCTGGACCCTGCCTTCTCCCCATCCCCACCCTCTCTAAAATCCCTGCTCTCTTTCCTGATTTCAGACTCAAGATGAAAAGTTGGCACCTATCCACGCACATATGTGCACACGCAAATTCAGAGCGAGAGAGAGAAAAAGAATACCACATGTAAGCCTTCCGATGCTAGTGATTTGTTTACAAAGAGTTCAAACAACAGAGTGACAATACGACAGTCAGCTTGAGATCAAAGATGAATTTATAGAGCTACCCAACCTTCTAAATGACTGAATGCTAATCTGAGTATCTGATCTCGTGATCAGTTCTATCAGGGTTCCTTAACATGAGAAGTTAGCATGGCTGAGTGGAAACAGCACGTTGGGAGTCAGAGGATGTGGGTTCTAATCCCAGCTCCACCACTTGTCTGCTGGGTGACCTTGGGCAAGTCACTTAACTTCTCTGTGCCTCAGTTACCTCATCTGTATAATGGGGATTAAGACTGTAAGTCCCATGTCGGACAACCTGATTACCTTGTATCTACCCCAGCGCTTAGAATGCTGCTTGGCACATAGCGCTTAACACCATTATTATTATTCTGCCATATTTAACATTCAGTGATAAAACAGGATCATAAGCATCAAGAGCCTAGAGTGAAATTAATTTACAATCATCAAAAGTATGTTTCTCTGATTATGACTTGCACCTCTAATAAATGAATGACAGTTAGATACTGGTCCCACTCCCTGTTAGGATGTGAGCCCTACTGGGGATGGGGTGTCACTAAGTAATTCATTCATTCATTCAATCGCATTTATTGAGCACTTACTGTGTGCAGAGGACTGTACTAAACACTTGGGAACTACAAGTCAGCAACATATAGAGACAGTCCCTAACCGACAATGGGTTCACAGTCTAGAAGGGGAGACAGACAACATTTATTATTTAGTATAAACACTAAATACTAATACTAAATAATTAATACTAATTTAGTATTTAGTATTTATTCATTCATTCATTCAGTCAGTCGTATTTATTGAGCACTTACTATGTGCAGAGCTCTGTACTAAGCACTTGGGAAGTACAAGTTAGCAACATATAGAGACGGTCCCTACCCAACAGCGGGCTCAAAGTCTAGAAGGGGGAGTGCTTGGTGTATGTAGAGCACTGTACTAAGCCCTGGGAGAGAATGCACAGGTGAGAATTAGACACAATCCCTGTTTTCTGGCAGGGAGAGTGTAAGTGGGGAGAAGAGACTAGAGATAGACACGTCAGGAAGGATGAAAAACTAAAAACACAAGACAAATACACAAAATAAAACCCAATTCAGTAGGGAACTGTGGCTAGAGGAGCAGAATTTCAGACTCTTCGGGGCTCAGAGCTCAGGACGGGAGTATCTTCTATCTACCTCAGAGTTTAGCACAATGGATAGTATATAGTGAGCTTCTCTACACCATAAGCTCATTGTGGGCAGGGAATGTGACTTCTTACTGTTATATTAAACGCACCCAAGAGCTTAGAACAGTGCTCTGCAGACAGTAAGCGCTCAATAAATATGTTTGAATGAATTGAATGAATCTTAAATACCACAATTATAATTAAGATACCCTAACAGCTGAATGAGGGGCAAAGGGAGGAGAGAGGATGCGGTGAAGTACACGGTTCAGACAATGTAGTTTAATACCGATTCTGTGTTCTGCCAAGAAAAGAGAGGCTCCTTGGGGACAGAAACTGCTCAAGAACTATGACACTAAGAGGCAACACCAGAAACATAGGGATGAACTTAAAATGGCAGACGTCAGAACAATTGGGCAGTCTTTGTGTGTTCATGCTGTGATGCACTGTAGTGACATCTGCCATTCCCATGTTAGCTATTTCCGTCCTATCCACAACCTTGGGTAACACTCACCCACAATGGCATAAACTTTGAAAACCAAAAAACAACTATCTAGTCAGTCAATTTGGCCTAAAGTCAGTCAGTCGGTCAATGGTATTTACTGAGCACTTATTGTGTACATAGACTGTATTAAGTGCTTGGTAGAGTACAATGTAACAATGTAACAGACACATCCCCAGCCCAAAATGAGATTAGGTTTATGCCTGTCTCCTCCACGTTACATCTGTTGAGCAGTCAATAAATTCTACTACCACTACTACTTCTACTATGAAAAGCAGCACAGCATAGCAAATAGAGCATGGGTCTCTGGGAGTCAGAAAGTTACGGGCTCTAATACCGGCTCTGCCATTTTTCTGCTGTGAGACCTTGGACAAGTCACTTCACTTCTCAGTGCCTCAGCTACCTCATCTGTAAAATGGGGATTGAGAGTGGGTGTCCCACCTAGGACAGGGATTGTGTCCAATCCAATCTGACCGTACCTACTCCAGCACTTAGCAGAGTGCCTGGCACAGAGTAAGTGCTTAACAAATACCACAATTCCTATTATTACTATATGATCCAGGACCTCTAACCTATCTACATCAGACTGGAAAGGGCTAGGAAAGATGGTCCCAGGCTGAGTCTCTGGACCTGGGAAAAGGACATGACTTGGCCCTACTCCATCTGGTTACAAGGTTGCAGTTACCGAGACAGTGACATGGTAAAAATTAAACCCTAAATTCCCAAGCAGCTTCATGACTTCAGAAGAAAATGCAACAGAGGGCACATAATCTTGGCAACACGATGGTTCCAGCTGAGAAGCAGCGTGGCTCATTGGAAAGAGCACAGGCTTTGGAGTCAGAGGTCGTGGGTTTGAATCCCGGCTCCGCCAAAGTCTGCTGTGTGACCTTGGGCAAGTCACTTAAATTCTCTGAGCCTCAGTTACCTCATCTGTAAAAATGGGGATTAAGGCTGTGAGCCCTACGTGGGACAACTTGATCACATTATACCCCCCCAGCGCTTAGAACAGTGCTTTGCACATAGTAAGCGCTTAACAAATGCCATTATTATTATTATTCCAGGACAAACGCAGAACTACAACAAAATCATTTGGCACTGTCATTCATTCACTTGTATTTATTGAGGGCTAACTGTGTGCAGAGTACTGTACTAAGTGCTTGGGAGAGTACAAAACAACAAAAGACACACTCCCTGCCCACCACAAGCTTACAGTCTACCCTGTCCAAAGACCTGGACCCAGGCGATTATTAAGCACTTCTGGCTAACCTGATTTAAGACAGCTGCACAACAGTTGGTCATAGCTGACCCTTTAACACCGCTTAAAGGAAGCAGGGCTGGGAAGGCGATCCAGCCTTACTGCCTTCCGTGAGGCTGTTAGAAAAGGCCACGAAGCTGGTGGTAGATCCGTGGATTATGCTCTCCACCCCCAGGAAAATATATCCCACTCCACAGCCTCTGAGCATCATTAAATGGATTTGAATCTCCGCTCTCCAGAGGCGCATGTGCAAGAAGAAACACCTCAAAGGGAATACCTTGCTTCTCGAATGGTTTTATCGGGTCTCGCCTGAGACACAGTAAATGCAAACAAGTTCACCAACCATGAGGTCTTGGAATGTATTTCACCATATTGCTCATGACCATCTACCAGTGGCATTTATTGAGTGCTTACTGTGTGCAGAGTTCTGTAGTTAGTGCTTAGGAAAGTACAATACAACAGAGTTGGCAGAAGCGATTTCTGCTTCTAAAGTTCCTATAGTCCTTAGACTGTAAGCTCATTGTGGGCAGGGAATGTGTCTGTTTATTGCTGTACTGTACTTCTCCAAGCACTTAGTACAGTGTTCCGCACATAGTAAGTGCTTAATAAATACAACTGAATGAATGAATGCCCACAACAAGCAGAGTGACCTGGGAGCCAGAGGACTTGGGTTCTAATCCTGGCTCTGTCGCTTTCTCTGGGCCTCAGTTACCTCATCTGTAAAATGGGGATTAAGACTGTGAGCCTTATGCGGGACAGGGAAGGTGTCCAACTTTATTATCATTATTACCTCGAGGCTTAGTACAGTGCTTGGAAAATAGTAAACACTTAAAAAACACCTTTTTTTTAAAAAAAAATTACAGTCCAGAGGAAACAATGCAGTTTATATGAGAGGGACACAGGAGTAGACCAGATGAGAGTTGGGTTTTCTAACAGCTTCTAGACAGTGACCAGAACTGCACTCAATTATAAGAAAACACTAATAATAATAATAATAATAAGAAGAAGAATACATAATTGTAGGTTTTGTTAAGCACTTACTATGTGCAAGGGGCTGAACTAAGCATTGCATTGGACACAAGCTAATTCATTCATTCAATCGTATTTATTGAGTGCTTACTGTGCGCAGAGCACTGTACTAAGCGCTTGGGAAGTACAAGCAAATCAGTTGGGACACAGTCCCTGTCCCACATGGGGCTCACAGTTTCGATCCCTATTTTACAGGTAAGGTTACTGAGGCAGAGGGAGGCAAACTGACTTGCCCAAGGTCCCACAACAGACAAGTGGCAGAGTTGGGATTAGAACCCATATCCTCTGACACCCAGGACTGTGACCTTTCCACTGGACCAGACTTCTATTATTTGGTTGCAACATACCTAAGCAGGAAGGAAAACTGGGATGACAAGCGACAGAATCAAAAACAGTGACAGTTTAAAAGTGGCCAACACTCCACTCAGACAGAGAACAACCTTAGGGGCAAATAATATGGAATGGATTGTCAGTCACGTTTAGGTTTTTTTTTTTTTAACCATATGGTTAGGAACCTACCGCAGGACTCTAAAGTCATCTTTGAAAAAAGGAGATATACAGTACAAAACCCTGCACACACACACACACACACACACACACACACACACACACACACATATTCACACTAAGTGCTTAGTACAGTGCTCTGCACATAGTAAGCGCTCAATAAATACGATTGATGATTCACATAAATGGGCCAAGCACAAGAATATGTCTTGGTGTTGTACTGTGCTCTTCTAGGGGCTTAGTACAGTGCTCTGCTCACAGTAAGAGCTCAACATGATATGCATCTAGCTTTACTTCTACTTATTCCAATGACTTGACACCTGTTCACATGTTTTGTTGTCTGTCTCCCCCTTCTAGACTGTGAGTCCGTTGTTGGGTAGGGACCGTCTCTATATGTTGCCAACTTGTACTTCCCAAGCGCTTAGGACAGTGCTCAGCACACAGTTAGCGCTCAATAAATACGATTGAATGAATGAATGAAAGTGAAAGTATTTAAAGTGGTAATTCAAACGCTTGTCTTTTCAGTTGTAAAAAAACAACATTGGGCCCCATTTCTGTGGAAATGTTGGAATTGTTTCCTCCTTCAGACTGATCCCATCTCTTTTTGGACTCTATAACCTGCAGGTGCTTAAACTGAATTTGGCCGGTTTCATGTTCTGTAAACAAAGAAGAGAAACTTTATCATTTACATGATTTCAAACTTGGGTTTGTTGTCGCCGCATAAATTCCTTTCTGGTGAACGATCTACCATTGTACGTTTCCAAGTGACGAATGCAGCGCTTTGCACACAGTAGATGCTCAGTGAATGCGGTTGTGGATAATGGTGACAAGATTACTGGAATCAGCTCTCTAGTTAACGCCTGATGTTTCACCATTCTCCCGTAACCTTACCTAACTCCACTTGGGATTCCACTTAGATAGCAGGACCTCAGAGTTCTGTAAGTCCTCATCAGGTTCTATACAGAAATCCTGGCAAAAAAATGGCCAAAACATGGAAGCCAATGTATCAGCTGAAAAAAAAATCTGAACTACTACAATATTGCACACACGAGTTTCAGATGGTAGCATGCAGAAAACGATCCTTTGTCTTAAAAAATAACCAAAATAAAACTCCCAAAAACCTCTTAGGCTACAACAGAAAATGGGCTTCCAGAAAAATAAAAAATGAGGTATCTTTAATTTAAAATCATATACTGAAGAGGCAAAAGCCTTTAGCTAATACCGGTGAAATTTAGAAGATTCACCCTTTTTGCTTCAAGGAAGAAGTTTAAAATAAGTCAATACAACAAATTTTATCTTCTGAGTTTCTCAAGTGCATACTGATAGTGTGCATGCAATCTGGCAAAATGTGTTGTTTTAGCATAGTTTCTTCCTTGCCTAAAAATAACCTCTTGGCTAAATAATTAACTTCAGCATGAAATGACCCAGAGGAGTTGAGGCCCATTCAAGGACCTGGTTAACTCCGCTTAACTCCAGGTGTTCCGTTCCTGGAAATCCGGGCATTGAAGGACTTGCACGGAGGTCAGTCAGTCGTATTTATTGAGCACTTACTGTGTGCAGAGTACTGTACTAAGCGCTTGGGAGAGTACAATATAACAGATGCATTCCCTGCCCAGAACAAACTTACAGTCTAGAGGGGATAACATTCAGCTTTCTAGCTTGTAAACTGGGTGACAGCCAATGCCTACGCCCTAAGTCCTGGAATTCTATGTCCTTGGAGAACTTGGGAATGCTTGTCCCTTCAATCAATAAGTTGGCATTTATCGAGCATTTATTGTGTGCACAGTACTGTACTAAGCTCGTGGGAAAGAACAGTACAACAGAGTCAGTGGACACATTCCCTGCACACAGAGAGCCCCACGTGGGACAACCTGATCACCTTGTATCCCTCCAGCGCTTAGAACAGTGCTGTGCACATAGTAAGCGCTTAACAAATACCATTATTATTATTATTATTCTAGAGTCTACGGTCTCATCCCTTGTTCTCACATGTGTACCCCCGGCGACGGTCTGATCAAAAATCCTGCCTCAGGGACCATAAGCAGACAGTTCTACTGCCACATGGGTTAAATAAATTCTACAGCTGTTAAAAGATATGAAAACACCTGCTCTAAATGTTATCAAATGTTGCCTCACCTAAACACATGAGATGAAAGTGGATTTGTCCACGGTCTATAAGAGACGGTGTGGCTTACATTATGGGTTTGTGTGATAATCTAATAATAATGATAATAATTGTGGTAACTAGTTAAGGGCTCGCTATGAATCAAGCACTGTTCTAAGCACTGGGGTAGATACAAAATGCAGGCACCATACTCTCCCAAGCACTTAGTACAGTGCTTTGCACACAGTAAGAGCTCAATAAATACGGTTGAACACAGTGGAGCTCATAGTCTAAGCAGGAAGGAGAACAGGTATGGAATCCCCCTTTTGCAGATGAGGGCACTGAGGCCCAGAGATCAGTGACTTGCCCAGGGTATTCACTCTGCAGGTAAGTGGTAGAGGCAGAATTAGAACCCAAGTCCTCTGACTCCCTGACTCGCTTTCCACTAGGCCATGATGTTTCTCCAGTGTGGCCTCGTGACCTAACCCCTATTAATTTCCCAATCGCTTGTGTCCTCTAATGTGATGTGCAACTATAATAGTAATAATTATGATATTTGTTAAGCACTTACTATGTGCCAAGCACCGTTCCAAGCGCTGGGGTAGATTCCAGTTATTCAGGTTGGACACAGTCCCTGTCCCAAATGGGCTCCATACCCTTAATCCCCATTTTACAGATGAGGTAACCGAGGCCCAGAGAGGTAAAGCGACTTGCCCAAGGTCATACAGCAGACATGCGGCAGAGTCAGGATTAGAACCCATGGCCTTACGACTACCTGGGCTGTGTTCTATCCACTAAGCCATGATGTTTCTTGTGATAATCCTGGAAATACATCCGTGAGAATTGGAGAAAGAATCAAGAACTGAAATCCGATAATATCTGGCCAATGTTCCAAATTCCCCATCAGGTTCAGTCCTGCACAGAGAGTAATGATAGCCTTCTTTCGCTAGTTTGACTGTGAGTCATTATGGTGAATTCTGGGGATCCTACAGTATTTTTTGAGGTCCACAAAATATTCTTGAGGACTTAACATGGATTGCTCTTAATGAGTGACTTTAACCTTTGGGCATCACTCTGGACATGATCAGCGATGTACGTATTTATTACTCTGTACGTATTTATTACTCTATTTATTTTACTTGTACATATCTATTCTATTTATTTTATTTTGTTAATATGCTTTGTTTTGTTCTCTGTCTCCCCCTTCTAGACTGTGAGCCCACTGTTGGGTAGGGACCGTCTCTATATATTGCCAACCTGTCCTTCCCAAGCGCTTAGTACAGTGCTCTGCACACAGTAAGTGCTCAATAAATACGATTGATTGATTGGGAAGATAGGGAAATTCAAAAATTTCAAACAGCCAAGGGATTTTTACAAATACAATTCACAGTAGCAGAGTTTAGCATTTCATACTCTTTCACAGACTAGTTTTCCATTCTTGAAAGGAGGAAAAAGTGGAAGTCCTAGAGGGTGGTTATTTTTTTTTCTTATGCTTTTGCTTTGTTTGAACTTGCGTCTTTAGAAAAAGAATTACTTGAAACTAAAACTATCAACAGGGAACAATTTAAAAATTTGTCTCTAAGTCAGAGATTTGTTATAGTGCACTAGAGAAAAACTTGTAATTACAGGTGGATAACCATATATGTATAGAAATTACTTGATAATTACTGAAAAAATTTGACAGGATATTACTCTTGGACTAATGCATCCTAATACCATAAGATTATGCTGAACCAAAATTCAAGATGGATTGCGAATGGAAATTTAACTCTTTAATATAATTTCATTGTACTAATTCCTGACAGACACCAAGGGTTGATTAAAACTGCACTGCTATGGGTGCCTTGCATTGTAGTAATAATGATGGTATTTGTTAAGCGCTCACTATGTGTCAAGCATTGTTCTAAGAGCTGGAGTAGATACAAGGTGATCAGGTTGTCCCACGGGGGGCTCACAGTCTTAATCCCCATTTGACAGATGAGATAACTGAGGCCCAGAGAAGTTGTGACTTGCCCAAAGTCAAGGAGCTGACAAGTGGCAGAGCCGGGATTTGAACCCATGATCTCTGACTCCCAAGAACCCATGACGTCTGCTTCCCTAGAGAGGCAGTGTGGCTTAGTGGAATGAGCACGGGCTTCCCTGGGCCTCAGTTACCTCATCTGTCAAATGGGGATTAAGACTGTGAGCCCCCCCTGGGACAACCTGATTACCTTGTATCTCCCTCAATGCTTAGAACAGTGCTTGGCACATAGTAAGCGCTTAATACCATAATTATTATTAGTAGTAGTAGGAACAACAGCCATCTTGGAAAGCTTGCAGCGATCATTTTAATGCCGTCCTTCCAGATTTCGAGAAAAAATTTCATCCTAAAGTAGGAATGTAAAAAATTGGATACTTCTCATGTTTCCACTACTAATAAGTTAATGTATCCAAGAGGTGTGCTGACTGCTATTTAACCTAATGTATGCCTCTTCACAGGTGCCAACATAAATGAATATTTTGAGTGTGAGGAATTCATTCATTCAATCATATTTATTGAGCACTTACTCTGGGAGGGGTGAGGACTGGGAGAGATAGTCTGCAATGAGCTAACTGAATATGACGTCACTCTTCTGGGTCTTTTTTTTTTTTAATGGCATTTGTTAAGTGCTTACCGTGTGCCAGGTAATGTACTAAGTGCTGGGGTAGATACAAGCTGGGTCCCACATGGCGCTCACAATCTTAATCCCCATTTTATAGATGAGGTAACAGAGGCACAGAGAAGTTAACTGACTTGCCCATGGTCACAGAGCAGACAAGAAGATTAGAACCTAGTTCCTTCTCACTCCCAGGCCTGGGTTCTAACCACTAGGCCACACTGCTTCTCAGCACCTATTCAATCGTATTTATTGAGCGCTTACTGTGTGCAGAGCACTGTACTAAGTGCTTATTCAGTTCTGCCGGGAAACTCTCAGGTCTTGTCAGGGGCTTAGGGTGAACAGGGGAGTGGGAGTCCAACTCAAAGAAGGTGTGGAAGCAATCTTGCCCCAGTGGAGTTGGCAATTATACCCATTTTCCTTTCTCGTGCATTCCTTTTAAATCCTGTAAGGTACTGAATTCGGTAATTAAGAAGGGAAAGTCTAAAAAGACTGGCATTCTATTTTACCAAAACAATGCCAATTTGACTATCTGGAAAGCAGCAAACCTACTCTTCCTTATTACAAAGGACAATTATTGAGAGACAGGATGGCCTCTGCCCCTGCTCTCTCCCCCTCCCTCCAGGCTTGCATCTCCTCCTGCCTTCAGGACATCTCCATCTGGATATCTGCCCACCACCTAAAACTCAGCATGTCCAAGACTGAACTCCTTGTCTTCACTCCCAAACCCTGCCCTCTCACTGACTTTCCCATCTCTGTTGACGGCACTACCATCCTTCCCGTCTCAAGGATGTACTGTGTCATCCTCAACTCTGCTCTCTCGTTCATCCCTCACATAAAAGCCGCCACCAAAACCTGCCAGTCTCAGCTCCGCAACATTGCTAAGATCCGCCCTTTCCTCTCCATCCAAACTGCTACCCTGCTCATTCAAGCGCTCATCCTATCCCGTCTGGACTACCATATCAGCCTCCTCTCCGATCTCCCATCCTCTTGTCTCTCCCCACTTCAATCCATACTTCACGCGGCTGCCCGGATCGTTTTTGTCCAGAAACGCTCTGGGCATGTTACTCTCCTCCTCAAAAATCTCCAGTGGCTACCAATCAATCCGCACATCAGGCAAAAACTCCTCACCCTGGGCTTCAAGGCTGTCCATCACCTCACCCCCTCCTACCTCACCTCCCTTCTCTCCTTCTCCAGCCCAGCCCACACCCTCCGCTCCTCTGCCGCTAATCTCCTCACCGGGCCTCGTTCTCGCCTGTCCCGCCGTCGACCCCCAGCCCACGTCCTCCCCCTGGCCTGGAATGCCCCCCCTCTGCCCATCCACCAAGCTAGCTCTCTTCCTCCCTTCAAGGCCCTACTGAGAGCTCACCTCCTCCAGGAGGCCTTCCCAGACTGAGCCCCCTCCTTCTTCTCCCTCTCCATCCCCCCACCTTACCTCCTTCCCTTCCCCACAGCACCTGTATATATGTATATATGTTTGCACATATTTATTACTCTATTTATTTATTTTACTTGTACATATCTATTCAATTTATTTTATTTTGTTAATACGTTTGGTTTTGTTCTCTGTCTCCCCCTTCTAGACTGTGAGCCCACTGTTGGGTAGGGAACGTCTCTATATGTTGCCAACTTGTACTTCCCAAGTGCTTAGTACAGTGCTCTGCACACAGTAAGCGCTCAATAAATACAATTGATTGATTGATTGGGGAAGTGAAGGGCTGGAAGTCAGGAGACTTGGGTCCCAGCTCCACCACTGGACTACTGAGTGACCCTGGGTAAGTCACTTCATCTCTCCTGGCCTCAAGTTTCCTCATCTTTAAAATGGCAATAGATTATCAGCTTTGTGGGGCAGGGATGGTGTCTGATCTCACGACCTAGCACCTTCTCCAGTGATTAACAGGGAGCAAGGGCTTTTTTATTTCTCTCTTTTAAAAGCATTTTTATGGCATTTGTTAAGCACTTACTATATGTCAGGCACTATACTAAGCACTGGGGTAGATACAAGCTAATCACGTTGGACACAGTCTATCTCCCACATGTAGCTCACCGTGGCTCAGTGGAAAGACTGAGGACTTGGGAGTCAGAGGTCTTGGGTTCTAATCCCAGCTCTGCCACTTGTCAGCTGTGTAACTTTGGGCAAGTTACTTAACTTCTCTGTGCCTGAGTTACCTCATCTGTCAAATGGGGATTAAGACTGTGAGCCCCACATGGGACAACCTGATTTTACCTTGTGTCTACCCCAGCGCTTAGAACAGTGCTTGGCACATAGTAAGCGCTTAACAAATACGATCATCATCAATATTATTATTATCATCATTATTTATCCTCATTTTACAGATGAGATAACTGAGGCCCAGAGAATTTAAGTGAATTGCCCAAGGTCACATAACAGACAAGTGGCAGAGCCAGAATTAGAACCCAGATCCTTCTGACTCCTAATTCCATCATCTAACCACTAGGAAATGCTGCCTCAAGGGCTTAATAAACGCCATCTTAATAATAATAATAATAACCTGATAAACCATGCCTCATTATCCTGCAGATTCCACTATCAAATTCAGTGCAAGTGGCAATATGATGAGGAGGTTCAATTTAGAGGAAGGCCTCTTGGGCTAGTAACCACATAGTCAAAAGCGCAAGCTGTCTGTAACTTCCTCATTCATTCATTCAATCATATTTATTGAGTGCTAACTGTGTGCAGAGCACTGTACTAAGCGCTTGGGAAGTACAAGTTGGTAATATATAGAGATGGTCCCTACCCAACAACGGGCTCATAATCTAGAAGGGGGAGACAGACAACAAAACATGTGGACAGGTGTCAACTCATCAGAATAAATAGAAATAAAGCTAGATGCACATCATTAACAAAATAAATAGAATAGTAAATATGTACAAGTAAAATAAATAGAGTAATAAATCTGTACAAACATATATACAGGTGCTGTGGGGACGGGAAGGAGGTAGGGCGGGGGGGGAGATGAAAGAGGGGGCTCAGTCTGGGAAGGCCTCCTGGAAGAGGTGAGCTCTTAGTAGGGCTTTGAAGGGAGGAAGAGAGCTAGCTTGGCGGATGTGTGGAGGGAGGGCATTCCCAGACATGGAAGGCTGCTGTTCTTCAGGAGACTGTGAAGATGACGGTCGGGGAGAGGAGCCACAGAATGGGAGAAGGGAGGAGCCTCTGAAAGGAGACTTTCACTTCATCAGTATGTCTCTCCCTACGGTCTGCAGCCAAAAGATCGGCGTCTATGTAGGCAAAGACGCTCTGGGATGCCTTGAGGTTCTCTGGTTTAACAGACCACCAAGTTGGGACTTCACTCTCATTACGGGTCTGGGTCCGTCAAGTGCCAGGCTCCTTCGCTCCTTGTCTGCTGTGTGACTTTGGGCAATGCACTTCATTTTTCTGTGCCTCAGTTACCTAATCTGTAAAATGGGGATTAAGACTATGAGTCCCATGTGGGACAACCTGATTACCTTGTACCTACCCCAGCGCTTAGAATGGTGCTTGGTACAGAGTATAGGCATTTAACAAATACTATTATTATTATCATTACTTTATATTAAATGGAACCTCTCCTTAGAGAGGTGCTTAGAGTAGGGCATTGCACCCAATGGGCCCTCAGTAATAATAATAATGATGGCATTTGTTAAGCACTTACTATGTGCAAAGCACTGTTCTAAGCGCTGGGGTGGATACAAGGTGATCAGGTTGTCCCACGTGGGGCTCACAATCTTAATCCCCATTTTACAGATCAGGTAACTGAGGCTCAGAGAAGTTAAGTGACTTGCCCAAGGTCACTTAAGAGCAGACATGTGGCGGAGTCTGGATTTGAACCCATGACCTCTGACTCCAAAGCCCGGGCTCTTTCCACTGAGCCAGGCTGCTTCTCAGTAAATATTGCTACCACTATTACTACTATTTAGAGAAATAGCATGGCCTAGTACACGGGCCTGAGAGTCAAAGGAACTGGATTCTGATCCCGGCTCTGCCATTTTAGACCGTGAGCCCACTGCTGGGTAGGGACTGCCTCTATATGTTGCCAACTTGTACTTCCCAAGCGCTTAGTACAGTGCTCTGCACACATCTTACCTCCCTCCCTTCCCCACAGCACCTGTATATATGTATATATGTTTGTACATATTTTTTTACTCTATTTATTTATTTAATTTATTTGTACATATCTATTCTATTTATTTTATTTTGTTAGTATGTTTGGTTTTGTTCTCTGTCTCCCCCTTTTAGACTGTGAGCCCACTGTTGGGTGGGGACTGTCTCTGTATGTTGCCAATTTGTACTTCCCAAGCGCTTAGTACAGTGCTCTGCACATAGTAAGCGCTCAATAAATACGACTGATGATGATGATGATGACAGTAAGTGCTCAATAAATACGATTGATTGATTGATTTGTCTGCTGTGTGACCTTAGGCAAGTCACCTCACTTCTCTGGGCCTCATTCTGTAAAACAGGCCTTCAACACCTATCTTTCTTCCTGCTAAGACTGTGAGTCCCACATATGACGGGGACTGGGTCCAACCTGATAAATTCATATCTACCCCCAGGGCTTCAAAAAGTGCTTGACACAAAGTACTTAACAAATACCATCGTTACTACTATTAGAGAAGCAGTGTGGCTCATTGGAAAGAGCACGGGATTTGGAGTCAGAGGTCATGAGTTCGAGTCCCAATTCTGCCACATGTCCGCTGTGTGACCTTGGGCAAGTCACTTAGCTTCTCTGAGCCTCAGTTCCCTAATCTGTAAAATGGGGATTAGGACTATGAGCCCCACGTGGGACAACTTGATCACCTTGTATCCCCCCCCCAGCACTTAGAACAGTGCTCTGCACATAGTAAGCACTTAACAAATGCCATTATTATTATTATTACTATTATCTTTCCACTGCCAACTCAGAGCCCATTAAAATCCAAATTACCCAAAACTCTCGGAGGCCCCATTAGATGAAACTTGCAATCCTGACAGATCTCCTAGAATTCCTAGTCCCTGTGGGGGAGCAAACTGTTTAACGAGGTGTGAACTAAGACCACATACTCTTGTGAGGGGTCCCACATTCCCAAGTGGGTATAGCTTGGGACACATCTCACTCTAAACTACTTTCTATCCCCTGCCCATCCTTCACCCTTTGACTCAATGCGAGATAGAAAAACACGTCAGTTTAGAGAAGCAGCATGGCCTAGTGGCTAGAGCACAGGCCTGGCAGTCAGGAGGACCCGGGTTCTAGTCCTTGGGCAAGCCACTTCACTTCTCTGTGCCTCAGTTCCCTCATCTATAAAATGGGAATTAAGACTGTGAGCCCCATGTGGATCAGGGACCGTGTCCAACCCGATTAGCTTGTGTCTACCCCAGAGCCTAGTACAGTGCCTGGCACATATTAAGCACTTAAAAAATAGCACAGAGATTAGTAGGTAAAATCTACTAAATTCAGAGAAGCAGCGTGGCTCAGTGGAAAGAGCACGGGCTTTGGAGTCGGAGGTTATGGGCTCAAATCCCAGCTCCACCAATTGTGGAGATTAGTAGGTAAAATCTACTAAATTCAGAGAAGCAGCGTGGCTCAGAGGAAAGAGCACGGGCTTTGGAGTCGGAGGTTATGGGTTCAAATCCCAGCTCCGCCAATTGTCAGCTGTGTGACTTTGGGAAAGTCACTTAACTTCTCTGGGCTTCAGTTACCTCAACTGTAAAATGGGGATTGACTGTGAGCCACCTGTGGGACAACCTGATCACCTTGTAACCTCCCCAGCACTTAAACAGTGCTTTGCACATAGTAAGTGCTTAATAAATGCCATCATTATTATTAGTATTAACATAGTCCCAGAGAAAAAATAGGTGTGGAAATCCAGGGGAGGGGACAGTAAGTGTGAAATTATTAATTACAGCAATGTGGTGTAGTCATTCATTTATATTAATGTCTGCCTCCCCTCTAGACTGTAAGCTCGTTGTGGGCAGGGAACACGATTGCCAACCCTGCTTTACTGTACTCTTCCAAGAGCTAAGTACGGTGCTCTGCATATAGTAAGCGCTCAATAAATCCCATTGATTGATTGATCCATTTGAAAATACCAATGAATGACTCAAGGATTTCAACTTTACTACATAATTACCAACCAACTCAATTCAAGTCTGAATGTGTTTGTCTAATGCAATGCAATCTTAAAAAATGGGAAGGGAAGAACTCTTTATCAAAAAACACGCTGCATCTACTTTCCTCTGAAAGCTTTTAGTTCTAGTTAGTAGGTGCCGACTTATTAAAATAATTTGCACATTAGTCTCTCTCTGGTTCTTGCCTTAACCTGCTTTTGAACCAATAAATGGGTGTAGAGCAAAGATGCTATTTTTTAATTAAATATTATAATTACCACCCAAGAAAATAAGATCAGCAATTAGATGGGAGTATAAATTTGTCCCAAGAAATCAAGTAATGAATTTCACTAACAACACAGTTGCTTTTAATTGATATTATTTCAAGGATCCTTTTCTCACAACCAATATGCTTCAGAGTTTACGTGCAAAACGAAGGAATTACACACCGAGTTTGATAGTTTCCAAACAATAAAGTATATTTTTAAAATAAGCATCTAAATGAGTATTTAGACTTCAATCTATGGAGCAGCAAACATTTCAAGAAATAGTTTAAAGACTGTAAACTGACTGTATTGCAGGGTATCACAGCCCATATAGACAGACCTCGGATGTATACACGATGGGTTCTTAAAAACGCCTTCTTTAAATCAATATGTGTCAAGTACGAACAAATTTCCTTATAGAAACAATGTTGTAAATGGGGGATTGGTCCCTGAACCAAGGACAGAAACCCAATTTTCACCAGAATTGTGCACTTAATTGCAGAGGAGTACCAGGACTACATTAATGAATTTATACTGAATCAGGGAGATTCCACAAGAGGGTAATTGATTTTTACTGCATGTTTACCCATAGACTTTTGCATAAATACTCAAGTACTACTCATTTCATGTCTTGGAAAAAATAAAAAATCACAACGTGCACTTCGCAAACTTCACTGATGAATTATGGAAACCGATCAATCAATCAATCAATGGTAGTTTTTGAGCACTGTACTAAGCACTTGGGAAAGTACAAAGGAGTTAGCAGCTGCGTTCCCTGCCCTCAAGGAGCTGACAGTTTACAGAACAGAGACGGAGCTAAAGGGAAAAATATAGAAACAACTAGCAATAGTTTGGGAAAACAAATGAATGGTGCCTGTAAATCGTTATATATGTGAGAGTAAATGATGCTGGGCTCCAGGCTAGAGTCGGGGAAATTAACTGGGGAAAGACTTCTGTAAGGAATTCATGTCCATCTGCCTTCTCCATTTGAATGTAACCTCCTCCTTGCCCCGTATCTTTTTTCTTTACTGCAGTCTTCCAAGCCCCTGGTACGATGGTTATCACGGTGAAGAGCTCAGTAAATTCTACAGAGAGAACGGATGACCTCCACTCTGCTCTCTGAGAAGAGTGATTTTTGCTACTTCAGTAATGTTACAACTAGATGCCTTTGCTCATAAGCCATGTAGACAAGCAGCAGCATGGCCTAGCTGATAGAGCCCAGACCCGCGAATCACAATGACCTGGGTTTTAATCCCAGTTCTGCCACTAGCCTGCTGTGTAACCTTGGGCAAGTCACTTAATGTCTCTGTGCCTCCATTACCTCATCTATAAAATGAGGATTAACACTGTGAGCCCCATGTGGGACACGGACTGTGTCCGACCTGATTATCTTGTACCTTCCCCAGTGCTTAGTAAAGTGCCTGTCATATAGCAAGCGCTTGACAAATACCATTAAAAAAAATAGACTTCTTTCTGACTGAAGGAAAGAATATCTGGAGTGGGTTTTAGGAAAGGTTTTCCCCCCAGACCCTGGAGATGGGGAGTGCCTGACAATCATAGAGTCGCCCAGGGAAATGGAGCAGGATGTTTAGTAATGGAGAAAAACTCAACATCTCTTTGAAGACAACATGTGCTCCAGTGAATGTGTCTATTATTGTATTGTACTCTCCCAAGTTCTTAGTGCAGTGCTCTGCACACCGGAAGCACTCAATAAATATGACTGAATGAATGAAAAGAGTAATATGAAGAGATCTGAGTCAATGGATCTTCCAGTCAAGGGAGTAGAGGGCATAAAAAGATGAATTTTCAGCAGCTGCCCTCACTGGTCTGACAGGACCAGTTTTGTTTTACTTAGACAGGAAACAAAGAGATAGTCCTTTCTCTTTCTCTCTCTTTCTCAAATCCTGAAGCACCACTAATTCTGAATAAAAGGGGAAATGTGTCTGAGCTCAATCTCTGGCTATCCATGTTGATTCCATCAGTAAAAAAAAAAATGCTCATTAGAAGATAGATCCTAAGGAAGAACCTAGGGATATACCTATACCAGGATTTAAATATTTAATCCCCATTTTTGCAGATGAGGTAACTGAGGCCCAGAGAAGTTAAATGACTTTGCCCAAGGTCAGACACAGTAGGCAAGCAGTGGAGCCAGAATTAGAACCTAGGTCCTAGGATTCCCAGACCCGTGCCCTTCTAGACTGTGAACCCGTTGTTGGGTAGGGACCGTCTCTATATGTTGCCAACTTGTACTTCCCAAGCGCTTAGTACAGTGCTCTGTACACAGTAAGCGCTCAATAAACATGATTGAATGAATGCTAGGCCACACTGCTTCCCAATCTTGGAGGGAAATGCTGTGTACATTTAAGGAGCTTGTAAATACTTATGGTTCTCTTTGCATGGAGAGTCATAATCATTGCTGGTGGGCAGAGAACATGTCTACCAACTCTGTTATACTGTACTCTCCCAAGCACTTAGTACAGTGCCCTGCACACAGTGAGTGCTCAATAAATACCAATGATTGAGGGAAGAAAAGGACAGTACAAGCCTACCTCTCCCACCTGTGCAAAAGGGGTGGGTATAGACAGAGGAGTGCCATGGGTGTCAGCCTCCTGTCTGTTATCTCCAGGGCACACTATTAGGTCCCCTTGATGGGAGAAAGAGGGCACGTGAGGAGGCCCTCTGGAATTTGGGGACTCTCCAGGCAGTCACTCAGTTAATCGTATTTATTGAGCATTTACTGTGTGTAGAGCACTGTACTAACCGCTTGGAAGAGTACAATAGAACAATATAACAGACACACTCCCTGCCCACAGTGAGCTTACGGTCTAGAGGGAGGTAGAGCTCTTTGGCTTCAGACACCTGGGAGCCACCGTGGAAAGGCAGGATGGTTCTCCAAGCCATGAGAACCTGATGCGGTTTTTGGTCAGATCCAGAGGGCTCTTTTTTTCTTTTTTGGTATTTGTTAAGCACTTACTAGGGGTCAGTATCTGTACTAAGTGCTGAGGTAGCTACAAGCTCATCAGGTTGGACACCGTCCATGGGGTTCACAGTCTTCATCCCCATTTTGCAGATGAGGGAACTGAGGTCCAGAGAAGTGAAGTGACTTGCCCAAGATCACACAGCAGCAGACCTTTGGTGGAACTGGGATTAAAATCCAGGTCCTTTGACCTCTCAGGCCCGAGGTCTAGCCACTAAGCCACGCTGCTCTTCCTTTTCAGGTAAAGTCTTCTGGTCTACCTGAACATCTACAAGGTTAAAGGTAAGGTACACAGTGCTCTTGGATTTCTGGGGGAAAGTAAGTTCTCACCCTTGCCCTTCAGAGCAACTTGGTTTCTTAGATGGTCACGTGCCATTCATTCATTCATTCAATCGTATTTATTGAGTGCTTACTGTGTGCAGAGCACTGTACTAAGCGCTTGGGAAGTACAAATCGGCAACATATAGAGACGGTCCCTACCCAATAACGAACTCACAGTCTAGAAGGGGGAGACAGATGACAAAACAAGTAGACAGGTGTCAATACCATCAGAATAGAGTTATAGCTATATACACATCGTTAATAAAATAAATATAGTAAATATGTACAAATAAAATAGAGTAATAAATACGTACAAATATATATAAATGCTGTGGAGAGGGGAAGGGAGTAGGGCGGAGGGAGGGAGGGGGACGATGGGGAGGGGAGGAGGAGAGGGAAAAGAGGGAGCTCAGGCTGGGAAGGCCTCCTGGAAGAGATGAGCTCTCAGTAGGGCTTTGAAGGGAGGAAGAGAGCTAGTTTGGCACATCTGTGGAGGGAGGGCATTCCAGGACAGAGGAAGGACATGGGCCAGGGGCCGATGGTGGGACAGGCGAGAACGAGGCACATTGAAGAGGCTAGCAGCAGAGGAGCAGAGTGTGAGGGCTGGGCTGTAGAAGGAGAGAAGGGGGTTGAGGTAGGAGGGGGTGAGGTGATCGAGAGCCTTGAAGCCGAGAGTGAGGAGTTTTTGCTTGATTCGTAAGTTGACAGGCCACCACTGGAGATTTTTGAGGAGGGGAGTGACATGCCTATAGTGTTTCTGTACAAAGGTAATCTGGGCAGCAGAGTGAAGTACAGACTGAAACGGGGAGAGACAAGAGGATGGAAGATCAGAAAGGAGGCTGATGCAGTAATCCAGTTGGGATGGGATGCGAGACTGAACCAGCAAGGTAGCAGTTTGGATGGAGAGGTTGTGCCATCCTTCATTCCCACTGGCTTTAGTACAAAGTACCTATCAATCAGTCAATCAATGGTATTTATTGAACACGTCCTACACGCTTGGGAGAGTACAACACAACAGAATCAGTTGACACATTCCCTACCTATAACGAGCTTACAGTCCAGAGGGGGAGAGAGACGTTAAGATACACAAATCATTCATAATATACCATTTAAAAATATATGCTTAAGTGTTGTGGGGTGGGGCAAATATCAAACATCCAAAGATCTCAGATCCAAGCGCAAAGACAAAGCAGAAGGGAGAACAAGACAAGGAAAAAACAGGGCTTACTTGGGGAAGGAGTCTTGGAGGCAATGTGACCTTTAATGGGACATTGAAGGTGGGAGAGTGGTGGTCTGGCCTAATTAGAGGGGGAGGGAGTTCCAGACCAAGGGGAGGATAATAATAATAATAATGGCATTTATTAAGCGCTTACTATGTGCAAACCACTGTTCTAAGCACTGGGGAGGTTACAAGGTGATCAGGTTGTCCCACGGGGGGCTCACAGTCTTAATCCCCATTTTACAGAAGAGGGAACTGAGGCCCAGAGAAGTTAAGTGACTTGCCCAAAGTCACAGAGCTGACAATTGGCGGAGCCGGAATTTGAACCCATGACCTCCGACTCCAAAGCCCGGGCTCTTTCCACTCAGCCACGCTGCTTCGGTGACAGGACTGATGAGATCGGGGCACAGTGAGTAAACTGGCACTAGAGGAGCAGAGTGGGAGGGTTGGGCTGGAGTAGGGGATTAGTGAGGTGAGGTAGGAGGGGGCCTGTGATGACCAAGTCCTTTGCAAGACCACTTACCTATGTCCAAGACCCTTTGTTTAGCCGTGTGCTGCCGAGAATGCCAGTATTTCCAGTACTTCAGTTGCTCATCACGGTTTTTGTCTTCACTGAATACCACCATCACCACGCTCTGCCAAAGAAGAGAAACATGGAGATTACTTTTTGTTCGGTGCCTTTGCTGGTACCATGAAGTCCTTAGTTCTGGAAATGCCCTTTCTGCCATTAGCATTTTTCCATTCCTAAAGGGGATAATACCTATAGAAGTCTGCTGGAGTTAAGTTCTACTATTCAGAGTAGCATTTGCATAGAGTTGGCTGAGCGTTTCTAAAAAGTAGGGGCTCCTTAGGATCTTAGGAAATCCAACCCAGCTGTAAATATCTGCAGATTCTACGGTAACAGAGGATCTCAGGTGAAAAATTACTCCACATGGCACCCTGCTGCTGTCTGAATTACACAAAACAAATCTAATTGTGTTGCATGTTTCTGCTTTAAAAAAAAGACTCACTTAGAAAATGGGTATGGTGAATAAATAATAATAATAATAATAATAATAATAATGGTATTTGTTAAGTGTTTACAATGTGCAAAGCACTGTTCTAAGTGCTGGGGGATACGAGGTGATCAGGTTGTCCCATGAGGGGCTCACAGTCTTAATTCCCATTTTACAGATGAGGTTACTGAGGCACAGAGAAGTTGTGACTTGCCCAAAGTCACACAGCTGATGTGGTGGAGCCAGGATTAGAACCCATGACCTCTGACTCCCAAGCCCGGTGATTCTCTGCAACAGGTTAGAAAGGAACAGTTTACAATGAAAAATGCATGAATCTACACAAACAGTGGATAATTGAGGTCTAAATCAATCAGTCAATCAATCGTATTTTTGGAGCACTTACTGTTTGCCAGGCACTGTACTAAGCGCTTGGGAGGGTTCAATGTCACAGAGTTGACTTTGCACGTTCCCTGTCCACAACAGCTTACAGTCTAGACTTACCCCCTGTCTAAATGACCCAAATCATTCACACATATACATATAATAACCTTTCATTTCTGTAATAATAATCAACTCAGATTAAATGAGTAACTTCTACTTGCTTAAACACAACTAAAATGACTGGGTGTTTATGTGGTACCAAAAGAAAACACTTCCTCAAGCTAAAGGGGAAAAAGAATCAATCAATCACATTTATTGAATGCTTACAGTGTGCAGAACACTGCACTAAGCATTTGGGAGCGTATAGTACAGCAATATAACAGAGTCAGTAGTCACATTCCCTGCCCACAACAAGCTTACAATCTAGAGGGGGAGAGCACAGTTTTCAATGTTTTCTTGTATTAATATTTAGGTCTCATCCTATTCAGGATTCTTATTTGGTTATATTCTCCTACAGTACTATTGGGATGTTTCACTGAAGCTCATTCTCCAAGCCTTCACTCAAAATCTGGCCCCATTTCAATCTACTTTTTCACTTAAATCATACAAGGAAACAAATTAATTTCCATTTATAGGTTTACACTAAAGTTAAGAAAGCTTCTTAAAGTGAAGAGTTTTCAAAAGGCTCTTAAGCTCACTAGAATACATGTCAAGCAAAACGAAGTCAACTGGGAAATCAAATGAAAATGAAAATTTGCAGACTCAATAGTTCAAAATTAAAAATCATTCTCCCTTCCAAGAGCTTCACCTTTATATTAAAAAATAGTACTGTGATGCTACAAACAAAAGCTTCTCTAATGAAAGTGCGGTTAACATAAATCATAGCGTGTTCTTGGTATGGAAATTTGTGGGGGGGGGGGGGGGAATTAAGAACAGTCTCCTGTGATTCCAAATAAAATACTCTGATTTGCCTAAATCCAGAATTAGAAACCGTATTATTGCGAATGGTGTTGGCCATTTAGTCAGGTGGCACTTTTCTTCAAGATTTGGTCCCAGATGCCAGAATGAGGTTAGAGAAAAGCAAGGTAGTTGGGGAAAAGTAACTGACTGGCAGTTATCAACTCATGGTGCTATGGCACTATGAATCAATCCTGCACATAAACCGCCCTTAGGCTGCAAGTCCCGTGTGGGATGAGATCCCCTTTTCCAATCTGTCTTTATTGTCTCTATCCCCATGCTTAGTACAGTGTTTAGCACACAGAAAGCAGTCAACAAATGTCACAATTACTGTTACTATTGTGTGCAACCCATCATCTGTTGCTCCCCTTCCTACCTACTTGCTAGCGGTACACGTCAGTCAATTGTATTTATTCACTCATTCATTCATTCAATCGTATTTATTAAGCGCTTACTGTGTGCAGAGCACTGTACTAAGTGGTTGGGGGGAGTACAGTACAACAATAAACAGTGGCATCCCCTGCTTACAACCAGCTCACAGTCTAGAGGGAGGCAGACAGACATCAATGCAAATAAATGAAATTACAGATATATACGTAAGTACTGTGGGGCTTGGGGGAGAGCAAAAGGGGCAAAGTATTTATTAAGCACTCTGTATCCACGGTACTTATGAACGTAACTGTAATTTATTTATTTATTTATATTAATGTCTGTCTCCCCATCAAGAATGTGAGCTTGTTGTGGGCAGGGAATGTGTCTGCTTATCGTTGTATTGTGTTCTCTCAAGTGCTTTAGTATAGGGCTTCACACACAGTAAGCCCTCAGTAAATATGATTGAATTGAATTTCAGAGCACTGTGCTAAGCACTTGGGAGAGTACAATATAACAGACATGTTCCCTGTCCACATGAGCTCACAGTCTACTCGGGCCCCAGCAGGAAAATGAGAGTGTGAGCTTGGCACGTAACAAACCACCACCATTACAATCCATTCCTCCCTGTTTCTGGGTCCTGAAGTCATACACGCCAACAGTGATGGGGCTGAGGTTTCCGCTGACTTTTAAATAGGAAACCCATAGTCATTGTTTCCGAGCCAAGGGCACCTATGCCAATTCCTGGAGGAATTTCACTCCTTACCCACCGACCACTGAGGCCCACGTCTGGAGATTTTATATGGAAGTACAGACCCAGGGCAGAAGGGGAGAGAGGGCACTCAGGAATGGCTTCGCACCAACCACCGGTCTTTCTACTTTTGTTAGAGAAGCAGCATGGCCTAGTGGATAGAGCACCACCCTGGGAGTCAGAAGGACCTGGATTCTGATTCCGGCTGCACCACTCATCTGCTGTGTGACCTTGAGCAAGTCAGTTCACTTCTCTGTTCCCAGTTACCTCATCTGTAAAATGGGGTTTAAGACTGTGAGCCCCATGTGGGACAGGGACTGTGTCCAACCTGATTATATTGAATCTACCCCAGTGTTTAGTGACTGGCATATAATAAGCGCTTAACAAATACCACAGTTTTATTATTGTTATTGTTCTCCTTGCAAACTGGTCTTCGCCAGCCTTTGTCTCTCATTCCTCTTAGGACTGCTCCTTCTCCAAGATTGAATGAAGGGATACTGCTAAATATTCCCTTCCTCCATCCCTCCCAGGAGGGTGACGACACTTTACTAATAATTGTGAAGCTCCTTGAGATCATCAAAACAGAGGTTGACTCCATTAAGGGGGAAAATATTTAACCACATCAAACATCACCAAAACAAAGCAAGAAAACCGGTTGTGACTGAAACTGTGGTGCTGTGATCAGCCACAGTGTTTTGGCAGACATGCAGAAACATCAAATAATAACTGTGGTATCTGTTACATGCTTTGTTGAGCCAAGCCCTAAAGTAAGCGCTGGGATAGGTACAAGATAATCAAGACCCACATGGGGCTCACAGTTAAAGTAGGAGGGAGTAAAGGTATTGAATCTCCATTCTGCATGTGAAGGAACTGAGGCACAGAGAAGTTAAGTGACTTGTCCTACGTCACACAGCAGGTAAGTGGTGTGGTCGGGAGTGGAACCCAGATTCTCTGACTTCCAGGCATGGGTTCTTTCTCCTAGACCATACTGCTTCTATGTGCCTAGGGCCTAAAGAAACTCTAATACAATCTGCTTTCCTTTTAAAAATGGGAATTCAGTACCTGAGACTGTGAGCCCCACGTGGAATTGGGTTAGATCTGACTGCATCGTATCTACCCTAGCACTTAGCAATAATAATAGTAATGATGGCATTTATTAAGTGCTTACTATGTGCAAAGCACTGTTCTAAGCACTGAATAATGGCATTTTTATTAAGTGCTTACTATGTGCAAAGCACTGTTCTAAGCGCTGGGGAGGTTACAAGGTGATCAGGTTGTCCCACGGGGGGCTCACAGTCTTCATCCCCATTTTACAGATGAGGGAACTGAGGCCCAGAGAAGTGAAGTGACTTGCCCAAAGTCACACAGCTGAAAAGTGGCGGAACCGGGATTTGAACCCTTGACCTCCGACTCCAAAGCCTGGGCTCTTTCTACTCAGCCACACTGCCTCTCTAGTACAGTGTTTGTCATGTAATAAACACTTAAAAAATACCACAATTACTATTATGACGGCGTTGGTGATGACTGATGGGCTGTGCTGCAGAAAAAATTTCAGGATCTATTTTCTGATATTTTGGAGAGCAACACAACGGAATGAGGGAAGACATGGTGTGAGGGCAATGAGCAGGTGATGAAGAGTTTTGAAAATGTGTGCGTTTTCTGCAAGGCTCTGTTAGAGAAGTCCACACCCTGGTGTGAAAAGGGACTTTGGGGGCCCAGATTCCATCTCCTGGCCTGATTCCAAGACAGAGACGAGTTTCCTCTACCACCTCCCACCAATATATCAACACCCATGAATCTGAACATCCTCCTGTGGCGGTTCGGATGGTGGGATCACCCCCCAAGGCTTAAAGGGAAGTGAGCTTAAAGGGAGTGGGCTGAAACTCCTGCCGCTCGGGACTCGAGACGCTTAGCCAAATGGCCAGTGGAAAATGGCTCAGCACTTAACCCTATCCTTGAACGATGACCCCAGGAGCAGCGTCCCACTCCCCAGAAAGTTCTGATTTTGTAGCTACGCATCCAGAAACTTAAGAGTAACTCATCATTTTTCTTTTTAGGGTATTTGTTAAGCGCCTGCTCTGTGCCAGGCACTGTTCTAAGTGCTGGAGTAGATACAAACTTATCGGGTTGGACACAGTCCCTGTCATTCATTCAATCATATTTACTGAGCGCTTACTGTGCACACTGTGTACTGTGTCCCATATGGGACTCACGGTCTTCATCTCCATTTTACAGACGAGGGAACTGAGGCACAGAGAAGTGAAGTAACTTGCCCAAAGTCACACAGAAGCGGCAGAGCCGGGAATAGAACCTGCCTCCTGACACCTAGGCCCGTGCTGTATCCACTAGGCCATGCTGCTAATCCAGGGAACTCATGTTGAAGGAATAAAACTTAGGAAATCCCTCAAACAACAGTACAAACATGGACAAATGTCACCATTTCATCAGACTTATTTTGGTCACTGCACATTTGAAAAGACAGAGAGAAGAGCCCAAGTGGAAATCCGGTTTCTGTTAACTGAGGAAAAAACACATAAATGTTCCTTCCCTTTCACCCCGCCTTAGCCACTCAATGTTAAGCGTTGGTATTTTATCTAGCGAAAAGAGGTCCATACCCTGACTTTGCTGATGGGATGTCTGAAGCATTTGTTGTCTCCAGTCTCGCTCAGAGTTATAGCATAGAACTGTCCTTTATTTAAATAGGTCATCGGTCCCTCTCCTTGCTTCTGCCGTAGAGATTTTGTGGCCTCCAACGTATACTGAAATGTGCTACTGTGGGCAGAAAACAAACCATGATCAGAATCATTCTTTTTTTCTTTCCATTTTTTTTTTTTTTGCTTACAAGTGAATTTCACAATCTTTCCTATGAATGTTGACAAATCTTCTGAATTTAACAATCACCCTGGAGAAGAAAACTGTAAAAAAGATAATATTTAACAACAAAAGAAGTTTTCTCTCCCCTACTCCATTTTACAAGCATTTTTATGTCGATTTTTATGGGTTAAACTTTGGTACCATATGGCAATGACCATGTATACACCAGAGAACTTCCTCTCTGAAGTTCAGGTCAATTTTCCCCCAACCATGGTCTTTGGATTTCTTGCAAGTGTTCTGATTCAGTCCACTTAAAGCTATAAAGAGCGAAATGGAGACCAAGAATTTGCAGGAAAGGTGTAGGGACCAGACTTGGCACAATCATAAAACTACAGAGGGGGAATTGAGGAAGTTGGGAAAACACCACATAGCGATCTCCACAGCAACTTTACGAAAAGACTCCATATCCCATGCGGGAAAAGGCTGTTCCCTACGAGACAGCTGTATTCTAACACATATTGTACCATCTCATTCTCCCGCTTAAACAACCAGTGGCTTCTAGAATGTACCAATTACTCCAAAAGCCCATGATACTGCCAAATAAATGAGCAAAATGATAATACTTCTCCTTTCATTTTAAATACACTTTTAAAACCGATTTCCAAATTTAGACATTTTCCCCTTCCTGAAGTGTGAAAGTAATTACAAAGTAAATTAAAATGATGACATAAAGAGCCACTGAAAAGGTTTAAAAAAACCCTGGGGCAGGAAATAAGAGTCAAACCTTAAGTCAGAAATGTTGAATTTTGATACACATGGTGCATAAAGCAAAGAAGATGTCAGACTAGAAAGAACAGAACGGTCCAAAGGTCATGGCTGGTACACATGCGGTTTACAACAATGGCTTATATACCAGATGGTTTAGGTGGAGAAAACCGTACATATTGCACCTGGTAAATTGTGCAATCCTACTGCCCGAGAGGAAATATTCTTCCAGACCTCGGCAATCAGTTTATGCTTAAGGCATGAAAATTGATAATACTTGTCATTTTTAACCTAACAAAAGTAGTTGTAAATTGTTAGGTGCCTATGATGGAATCTTCATCTTTATATGTATTTTGTCAACACTGGTTTTTCTTTTATACCTTATTATACCTCTGTTCTGAAATTTTACTTCTGCAACCTGAGGTCAGGAGCACATAATTTCAAAGCAAGGCAGCTAAACAAGTGCTAGGTGTTCTTAAGTAGTCTTTTCCCTCAATTATCCACGCAGGCCGAATTTCACTCCAAATTCCTCTAAGGGCCCGATTTTTGGGCCCCAAACTTTCAGTATTCAAACAGTGGATTCTGTGGCTACTTTCGCTCAGCATTTCTACTCCTCAAGTGTTAAGCCTGCTAGAAAGTCAAATGAACTGATGAGCTGAGTATTACAATAAGTTTTTAAAAGACCCACAAAGACCGTAAATACATCATCCTCACTATAGGACAGAGAGAAGTCAGTGGTATTTCATCCACCAAGGCAATTCCACTGTAAAAGTCCACAGTTGATAACTGAATTCTTCTCCTGCTCCTGTTTCCATACAAAACATTTGCTTCTACGTTCTTCCTAGGTGAATTTTATGGCATTACTCTGCCGATACCCAAGTGTCCTATTTGATGTGACTTAATCGATGCTAAATGTCATTTAGAAACCTACCTTGCTGTCTGTTCGAAAATGTATTCTTCAGCCCCCACAGAAGCACTGCGGTATTTCTGAAAAGTGGAAAGACAGTTGAAAAGAAAATTAAGCCAAATAACTGTGGTGCCATCGAGATTAAAAATGAATAAAAAATGCTTCAATCAATCAATCCGTCAATAGCATTTTTTGACCAGTTACAGTGTGCAGATCACTGTACTAAGTGCTTGGAAGATCAATCGATCAGATGTATTTATTGAGTGCTTACTGTGTGCAGATCACTGTACTGAGCACTTGGTAGAGTACACTATTACAGAATTGGTAGACATGTTCCCTACCCACAACGAAGCAGTGTGGCTCAGTGGAAAGAGCACGGGCTTTAATCAGAGGTCATGGGTTTGAATCCTAGCTCCACCACCTCTGCTGTGTGACCTTGGGCAAGCCACTTAATTTCTCTGAGTCTCAGTTACCTCATCTGTAAAATGGGGATTAAAACTGTGAACCCCACGTGGGACAATCTCAACACCTTGTATCCCCCCACCCCCCACCCCAGCGCTCAAAAGAATGCTTGGCACATAGTAAGCGCTTAACAAAGGCCATTATTATTATTATTATTACAGTCTCGAGGACTGACTTTATTGCAGTATTCTTCCTAAGAGCGAATCTTCACAATGAGAAGACTTCCAACCGAGTATATACTATGGTGTGGCACGCATAATATGAAAAAAAAAGACAGCTTATACCAGGAATTCAATTTTGCAAGATGTACTGATCTACATGCAAACACTAGGGTAGAGTTTAAAACTTCTCCCAGAAGCAGTGTGGCTTCATGGAAAGAACACGGGCCTGGGACTCAGAAAACCTGGGTTCAAATCCTGTCTTTGGCACTTGCCTACTGTGTGACCATGGGCAGGTCATTTAACTTCCCTGTTCTTCATTTTTCTAATCTAGAAAATGAGGACTCATTACTTTCTCTCCCTCCTACTTAGAGTGAGAATCGCTGTGTGGGATAGGAATTGTGTCCACGTTGATTATCTTGTATCTATCCCGTGCTTATTACAGTGCCTGGAACATAGTAAGCGCTTAACAAATACCACCATTATCATTATTTGAATCCCACATCGCTTGAAGACCACCACAACCTGGTGTCAAAAAATCAACAGTGACATTGGCAACTTGTTTAAGGAAAATGGTACAGATAACCTGTAACTTGGCTGTCTACTTGTTTTATTTTGTTGCCTGTGTCCCCCTTCTAACCTGTGAGCCTGTTGTTGGGCAGGGATAGTCTCTCTTTATTGGCTGATTTGTACTTTCCAAGTGTTTAGTAGAGTGCTCTGCACACAGTAAGTGCTTGATAAATACGACTGAATGAATGAACTTTGTTAAAATTTGGTAATCCTGGCTATTTGCACCATGTAGAGACACATGGCCGTGGTCTAAATACCCCCGTAAAGTTTATCACCATCAATCGTATTTATTGAGCGCTTACTGTGTGCAGAGCACTGTACTAAGCGCTTAAGTTTATCATAGATAAAAATCACCCAGGCTGCCCACCTTATCCTGAGGAAGTATCTACATGCCCAGAAACAATAGTAGTAGTAGTAATAGTACTTCTATCAATCAACTCTTCCCCTCCTACCTTACCTCAGTGATCTTCCACACACGCTGCTCCCCTGGCACCAACCTACTCTCTGAGCTCCATCTCGTCTGTCCCATTGCCGACACCTTGCCCAAATCCGCCCTGTGACCTCGATCTCCCTTCCCTGTCATATCGTCCTATCACCTTCAATGTCTTATTGAAAACCCATCTCCTCCAGGATGCCTTCCCCAACTAAGCCCTCATTTCCTCTCCTCTCCCACCCTTCTGTGTCCCCCTAGTACTTGGATTTGCACCCTTTAGTCACCCCTTCCTCATTCATTCATTCAATCATATTTATTGAGTGCTTACTGTGTGCAGAGCACTGTACTGAGCACTTGGGAAGTACAAGTCGGCAACATATAGAGACGGTGCCTACCCAACGTATTGATTCATTCATTCAATCGTATTTATTGAGCGCTTACTGTGTGCACAGCAGTGTACTAAGCGCTTAGGAAGTACAAGTTGGCAACATATAGAGACGGTCCCTACCCAACAATGGGCTCACAGTCTAGAAGGGCGAGAAATGATAATAATGGCATTTGTTAAGCGCTTACTATGTGTGAAGCACTGTTCTAAGTACTGGAGGGATACAAGGTGATCAGGTTGTCCCACGCGGGGCTCACAGTCTTCATCCCCATTTTACAGATGAGATAACTGAGGCACAGAGAAGTGAAGTGACTTGTCCAAAGTCACACAGCTGACAAGTGGCGGAGCCGGGATTAGAACCTACGACCTATGACTCCCAAGCCCGGGCTCTTTCCACTAAGCCACGCGGCTTCTCTAGTGGAGCAGTGGATAACCTAGAGCACTAGTGGCCTAGTGGTTAGAGCATGGGCCTGGGAATCGGAAGGACCTGAGTTCTAATCCCAGCTCTGCCACTTGTCTGCTATGTCACCTTGGGCAAGTCCCTTCATTTCTCTGGGCCTCAGTGCCCTCATCTGTAAAATGGGGATTATGACTGTGAACCCCGTGTGAGACAAGGACTGTGTCCACCCTGATTATCTTGTATCTACTCTGTGCTTACTACAGTGTCTGGCACATAGTAACTGCTTAACTAATTCATAAAACAAAGAAAACAATGAAGAGAGGGAGTTGGAGGTTAGGAGGTGAAGAGGGATGCCATGTTTGATGGGGAAAGTATGTGAAGACCCTCGAAGCTATTCACAAGGAGCTTTATCCTTATATGGGGGTAGTGGGAAGCCACTGGAAGGATCTAAGTAGAGGGAAGATAATAATCTTGGTATTTGTTAAGTGCTTACTATATGCCAAGCATTGTATTTGGCACTGGGGTAGATACAAGGATAATAGGTCCCAAAGGGGGCTCACAGTCTATGGAGGAAGAGAACAGGTACTGAATCCCCATTTTGCAGATGAGGGAACGGAGACCCAGAGAAAAATAATCATAATAATAATTATGGGATTTGTTAAGCGCTTACTGTGCCAAGCACTTTTCTAAGCACTGGGGTAGATACAAGGATAATAAGGGTCCAATGGGGGCTCACAGTCTATGGAGGAAGAGAACAGGTACTGAATCCCCATTTTGCAGATGAGGGAACTGAGATCCAGAGAATAATAATCATAATAATAACTATGGTATTTGTTAAGCGTTTACTATGTGCCAAGCATTGTTCTAAGCACTGGGGTAGATACAAGGTAATTGGGTTGGCTCACGTGGGGCTCACAGTCTTAATCCCCATTTTTTCAGAAGAGGTAACTAAGTGAAGTGACTTACCCAAGGTCACACAGCAGACAAGTGGCAGAGCCAGGATTAGAACCTTTTTCCTCTGACTCCCAAGCCTGAGCTCTTTCCACTAAGCCACACTCCTTCTCAAAAAATGTGAGAAGAGCAATCAATCAGTCAATCCATCATATTTATTGAACATTTACTGTATGCAGAGCACTGAGCTAAGCGCCTGGGAGAGGCTTCAAGAAGATCATCTTTGTTGTGGCATATAGTATAACAGTGGGTGCCCACAACAGCTACTGACAATTCCTGGCAGACTAACACAATAATACTGATTGACTGATTGATTGATTGAAATAGTCCTTAATATTACTTCCTTCCTCTACTATTAGTTACTATATACCATTAATTTTGTTGGGTAACAAAAAACAGAGGCCACAAAACTGGTTTAATTTTACATGTATTTGGCATCCATATATTCCGGTGTCCTGGAACTTGAAGAAAGGACAGTAAGAATAAAAGCAGGAAGCGATTTGTTTATCTCTTATGGGGCTTTTGAGTGCATCTTCCAAATATTAAGTGCCATAGTCACCTTCTTGCCCAGCCAAACCAGAACTGATCCAGAAATGGCCTTCTCATCACCAAATTCCCATTCCCACTCTAGAAGAAGCAGTGTGGCCTCCTGCAAAGAGACTGGGCCTCAGAGTCAGAGGACCTGGGTTCCAATCCCGGCTCTGCCACTTATCTGCCGGGTGACCTTGGGCAAGTCACTTCACTTCTCTGGGTCTCAGTTCCCTCATCTGTAAAATGGTGATTGAGAGTATGAGCCCCACGTGGCACATGGACTGTGTCCCACCTGCTTTGCTTGTATTTACCCCAGCGCTTTGTAGAGTGCCTGGCATGCAGTAAACACTGAACAAATACCACTATCATTATTTTTATTAATTTGCAGTAGAACTAATGACTCGGGACACTTTCTACCCCTGGACTCAGTCATGCGACAGTCCTTAGTGGTGAAAAATGGGGATTAAATCCTACTCCCTCCTACTTAGATGTGGAACTGGGCTATATCCAACTCTTCCCCCAGCGCTTAGAATAGTACTTGACATATAGTAAGCGATGCAGCAATGCTATCATTATTACTATAAGAGCCAGTTTGGCTGAAACAGAGCCTGTAGCAGTGGTAGATGAAGGGTTCTTTCTCTCCAACTATGCTAGCCAAAAGCAGGGTCCTTCATGAGTTTCTGCCCTAGACCTATCATGATGAAATCCTGAAGACTAAAAATTGAGTCTGTCCCACTTAATTGGGATCAATCAATCAAGAAGTGGTATTTATTAAATGCTTACTGTATGTAGAACACTGTACTTGGGAAAATACAATACAATCAAGTTGATAGACACAATCCCAGCCCACAAGGAATTTACACCTGGTCTCCTAATTAATGGTGAACTATACGACTGGCTTATAATTTTATAGGGAGAGAAGAGATGAATCCCGGGATACACTCATGGGATTTGGGAGTTTCTGCTGCCTCTGTCTTCTTATTTGACCCCTTTTCCTTTTTTCCTTTCAAGTTAACCAACTTACTGTGCCTCTTTCTCATCTCCCCTGCTGCCACTCACTCACCTCCTCACCCCCGCCTGACACACCCTCCCCTTCACACAGTCGATAGACAATAGTTCTCTTCATCTTCACAACTCCTCCCGGAAGTCTTATCCAAGTAATCTCCAATTTCCCCGCCTGCCGTTTCAACCCTTCTTCACCCTCAAAGCGTTTAAGTATTCCCAACCCCTCAAATAACTTAGGAATAAATCTTATATCTTCTAGACCGCAAGATCATTGTGTGCAGAGAAAACGTCTGCCTACTCTGTTGTACTCGCCCAAGTGCTTACTACAGTGGTCTGCACACAGTAAGCACTCAATAACTACCACTGATTGATAATAATAATAATAATGGCATTTGTAAAGCGCTTACTATATGCCAAGAACTGCTGTAAGTGCTGGAGTAGATACAAGGTGATCAGGTTGTCCCATGTGGGGCTCATAGCCTTAATCCCCATTTTACAGATGAGGTATCTGGGGCACAGAGAAGTGAAGTGACTTGCCCAAAGTCACCCAGCTGACAAGCGGCAGAGCTGGGATTAGAACCCTAGACCTCTGACTCTCAAGCCCGGGCTCTTTCCACATTCTATTAATTACTCGTTTCCGAAATCTGTTTAAACATCTGTCTCCCCCACTAGACTGCAATCTCCTTGAGGGGAAGGATCATGTTGACTAATTTTATTATCCTTTCCCAGGCGCTTAATACAATGCTCTGCATATTGTAGCAGTGAATACTACTGATTGACTGATGTACAGCGATTCCTCCTTAATCCTATTCCTCCCCTTTCACTCTGATTTTTTTCCTGTTCCTTTTGTTTCTCTGTTCTTTCTCCCACCTTCCCTATTTATTCTTCACCCATTTCCCTCCATCATGCTCAATTTCTCCTCTTCATGCATGTTCACAAAAACCCAGGCCCACAGACCCATTTGCTTGCATTGAGTAACCCCAGCTACTAATGTGGTCCTGCTGGTTGTCACTTTGACTTCACAGAAGCAGCCATGGAAGGAGGGAAGCAAAACAGCCTGAGGACAACAAACACCACGCAATATCACAGTGGAAGGGATTATTCTGCCCAATGCTTTAACCAAGCTCATCACTATTAAACCTGGGGGAATTGACTGAATCTCAGGATGTGTCTGCCTCCAGACTGGCCCGACATTACTCTCCCCACATTCAAAGCCTTATTAAGATTCCATCTCTTCCAAAAGGCTTTCCCTGATTGAGCCTTCTTTTCCCCACTCCCTCTCCCTTCTGTGTCACCTAGGCACTTAGATCTGTTCCCTTTAAACACCTGATACTCCCCCCACCCTCAGCCCCATGGCATTTATTTATGTATCCATAATGTATTTATTTATATTAATATCTGTCTTCCCCCCCTAAACTGCAACCTCCTTGAGATCATGGATCATGACTGCCTACTCTATTATACTGTACTCTCCCGCGTGCTTGAGAAGCAGTGTGGCCCAGTGGATAGAGCCCGGGTCTGGGGGTCAGAAGGACTTGGGTTCTAATCCCAGCTCCGTCACTTGTCTGCTGTGTGACCTGGGACAAATCACTTCTCTGTGCCTCAGTTCCCTCACCTGTAAAATGGAGATTATGGCTGAAAGGCCCACTGTATCCCACCTGATCAACCTGTACCTCCCCCAGTGCTTAGTATAGTGCCTGGCACACAGTAAGTCCTTATCAAAGACCATAACAAAAAGTGTTCACTGCTCTGCACACAGTAAGCACTCAATAAATACAACTGATTAATTGAGGGAGTGGAAGTAGGCCTGTCCCAACGTACCACACATAGCTGGCTTGCTTGGACATGGGAGACTGCTTGGAATGCAGCCAAGCTGACAATAGGATGGAATTGGGAACTGTGGGAAGGTTGAAAATTAATACGTTACTCTGTGAATCAGGGGACAGTCCTGGCTTCTGGTTTCCTGGAGTGAGCTGAGTATTGCTAAGTGCTTCTCTGACACAGTCAATCAATCAGTCATATTTATGGAGCGCTTACTGTGTGCAGAGCACTTTCCTAAGAGCTTGGGAGAGTACACCATCACAGAGTTCGCAAACACGTTCCCTGCCCACAATCAGCTTTCAGTCTAGCTTTCAGTTCTAGACTGTGAGCCTGTTGTTGGGTAGGGACCGTCTCTATATGTTGCCAGCTTGTACTTCCCAAGTGCTTAATACAGTGCTCTGCACACAGTAAGCGCTCAATAAATACGACTGAATGAATGGAGGGGGAGACAGATGCTAATATGAAGAAATAATTTATGGATGTGTATGTAACAGTGGTGGGGATGAGAGTGAGTGTAGTTATTCATCCATTCACTTGATCAATCGTATTTATTAAGTGCTTACTGTGTGCAGAGCACTGTACTAGGCACTGACATTCCCTGCCCAATGAACTCAGAGTCTAGAGGAGGGGAGACAGACAACAATACAAATAAACATAATTACGGATAAATAAGTGCTGAGGGGCTGAGATGGGGGAAGAGCGAAGGGAGCAAGTCAGGGCGACGCAGAGGGGAGTGGGAGATGAGGAAAAGTGGGGCTTAGTCTGGGAAGGCCTCTTGGAGGAGATGTGCCTTCAATAAGGCTTTGAAGCATGGGAGAGTAATTATGTACACAACTGAACTAACACCATTCAATCAATCAATCAATCGTATTTATTGAGCGCTTACTGTGTGCAGAGCACTGTACTAAGTGCTTGGGAAGTACAAGTTGGCAACATATAGAGACAGTCCCTCCCCAACAGTGGGCTCACAGTCTAAAAGGGGGAGACAGAGAATAAAACCAAACATACTAACAAAATAAAATAGAATAGATATGTACAAGTAAAATAGAGTAATAAATATGTACAAACATATATACATATATACAGGTGCTGTGGGGAAGGGAAGGAGGTAAAATGGGGGGGATCGAGAGGGGGGCGAGGGGCATTCAAAGGCCATCAGCGTGCACCTGGGGTCAGGTCTGCCCTACAGAATTGTGATCGAAACAAATTTCCCTGGGAGGCTTCAGTTAGGAATACCATTTTCTGATGTAGACCCGACTAGCAGGATTAATTTTAAGTTCAGCAGCTTTATCTATGGTAACTGGAATTTCCTTAATGGACCTCTTTAAAAGGATGACTTCAACCCAGCAAGACTGCCAGTGCTTTTGTCCAAATATGCTATTTTAAACTTATCAGGTAGAAACGTGACTTGCAAATGACAGTCCAATTCACTGTGATTTCAGCTAAATCTTCAATTTCAACAAAAATTTAAAAAACCACGAGGAACCACTACCCACAGTAATCTTCTGGTAAAGCCTAGCAAGCTCTGCTTTTCCCAAACCACTCTCAAATGAAAACATAAAATTTACAGCCAACTTTTTCAGTGGTTTGCTCTGACACTTATCCAACACCAACCCCTGCTACCCAATCAAGCAATCAATCAATTGTATTTATTGAGCACTTTCTGAGTGAAGAGCACTGTACTAAGGGCTTGGAAGAGTACAATAGACAGAGTTGTTAGGTTCTCTAACCACAGAGAGTTTACAGGTTAGACGGGGGAACACATTAATATAAATAAATAAATTACAGACACATACATAAGATATAATAGCTCCAGTGACATGTAACCTTGTCTGAGAGTTTTTCTTCATCAGTGGAGGGGCTTTTAACAGGGTTTAAAAATGCACCAGCGGCACATCTTAAAGGAAACTGCAAGAACCTTTTATAAAATTAATGTGAAATAAAGATTAACTTTGAAATAAAGTTTTCCACTGAAATGCCTCTGATGATTCATCAGCACTTGATGTTCTCAACCCAATGGAAGGGTTTAGTGAATTTTTAACATAATTTTCAAAAATCATACTGTGAAATGGAAAGGAGTCAAACCCAGACCAAAGACTGTAGCTAGTCTATGTTCTGTCTGTTTATACTGCACCTATTTCTGTGGGGCTCAGTGATTGTTATTAATATTAATGTTCTCATGCCTCTATTACGAGGCTCAGTCAGTCAACCGTATTTATTGAGCACTTCTTGTGTGCAGTGCATTGTACTAAGCGCTTGGGAGAGTACAATACAATTCATTCCCTGCCAACAATGAGTTTACGGAGGACCTGGGTTCGAGGTTGAGCTCTGCCACCAATCAATCAATCGATCCATCGTATTTACTGTGTGCAGAGCACACAGAGCACATGCTTACCATGAGCAGAGCACTGCACTAGGCACTTGGGAGAGTATAATAAAACACAGTTGGCAAGTCTCTTTCCCTCCATTTCCTCATCTGGAAAATAGGAATAATAATACTGCCTTTCTACTTATCTCACAGAGTGGTGAGGACAACATTTAATATTTGATTATAATACTAATTATTATTATTATTATGTCATTTATTGATTGCTTACTATGTGTCAAGCACTGTTCTAAGTGCTGGGGAGATCAGGTTGTCCCACGGGAGGCTCACAGTCTTCATCCCAACAGAGGTAACAGAGGCACAGAGAAGTTAAGTGACTTGCCCAAAATCACACAGCTGACAATTGGCGGAGCCGGGATTTGAACCCATGCCCTCTGACTCCAAAGCCCGTGCTCTTTCTACTGAGCCACGCTGCTTCTCTAATAATAATTATTATTTAATTATTACAAGCAGTCAGGGGAGGAGAGGAGGATGGCAGGGGACACAGAATGAGCCAAAGCTCTGTCTTTCTCCTTAACTTGCTGCCTGCGGGACTGGGTTAGTAACCGAGCCCTAGATGGGGCAGGGGTGAATTGTCCCACTCTCTAAAGAGATAGATCCCGCTTCAAATTTCCATCCACAACTAGGGACTGTACCTCAACCGTCAGCTGTTCTGGAATCTATTCTCCACAGTGCTGCACAAATCACCTTCCTGAAACATCGCTAGGCACACACCTCACCACTTCTCAAACACCTCCAGTGGCTACTCATCTTTTTTTTTTTTTTTTTTACGGTATTTGATAATAAGCGCTTCCTATGTGCCAGGCACTCTACTAAGTGCTGGGGTAGATACAAGCTAATCAGGTTGGATGCAGTCCATGTCCCACATGGGGCTTTCAGTCTTAATCCCCATTTTAGAGATGAGGGAACTGAGGCACAGAGAAATTAAGTGACTTGCCCAAAGTCACAGAGCAGACGTGTTTTCCCTCTGCATCAAGCAAAAACTTTCCATTTCCTTTGCATTCCATTGCAAAAGTTTTCCTTTCCATTGACTTTAAGGCTCTCTCCCACCTTTTCCTGTCTTACACATAAGCTCTTTTCATCCAATACTCTGTAGCTCACACTCTCCGCTCCTCTCAAGCTCACTTGTAACTACATTTCTCTGAACTTTCCTCCCTTATTATTATTATAAAACATAGTTGGTAGACACATTCCCTGCCTACAAGGAGTTTAGAGCCTAGAGAGGGAAGGTTTTGTCAAGGAGGTTAGAAGGTTTTACAGAATTATGACCAGAGATAGAGGTCTGCCTGGGACAGAGTCTCCTATCCCCAAGTGGCCCACCTGCATATCTCTGAATTCCATCACGAAAGATCAAGGGGCTCCAACTATGGAAAAGTTCCCCCTCTCAGGCAAATGTGCCAACTTCTCTGATGTACCAACCTGACCTTAAGTCTCTCTGATTGGAGAAAAGGCTAATTCAGGACTAACCATATCTTAGAGCACTGCCTTGAATCAACAGGACTTCACACATAAGAAAATATATTCTGAGCTGGAAGTGGGATCGGATGAGACATCCCATCTAATGCCTAATTTCTACTGGGAGGAGACACGAGACGGTAAAAACCAGCAAACTGGCACTCTCATAGGAATGGTTGTAGACTGATGCCCTCCCTGGGGGCTTTAGAGGAGCGGCATGACTTGGTGGAAAGAGCACTGGTTTTGGAGTCAGAAGACCTGGGTTCTAATTCTGGCTCCACCTATTGTGTCACCTAAGGTGAGTCACTTCACTTCTCTGGTCCTCAGTTACCTCATCTGTAAAATGGGGATTCAATACCTGCCCCCCTCCTACTTAGATTGTGAGGCCTATATAGGATAGGGACTGTGTCTGACCTGATTATTTTGTATCTTTCCCAGCACTTACAACAGTGCTTATTACATAATAAACACTTAACAAACACCACAATTATTATTGTGCTTATCTGGAGGGAGGAGAGGGAGAAGGAGGAGCTTAAGGAGTGGGAGTCATGGCCATCTCCACTCCCTACCCTCCAGGGATTTTTCCCAGCTCCAGGGATTTTTTCCCAGCTCTGAACTCCTGGGCTCCCATGGAGCTCACTGTGGGCAGGGATCGTGTCCGCTGACTCTTCTGTATTGTGCTCTCTTCCAAGCACTTAGTCCAGTGATCTGCACACAGTTAGTGCTCAATAAATACCATTGATGAACTGACTTGATAATGATGATGGTATTTGTTAAGCACTTACTATGTGCCAAGCACTGATCTAAGCACCGGGGGGGCTACAAGGTCATCAGGTTGTCCCACGTGGGGCTCACAGTCTTAATCCCCATTTTACAAATGAGGTAACTGAGGCTCAGAGAAGTGAAGTGACTTACCCAAAGTCACACAGCTGACAAGTGGCAGAGCCAGGATTGGAAACCATGACCTCTGACCCCCAATTCTGGGCTCTTTCCACTATAATAATAATAATAATGGCATTTGTTAAGTGCTTACTATGTGCAAAGCACTGTTCTAAGCGCTGGGGAGGGGAAACAAGGTAATGAGGTTGTCCCTTGTGGGGCTCACAGTCTTAATCCCCATTTTACAGATGAGGGAGCTGAGGCTCAGAGAAGTTAAGTGACTTACCCAAGGTCACACAGCAGACATGTGGCAGAGCCGGGATTCGAACCTATGACCTCTGACTCCAAAGCCCGTGCTCTTTCCACTATGCCACGCTGCGTCTCACCACGGGGGATAAAAGGTGCCCAGGATCAGCCTGTGGGGTCAGGGTTGAGCCTGGGCAAGCCCCAGCACAAATTCTGTTTGTGACCACAAGTTCTGGTCATGTCATTCTAACTTTTGAAGAGGGCGCGATTCCACATCCTGCTGTCTCTTAGGAGCTCAATTTCCACTGCTTCTGCATTTTTTCAGTTATGGGATACACAAACTTCCCTCCTTCAAACATGGTATCTGTTTTCTTCGCCGCTATTCACCGGACCTCCATCTTGTGTATCGTCGCTGACCCTTTGCTCACATCCTCCCTGTGGTCCTCCCTTTGGCCTGGAACTCTTCCCCCACCACATAGCTAACAGACCACCACTCTCTCCATCTTCAAAGCCCTCCTAAAAATCACACCTCCTCCCGGAGCCTTTCCCTGATTAAGCCCTTACTTCCCCTATGCGTCCCCTGTTCTGCATCTCCTATGCCCTTCTTGAATCTGTACTCCTTAAGCACTTTTTTATTCACAATAATAATAATACTAATAATGTTGGTATTTGTTAAGCGCTTACTATGTGCCAAGCACTGTTCTAAGTGCTGGGGCAGATACAAGGTTATCAGGTTGTCCCACATGGGGCTCACAGTCTTATTCCCCATTTTACAGATGGGGTAACAGGCACAGAGAAGTGAAGTGACTTGCCCAAAGTCACACAGCTGACAAGTGGCGGAGCCAGGATTAGAACCCATGACCTCTGACTCCCAAGCCCGTGCTCTTTCCACTGAGCCATAATAATAATAATAATTTTGGTATTTGTTAAGCACTTACTATGGGCAAAGCACTGTTCTAAGAGCTGGGGAGGATACAAGGTGATCAAGTTGGCCCATGTGGGACTCACAATCAATCCCCATTTTACAGATGAGGTAACTGAGGTCCAGAGAAATTAAATGACTTGCCCAAAGTCACACAGCTGACAAGCGGCAGAGCCGGGATTTGAACCCATGACCTCTGACACCCAAGCCCAGGCTCTTTCCACTGAGCCACGCTGTTTCTCTAAGAATGGGGGAGCCATGCTACCCCAATCCCACAGCACTTACATATATATTCACTTGGAACTGATGTGAATGTCTGTACACTCCCTGTGGGCAGGGACTGTGTCTACCTTCTCAGTCGTATTGGGCTCTCCCAAGACCTCTTAGGACAAGGCTCTGCCCCCAGTAAGCACTAGATCACTATCACAGAGTGGCTGAACGATTGATGAAGGGGTAAAAATTTTCATTTCCTCCCCCAAGACCTCTTAGTACAGGGCTCTGCCCCCAGTAAGCACTAGATCACTATCACGGAGTGGCTGAACGATTGATGAAGGGGTAAAAATTTTCATTTCCTCCTCTCCAAAGGGGACCGTGAGACACCGAGGGGTTAAGAGACCAGTCTAAAATGTCAGTCAGCCAGTGGAAATGGAGAGATTAGAACCACTGCTGGGGAACAAGGCTGGAAAAAAGCCCAGATCCTGAGGTGCTCAGGTGACAGGCTCTATGGAGGGAGTGGCAACAGCAACCAGAACAGGAAGGCCTCAGAGTTATCCCTCACCCTCCCCAAACCCCCACATCCTACAATCCCCTCCCTAATAATTGTGATTATTTGGATTATAACCCTTCACCAAGGTCTGCTACTACCACAGAGCCTGGGGTTAGGCCCTGGCTTGGGTCTGATAGTAAATAATAATTACGGTATTTGTTAAGTGCTTACTATGTGCCAAGCACTGGGGAAGATACAAGGTAATTTTAGATTGGACGCAGTGCTTGTCCCACAACGGACTCACACTCTTAATCCCCATTTTACAGATGAGGGAACTGAGGCACAGAGTAGTTAAGTGACTTGCTCAAGGACACCCAGCAGACAAGTGGAGGAACCGGCATTAGAACCCATATCCTCTGACTCCTAAATGCAAGTTCCTGCCACTAAGCCATGCGGAAGCAATTGTTCTATCTCAAGCACTTAGTACAGTGCTCTGCACACAGTAAGCACTTAATAAATACGAATGAATGCCTGAGTGAATAAATGAGCACTAGTGCACATCAATCATTCATTCATCCAATCGTATTTATTGAGCACTTACTGTACTAAGTGCTTGGGAAGCACAAGTCGGCCACATATAGAGATGGTCCCTACCCAACAACGGGCTCACAGTCTAGAAGGGGGAGACAGACAACAAAACAAAAACATAGACAGGTGTCAAAACCGTCAGAATAAATAGAATTATAGCTATATGCGCATCATCAATAAAATAGAGTAGCAAATGTATACAAATAAAATGGAGTAATAAATATGTACAAATATATACAAGTGCTGTGGGGAGGGGAAGGAGGTAGGACGGGGGGACAATGGGGAGGAGGAGAGGAAAAAGGGGGTGCAGTCTGGGAAGGCCTCCTGAAGGAGGTGAGCTCTCAGTAGGGCTTTGAAGGGAGAAAGAGAGCTAGTTTGGTGGATGTGTGGAGGGAGGGCATTCCAGGCCGGGGGAAAATCCTGCAGGAACCCTCCACGAGCCAGGGGAAGCCCTCATGTGGAGGCCACAGTTAGAAGGGAGTGAGAAAGCTGCCCCTTCCTCCCAAGGAGGTTTGGGCCTCTTAAGCATTCTTATCCGGGGGCTCCCACTTCCTTAGGCTTCCCACTTCCTCCGCCCTCTAGACTGTACACTGGTGGTGGGCAGGGAATGTGGTGACCAACTCTGTTATACTGTCCTCTCCCAAGTAGTTAATCATATTTACTGAGCATCTACTGTGTGCAGAGCACTGCTCTAAGCGCTTGGGAGAGTACAATATAGCAGTCACATTCCCTGCTCACGGCGAGCTTACAGTCCAGTAAGTCCCGGCTCCGCCACTTGTCAGCTGTGTGACTTTGGACAAGTCACTTAACTTCTCTGTGCCTCAGTTACCTCATCTGTAAAATGGGGATTAAGACTGTAAGCCCCACATGGGACAACCTGATCACCTTGTAACCTCCCCAGCGCTTAGAACAGTGCTTTGCACATAGTAAGCGCTTAATCAATCAATCAATCGTATTTATTGAGCGCTTACTGTGTGCAGAGCACTGTACTAAGCACTTGGGAAGTACAAGTTGGCAACATATAGAGACAGTCCCTACCCAACAGTGGGCTCACAGTCTAAAAGGGGGAGACAGAGAACAAAACCAAACATACTAACAAAATAAAATAGAATAGATATGTACAAGTAAAATAAATAATAAATAAATAATGGCTTAATAAATGCCATTATTATTATTAGTAGTAGTACAGTGCTCTACACACAGTAAGTGCTCAGCAAATACCACTGATTGATCAGTTAATTGACCTTAACCCCATCCATTCCATCCCTGGCCCAGTGGCAGAAATAGTGGGATGTAACGTGTCTGCTCTGGATTAGACTGTAAACTTGTCCTCTAGATTGCAAGCTCATCCTCTAAACTGCAAGCTCTTTATGGCCAGGGAATGTGTCTACCAACTGCTATATTGTATTCATTCATTCACTAAATAGTATTTATTGAGCGCTTACTGTGTGCAGTGCACTGTACTAAGCGCTTGGGAAGTACAAGTTGGCAACATAGAGAGATGGTCCCTACCCAACAACGGGCTCGTATTCTCCCAAGAGCTTTAGTACAATGCTCTGCACTTATTATATACTCAATAAATTCAACTGATTGTTGAGATTAGGATCAGGGTGAACTCTGGAACATGAGAGATAATAATAATAATAATAATAATAGCATTTATTAAGCGCTTACTATGTGCAAAGCACTGTTCTAAGCGCTGGGGAGTTTACAAGGCAATCGGGTTGTCCCACAGGGGGCTCACAGTCTTAATCCCCATTTTACAGATGAGGGAACTGAGGCACAGAGAAGTTAAGTGACTTGCCCAAAGTCACACAGCTGACAAGTGGTGGAGCCGGGATTCAAACCCATGACCTCTGACTCCAAAGCTCGGGCTCTTTCCACTGAGCTACGCTGCTTCTCTATATGCACATCAGTGCATGTAGTATGCCCATCAATATGCTCAGTCTCGAAACAAAAAAAAGTTTCATTTATTTATTAATAATAATAATTAGTATTATTATGGTATTTGCAAAGCGCTTACTGTGTGCCTGGCACAGTACTAAGCGCTGGGGTGGATACAAGCAAATCGGGTTGGACACAGTCCTTGTCCCACATGGGGTTCACAGTCTAAATCCCCATTTTACAGATGAGGTAACTAAGTCCCAGAGACGGGAAGTGACTTGCCCAAGATCATGCAGCAGGTAAGTGGTGGAGCTGGGATTAGAACCCATGACCTTCTGACTCTCAGGCCCAAGCTCTAGCCACTATGCCCCGCCGCTTCTCGCTTATTGAGAACAACGTCTGTGCACAGCATTGTTCTAAACCTTCGGGAGAGCACAACGTAGGAACAAGCAGACACGTATATAAGTATATTAACAAAGCCCCCAAATAAAATCAATCAATCAATCAATCAATCGTATTTATTGAGCGCTTACTGTGTGCAGAGCACTGTACTAAGCGCTTGGGAAGTACAAGTTGGCAACATATAGAGACAGTCCCTACCCAACAGTGGGCTCACAGTCTAAAAGAGAAGTGCATTTGCCGTGCATGGCAAACATCCATTGGGGTGTGCTCATTATCGTGGTTTAAAACAGTCAGCCTTCCACTGGCTCTTATTTCCTCTGCTTGCCTTTCAGCTGTCTCACTTTCCAAGTCAGATCAATCAATCAATCGTATTTATCGAGCGCTTACTGTGTGCAGAGCACTGTACTAAGCGCTTGGGAAGTCCAAGTTGGCAACATATAGAGACAGTCCCTACCCAACAGTGGGCTCACAGTCTAAAAGGGGGAGACAGAGAACAAAGCCAAACATACTAACAACATGAAATAAATAGAATAGATATGTACAAGTAAAATAAATAGAGTAATAAATATGTACAAACATATATACAGGAGCTGTGGGGAAGGGAAAGAGGTAAGATGGGGGGATGGAGACGGGACGAAGGGGAGAGGAAGGAAGGGGCTCAGTCAGGGAAGGCCTCCTGGAGGAGGTGAGCTCTCAGTAGGGCCTTGAATCCCCGCGGGCCACTCACCTCCGAGACTCCATCTTTGAAGGTCTCGCTGTAAGTGCTGTCGGGCGTACTGCGCTGATCGTCTTTGAGATAGTTGGCGTGGGGGGCCATGCTAGGCACTTCGTACTGGGTCTGCTCGAAGATGACCCCCCGGCCGTGCTCTTCGTTCTCTCCCCTGGGATAGTGCACGGGAGGGGCCATGAAGACCGGCGTGAACTCTTCCGCTTTCACCACCGTGACCCCGGACACGGGCATCGGCGCCGGGCTCTCCGACACGTTCGTGCCATACTGTTCCCGTTTTGAGGTCTCCAGGTGATCTTGGTTTAAAGAAAGGTTAACTGGCACTGTCTTCAACACCTGAACTCGGTTCTCTCCTCCACTCAAATTACTTTGCACTTCGCTCGGACCGAGGCAGTTTCTGCTGCGGGCAAAAAACCCAGAGAAAGGGGGGAAAAATAAAGATGCCGGTGAGTGACTTGAACCGAATTATACTTTGCACCCTCCCCTGGGGAAAACCCTGTATGGGGAGATAAGAAATTTGCAACACTTTGGCACGAGAATCAAATGGCTTGCCTTGGATTTTCAAGTAAGTCACGCAGTAAGAACCACAGGAGGCACCCAAAATAACTGAGAACCAAATATAGCCTGCCCCAGGGTTTTTCCCGACTTCCCTGTTGCACCTATTAGTGGGGGGAAAAAAACAGGTCACCAGCGTGAACAGTCATTCTTTGTGACTGATTGAAAGATAACGGTCATAGTTGTTGGTGTCCTATTTTCCTTCTTTATTCATCTTCCTCTTTTTTTGCTCCCACCCTTCTAACCATCAAAGAGCTCTTCATCACGAGCTGTTGGCTCCACATCCTTGCCCCGTGTCTCCAGTGGCCCGTGCGGTGGCCACTGGCATCTCTTGCTTTTGGAAAACAGTGAGTCTTTGTAAGAGAGGCAGAGAGAAGCAGTGTGGCCTAGTGATGACACAGCGGGCCTGGAAGTCTGCAGGACCTGGATTCTAATTGCAGCTCCGCCACTTGTCTGCCATGTGGCCTTGGGCAAATCACTCCATTCCTCTGTGCCTCAGTTCCCTCATCTGTAAAATGGTGATTAAGAGTGTGACCCGCATGGGAGACATGCACTGTGTTCACCCGGATTACCTTGTATCTACCCCAGCATTTAGAACAGTGCCTGGCACATAGTAAGCGCTTAAAAAATAACAGGGAGAAAGGAAGAGTCTTCCCAAGGCCTGGTCTCAGGGGAAGGAGTGAGGCCAACCTGACACCAAGTTAAAAAACGTTTCTGGGTTTTGCCTGTTTTGTAAATGGTGTTTACTTGACCTGGCTGATAAGCAAGCTAATGTAAGGGGCTGGACAACTCACTGTTGTTGTTAATTTTGCTAACGGTATTTGTTAACTTCTTACTATATGCCAGGCTCTGTTCTATTCATTCATTCATTCAATCATATTTATTGAGCACTTACTGTGTGCAGAGCACTGTACTAAGCACTTGGGAAGTACAAGTTGGCAACAGATAGAGACGGTCCCTACCCAACAGCGGGCTCACAGTCTAGAAGGGGGAGACTGAGGTAGACACAAGATGATCAGGCTCTGCCACTTGTCTGCTGTGTGACCTTGGGCAAGTCACATCACTTTTCTGGCCCTCAGTTCCCTCATCTGGAAAATGGGGATTGAGACTGTGAGCCCCGCATGAGACACGGATTGCGTCCAACACAATTTTCTTGTATTCACCCCAGAGCTTAGTACAGTGCCTGGCCCATAGTAAGCGTTTTACAAATACCACCACTAGCATTATTATGATCAAGTGACATTTTGTTTTCTACAATTTGTACCTCATCTTTAGATCTCTGGTTGGTCATGTGTGTTGTGATTAGTATGACCTGACAACTCATCTTTGACCAGATATTGTCAGGTCAATCTAGGCATGAACTGGAGGGGATCAGTTGCACAGGTTCTATATTCCACTATACAGATGATTCCTAATCCCTCATGCCTGATATGCTCAGATCATTCTGGCTTGAGAGAATTTGCCATGGGAAGTGACATTATCCTGATAATACACAAGGAAGCAGCATGGATACAGCACAGGCCTGAATGTCAAAGGGATCTGGATTCTAATCCTGGCTCTGACACTTTTCTGCTGTGTGTCCTTGGGCAAGTTATGTCACTTCTCTGGGCCTCTGTTACCTATCGTGTAAAATGGGGAATAAGACTGTGAGCCCCAGGTGGGACAGGGGCTATGCCCAACCTGAATAGTTTGTATCTACCCCACCACTTAGAATAATGCTTAGAATAATAAGAGCTTAACAAATACCATCATCATTGTTATTATTATTACTATTATTATGCAAGCATAGACAGGACGAGCTCAAGCTACAGGTAAACTAAGCACAACCCAGGGTGCCATTTCTCTAGGGAAACTTCATCTATCTAGTCCAACAATGTAAAATCACTATTTCTTTATGTTTCTATTGAATTTTGATGAGCACTTACTCGAACTCTGCATTTGAATCTGCATTTGCAATAACTAAAAGCTAAAACCTTTTTGGGCTGACTATTCGGACAAAGGTGATTAAAATTAAGTCAGCCGGCCATGAGCGTAGAACCAAGTCCTTTGAGAGAAATTTTGAATATGCTGGGGGACAAGGATACAGAGGTGGAGACAGGTAGGGTCTCTGAGGATCTCAGGCTTAGGACTTCTGTTTAGAGGATGTTGGAATGAACAGGCAGTGAAATAAGTCCTTGGGAAGGTGACCTAGGCCCAAATCTCTTTTACCACGGTCCGGTGACTTCCCCGGGTTTCTACCTGAAACCAAAGAAGCCCAAAGTCCCTTGGGTGGAACTCATTTCATGAGCCTGCATCAGGCCAACCTGACACCGGGTTAAAAACATTCCTGGGTTTTGCCCGTTTTGTAAGAGGGGTTTACTTTACCCGGCTGATAAGCAAGCTAATGAAAGGGGCTGGGGAACTTGGGATTTCTGTTGGAATTCAGTCCCGTTACAATCATTTTGGGCTTGAGCGGAAAAAGGAGAAATTGCCACGGAATTGCTTTCATGTCTACGCTTTCGGATCGGTCTGGGTCAGCCAGAACCGAGGGCTCCTGCTCTCTCCCAGACAGGCAGAGGTGGAAGGCAGGATTCCCGGGACACATTTATGGGAGAGGCTGTTGATGCAGGGCCCTGCAAAGCCAGGGAAACTTTTCACTCTATGAGCCCTGGTACTCTCTGGCGTGTCGTTAACATGAGAATTGTTCCAAGCAGATTTGGGGCTGCAGCTAAATTTTCTACTGAAAAAAACAAAACCTTTCCAAATAACATCCTCACTCCATTCAGACCTAGTCATCCATAGGTGAAGCCTGCTCTGGGTCTTCACAAGCATGGCTGGTCAGACCTGTTACCGTTCTCGGTTATAATTTTGAATTTGGGCCATTTTCACCACTAAGGACTGTCACATGACTGAGTCCAGGGGTAGAAAGTGTCTTGAGTCATTAGTTTTTCTGCAAATTAATAAAAATAATGATAGTGGTATTTGTTCAGAGCTTACTACATGCCAGGTACTGTACTAAGCACTGGAGTAAGTACAGGCAAATCAGGTGGGACACAGTCCCTGTGCCACGTAGGGCTCAAACTCTCAATCCCTATTTTACAGATGGGGCAACTGAGGCCCAGAGATGTGAAGTGACTTGCCCAAGGTCACACAGCAGACAAGTGGCAGAGTCAGGATTAGAACCCATGGCTCATGCTCTATCCACTACGCCATGATTACAGACTGGGGCCAGGCTCGGCTGGCTCTGACAAACTTCCTCCAAAATCTTTGTATTCCCCAGTGTGAAAGCGAAAAGGCAGGGAAGGGAGAAATAGATACCATGCTACTTGCTACCATGCTACTTACTAGATACCATGCTACTAGAGAAGCAGCGTGGCTCAGTGGAAAGAGCCCGGGCTTTGGAGTCAGAGGTCACGGGTTCAAACCCTGGCTCCGCCAACTGTCAGCTGTGTGACCTTGGGTGACTCACTTAACTTCTCTGTGCCTCAGTTCCCTCATCTGTAAAATGGGGGTTAAGACTGTGAGCCCCCTGTGGGACAACCTGATCACCTTGTAACCTCCCCAGTGCTTAGAACAATGCTTTGCACATAGTAAGCGCTTAATAAATGCCATTATTATTATGATGATGATTATTGACGCTGTCGCTTCCCTACAGACAATTCAATAGCTGGTGACAGTGGTTCAATTTACTGGTGAAGACACCACCATGTTGTTTTCACCTTCACTTTTTCAAAGGAAGCTTAAAAGGCGTGCTTGGGAACGAAAGGTGTGACTCCAGCCAAGTCCAGACCGGCAGAAGACCCCAAAATTCCTGGGGTTTTCTCAGGTTTACAGATCTATTTCTGAGCCCGGGGCTACTTGCAGAGAAGCTCCCAGTAGGCAATCCAATGCGACAGGAAATCATTCAGTTGCCGTCTAAACTCGACAATGTAAACTCATTTGGCCAAAATCCTGGTCAGAAATTCAAAAGCTTTGCTACAGGACAAACCCAGGGTGACAGTTAGGCCACCTCTGCTGGATTTCGTAAATCCGATGGGAAGCCCTGAAGAGAGTAGCTGGTTTATCTCGGTTCAGCACTTAGTACAGTGCCTGGTACACAGTAAGCGCTTACCATATACCACAATTATCATTATTCATTTTGTGGGGATATGGGGATTGTGTACGACCAAGATTCAAAACAAGGCAAATTTTTAGTAGAAAAAAAAATTGCTAAACCCAGTCAAAGAAAAAAAGTGTCTTTCTTCTTCCCTGGCAAATCAATGTATTATTTTTTGAAAGTGGAGTTCAAAGACATGGTGTAAACAGTTACACATCTAATCTCAACTCATGTAGAGTGATTTTGATAGTCTTAGCATGAAACTGGCCCTCATAGCTTATAAAGGTTTAAATCTGACAGCAGCATAAAGACAATTTGAATAAAAATGGGACTACTTTGCATATAAAATTTAACATTTCACTATATTTCTCATGGGGAAAATTTCCTATTTTTAATGGGGACATTTCATTGGTTCAGTGAATGTAAATGAAAACAAATAATAACAACACAGCTTCTCAGTCCCTTTTACAAATCAAGGGTTTCATGTCATCATCAGAATCATCTGCAGATGTTTAATATTGCAGATATTGTGTAAAATGGGGAGATGATTAGTCGAATAAGACTCCCACCAGCCACTGAGAAATGTACCCCATGAGGAAAAAATTAGTAATAATGCTAAAAAAAAAGTTCTCAGGTTCTAAAAGAAGTAAAATGATGGTTCCAAACTCTTCTTTCCCATTAAACTGAAAAAAAAGTTAAAATTTAAAGATGAGTGGTTTAATTTTACTTTTAAAACATTTCTTCCTACACAGGAGATCAGTGGCATTCATTACTGCAAACTCATGAAACATAGAACCATTATTGATAATTAGAGGGAAAGTTTAACTTTCCCCCTAATTGTTTGGTTCATGCATCTTCTGATGGCAATATCAGCTGCAGAATCGTACCCTAGATCAACCAAACGTCTGTACAGTGTAGCATTTATGTTCCATTATGTCCTTTCTAGTTCCGATCGGCTTCAAGTAGGTATTTTTTTTTTCAGTGCTATCATACCTTTTATCCTGATCCTCCTGACTGTCATTGACTTTGCTGACGGACAGTAGCCTCTTGTCACGAGGGACCTGAAAACAGCACCAAGCATTTGTCAGGAATAGCATAACAGAGCTCACGCTCATGACCGAAAGCTAACAAGAGCTAACCGTATACAGTGGAGCATTATCTCAGACCGGGGGCCAATCTCCTTAGAGCCGGGAACCAAGTCTGACCCATTTGCCCTGTTGTTTCCCAAAAGGGAATTCATTCATTCGTTCAATCATATCGATTGAGCGCTCACTGTGTGCACAACACTGTACTGAGTGCTTGGGGGGTTCAGTATAACAATAAACAGACACATTCCCTGCCCAAACAAACATACAGTGTAGAAGGGGAGAGTGAACAAGCAGAAACAATCCTTTACCATGCCATCCTTGTGGCTTGGAACTCCCTCTTCTTCAGGATACGGAAGGCCAGCACTCTCTCCACCTTCAAATCCTTATTAAGGTCACATCTCCTCCAAAAGGTCTTCCCCAATTAAATCCTCTTTTCTCTGGCTCCCTCTCCCATCTGCACCATCTCTGTACTTAGATCTGTGCCCTTTGGGTATCTGGTATTCACCCCACAGCATTTGGGTACATATCTATAAATTAGCTTTTATAACTTCCTTATTTATATTAATATCTGCCTCTCCGTAAAGACCGTAAGTTCACTGTGATCAGGCATTGTGTCTACCAACTCAAACTGTCATCTCTCAAGCACTTAATACAGTGTAAGCATTCAGTAAATACTATTAAATGACTGACTGATTGATAACCCACCCACGGGGCCAACAAGGGGTGGCACTAAATGCACAGGGGGTGAACGGATGAATACAAGTGACAGCTCTCCACCTAACAACCACAGATGCTCTGCAACTTTGCCTTGTCTTTTCTTATGCTGTTGAGTCTTTTCCGACACACAGCGACACCATGGACACACCTCTCCCAGAACACGCCACCTCTATCTGCAATCATTCTGGCAGCGTAACCAGAGAGTTTTCTTCGTAAAAATTTTAGGTTAATCCCTAAAAATTATCACCTCCCAAGCTTGCATAAATTCCCTCAGGGTTCCTCACTCTTTGGCTAAGAGGAAGACAGTAGGGCTGGACACCTGATCTGTCCTGAGCTCCCTGCCTCTCTTGAGCATTGCTGGGAAAGACCTAAGTGAATAAAGCGTGGGCTTGGAAGTCAGAGGTCTGGGTTCGAATCCCACCTCCCCCACATGTCTGCTGTGTGACCTTGGGCAAGTCACTTCACTTCTCTGTGTCTCAGTTCCCTCATCTGTAAAATGGGGATTAAGACTGTGAGACCCACATGGGAGAACCTCATCTCCTTGTGTTACCCCCAGCGCTTAGAACAGTGCTTTGCACATAGTAAGCGCTTAACAAATACCAGCATTATTATTATTATTATTAGTTAAAGGCCCTGGTCTAGGAACCTGATGGCCTTTCTTTGATCAAATCTTAAATGAACAGGTCTTATACAAATTCTACAGAGTCAGAAAGATTTGATGAACATATTATGCTAAAAAACATGTGAAAGCTATCAAGATACACAAAATATATAATAAGAAACTAACTTAAAATCCCGTATCCAAAATAAGAACAGAGCACACCAAGTAGAACATCTGTTAATTATCTTTTCACTCCTTTTTAATGACACTTGTTCAGCACTTACTATGTGTTGGGCACAGTACTAAGAGTTTGGGTAAATCCAAGCTAATCCATGTCCCACATGGGGCTCACAGATGAGGTAACTGAGGCACAGAGAAGTGAAGTGACTTGCCCAAGATTACACAGCAGCAAGTGGCAGGGCCAGGATTAAACTTCTGACTTCCTGGACTGTACTCTATCTGCTAAACCACACTGCTTCACTTTCATAGTATTATAAGGCCCACTGTTGGGTAGGGACAGTCTCTATATGTTGCCAATTTGTACTTACCAAGCGCTTAGTACAGTGCTCTGCACATAGTAGGCGCTCAATAAATATGATTGAGGATGACAGGGTAGGGGCCTGGGAGTGACAAGGTTTGCTGCCGTTTGTCTGCTGCATGGGGACAGGGTAGGGGCCTGGGAGTCACAAGGTTTGCTGCCATTTGGTTTTGTTCTCTGTCTCCCCCTTTTAGACTGTGAGCCCACTGCTGGGTAGGGACTGTCTCTATATGTTGCCAATTTGTACTTCCCAAGCGCTTAGTACAGTGCTCTGCACACAGTTAGTGCTCAATAAATACGATTGATGATGACAGGGTAGGGGCCTGGGAGTCACAAGTTTTGCTGCCATTTATCTGCTGCATGGGGACAGGGTAGGGGCCTCGGAGTCACAAGGTTTGCTGCCATTGGGTTTTGTTCTCTGTCTCCCCCTTTTAGACTGTGAGCCCACTGTTGGGTAGGGACTGTCTCTATAAGTTGCCAATTTGTACTTACCAAGCGCTTAGTACAGTGCTCTGTACATAGTAAGCGCTCAATAAATACGATTAATGATGACAGGGTAGGGGCCTGGGAGTCACGAGGTTTGCTGCAGTTTGTTTGCTGCATGGGAACAGGGCACGGGCCTGGGAGTCACGAGGTTTGCTGCCATTTGTCTGCTGCGTAGGGACAGGGTAGGGGCCTGGGAGTCACAAGGTTTGCTGCCATTTTTTTTTGTTCTCTGTCTCCCCCTTTTAGACTGTGAGCCCACTGTTGGGTAGGGACTGTCTCTATATGTTGCCAATTTGTACCTCCCAAGCGCTTAGTACAGTGTCCTGCACATAGTAGGTGCTCAATAAATATGATTGAGGATGACAGGGTAGGGTCCTGGGAGTCACAAGGTTTGCTGCCATTTGTCTGCTGCATGGGGACAGGGTAGGGGCCTGGGAGTCACAAGGTTTGCTGCCATTTGGTTTTGTTCTCTGTCTCCCCCTGTTAGACTGTGAGCCCACTGTTGGGTAGGGACTGTCTCTATATGTTGCCAATTTGTACTTCCCAAGCGCTTAGTACAGTGCTCTGCACATAGTAAGCGCTCAATAAATACGATTGATAATGATCTCTACCTCCAGAGAAAAACTAATCTTACTCTAAATTTGACATTAGGAGGTAAAAACCATTCGTATCTCAGAGGAGAACTGATTCCTCATAGAGTTAACCTGAGGATTCGGTTTTAAGAAATATCTATTTGATTCTGAAGAACTCCTGAAGAGAAAAAGTAAACTATTATATGATAAAATGAGCCATAAAAATGCATGTTTTAGTTGGAGAGAAAGCCAATTTGCGCTAAATGATTTCTGTATACTGTGCATGAATTCACAGAATTTTTCAAAAAATGTTTTAAATTTTTTTGGCTCAATTTAGTGTTCTTTGTTGCATTTATTTGCCATTCTTCATGTTTCTATTTTTTCTGTTATTTTCTTCAGGCCTATTTTTGGTCTTCACAAAAATGTCAAAAAACAAGTAGAAAAGGAAAAGGTGACTCTAATCTTTGTGCTGTTCTGAGAAAGAGGTACCGGCCTTAATTCATCTCCCATCCCTTTGAGCTTTCAGGACACAAAAGACAACATTATTATCCACAGCAGCTTCTGCTACGGGCTGGGATGTTCTCTGGTGGGCCTTTGTTTTGCTATGTGGCCAAGGGGAAATAAATTGTTGCTAATCATTATTTTTGAAGTCAATTCTTTCTTAAAATGAACAAAATTTAAATATTCATTCCCTGCAAAACACAGACAAGATCAGCAGTGAAGTTTCAAAATGGACTCTGTCTTAAACCGTTACTTTTAATCACATATGCATCGGTTTGTGAAGTTTTAAAGAGAAATACTGTGATTTCCTTAAGGAATGAATACTGTAGTGTTTTTCTCACTTCAGTGTTAACATGGAGCATTTTTCAATGCATCATTTGTTCTATGCCAAGGAGAAGATAATCCTGGCTCTGCCACTTGTCTGCTGGGTGTCCTTGGACAAGCTGCTTAACTTCTCTGTGCCTCAGTTACTTCATCTATAAAATGGGGACAAAGACTGTGAGCCCCATGTGGCGCACGAACTTTGTCCAACCTGATTAGCTTGTTTCTACCCCAGTGCTTAGTATAATGCCTGGCACAAAAGGAAGAGTTTAACAAAAGCCAAAAAAAAGAGATACATTTTCTGAAGATTTTGTATTATTATACACATTATTTTATGATACTTATTAGGAGCTTACCATGTGACAGATATTATACTAAGCGCTGAGGTAGATATAAGTCTCCAGGGTTGGGCAGAGTCAGAAAAGTGGCTGCCTCCCTGCAAGACTAGCTCCAGCTGCCTCGGTTCCTCCGCCCCTTCATCATCTTGGGCCTGGTGGGTTCACTCCAGGTGCTTCTGGCTAGGACCCTGAGCTGTGAGGGATTGTGAGGGCCTGAATCCCCAGGCCCTGGGTGGTGGGTTGGCGTTTTAAACCCCCCTACCTCTCCCCACCAGCACCACGGCCATCCTTCCTCCTCCCCATCCCAGCTCACGTGAGTCCACTTTGGGTTTGATAGGAGAGACGTCAATGAGCTCTAATGGATGCTAATCAAGGCCATCTCATCCTCTTCCTTCCCACTCCAGCAAGATCAGCCTGGAGGTACTCAGCGGGGCAGAGCCCAGAATTGCTCTGGGCTTGGCTAGAGAGGTAGGATCAGGGAGCCTGGGGATGTCTGTCAGATCCACAGTGTGGTCTAGTGGATAGAGCAGGTCTGGGAGTTAGAAGGACCTGGGTTCTAATTCCGGCTCCGCTGCTTGCCTGCTGGGTGACCTTGGGCAAGGCACTTCATTTTTCTGGGCCTCAGTTCCTTCATCTGTAAAATGGGGATTAAGACTGGGAGACCCATGTGGGACAGGGACTGTGTCCAACCTAATTAGCTTGTATCTTAGTGGCACACACTAAGCACTTATCAAATACCACAATTATTATTATTCTCGTTAATATTGTTGTTATTATTATCAGTAATAGTAGTATCCACCTGGCCATCACTTCTCCCTCTCTCCGGGTACCCAAAGGAAACTGCCAGGAGAGTGACATGGGGGAGCCAATGTGGCTCCCCATCAGGTTTGTAAAACAGATGCCTGTAGTCCTTCCCACAGGCCTGGGGAATAATTTCATTGGACAGAACCAAGAAAAAACTGGTGAGATGAATCTGATATTATCATATGGAGCACTGCATGATGCAAGCTGCTTCTGTTATATTGTTCTCTCCTAAGCGCTTAGTATAGTGCTCTGCACATAGTAAGTGCTCAATAAATACCACTGATCGACTGTTTGATTGACAGCACAGGTCACAGAGGGGTCTGGCAAGATGGATCAGCCCCTCTAGACTGTACGTTCCTTGTGGGCAGGGAATATGTCTGTTGTATTGTTACACTGTAATAATAATAATTATTATTATTATAATTATAATGGCATTTGTTAAGCACTTACTATGTGCAAAGCACTGTTCTTACCGCTGGGGAGGATACAAGATGATCAGGTTGTCCCACATGGGGCTCACAGTCTTAATCCCCATTTTACAGATGAGGTAACTGAGACACAGAGAATTTAAGTGACTTGCCCAAACTCACACAGCTGACAAGTGGCGGAGCCGGGATTAGGACTGTACTCTCCCAAGCACTGAATACAGGCCCTGTATGCAGCGAGCGCCCAATAAATATGAGTGACTGACATCCACCCTGGGATAAGCCTATCCTTACAGAAAGAAATTATCCGTGGAGGCCATGGATTCCACTCCCTGGAGGGTTTTCCACGTAGTTTCCTTGGCCATGGCTCAGTGGATTGAAGCAGTGACTATTTCGCCTCCACTTACAGAGGACTTTCACCAGCTCCACACTGGGCTTCCCTACCTTGTAATAATCATAGAGCAGGCCAAGAGCAGCAGCGCTGTCCTCATCCCCATTAATGCTCATCATGGCCTTGGTGGCCGCTGTCAGGGGATTCTCCAAGTAGGACTTCCAGGCTTCATCCTCGCTGGTGTAGGCGCGGCGAGTGTTGAACGGAGTGTCATTTGGCATTGGCACTAAGGCCACCAGTCGTTTATTACTGTTAAAACAGGAGGCAGACAACAGTCATTCAACAGAGAAGATTAGTCTCCACAAGAACTCAAAGCAGCTATTAACACATTTACTTCTTCATACCAGCTCTCGTCTTCCCCAGAGAGCTACCAAAATCTTTATTGCGGATAATAATGATGGCATTTATTAAGCGCTTACTATGTGCAAAGAACTGTTCTAAGCACTGGGGAGGTTACAAGGTGATCAGGTTGTCCCACAGGGGGCTCACAGTCTTAATCCCCATTTTACAGATGAGGTAACTGAGGCCCAGAGAAGTTAAGTGACTTGCCCAGTCACACAGCTGACAGTTGGCGGAGCCGGCATTTGAACCCATGACGTCTGACCGCAAAGCCCGTGCTCTTTCCACTAAGCCACACTGCCGGTGATTAACTTGAAATGACCTTATAGACCGTCCTCAAATCTGGGTCATTTATATTAGATAATCTGGTAGCCAATCTTATTTCATGAATCAGCTTCATTAACAACTTCAAAACAGAGTACATTTAAATCTCAATCACGAGTTATAATTACGTTGTAATGAAGTAATGTGGTTTAGTCAGTCAGTCATTCAACTGTATTTATTGAGTGCTTACTATGTGCAGAGCACGGGACTAAGCACTTGGGAGACTACAAGTTGACTATTGACTACAAGACTCTATATGTTGCCAACTTGTACTTCCCAAGCGCTTAGTACAGTGCTTTGCACACAGTAAGAGCTCAATAAATACGATTGATTGATTGATTACAATAAAACAATAAACAGACACATTCCCTGCCCACCTCGAGCTTAGAACACAGGACCGGGAGACAGAAGGACTGCTCCTCCACTTGTCTGCTGTGTGACCTTGGTCGAGTCACAGCTTCTCTGGGTCTCAGTTCCCTCATCTGTAAAATGAGAATTAAGACTGGAAGCCCTATGTGGGACAGGGACTGTCTCTAAACTGATTATCTTGCAACCACCCCAGCTCTTAGTATACTTCCTGGCACATAGTAAGCACTTTACAAATACTATAAAAGAAATGGAAGTGTACAGTAAAAGTAGAGTAGTTTACATATAATGTAAGCGTTCAATAAATATGATTGAATGAATTGTACTCTCCCAAGAGCTTAGTACAGTGCTTTGCACATAGTAAGCACTCAATAAATACGATTGAATGAATGAATAAACAAACAAATGAATGCGAACTGAGATGGTACACATATAACTTACTTAAAGTACCAGTGGATAGGGACTATGTCTACTTAATTTATTGTACTCTCCCAAGCACTTAATACAGGGCTCTGAAACACTCAATTGATTAATGACATTTATTGAACGCTTACTTCATGCACGGCACTGTACTGAGCGCTTGGGAGAGTAAAATACAACAGAATTAATGGACACATTCCTTGCCCATAATGAGCTTAAAATCTAGAAGGAGCTTACAATAAGCGCTCAATAAATACCATTGATTGATTATAGGTGAGGACAGCATGCTAAGATGGGCAAAGATCCCACAGGTACTTTGACCTTTGGGCACCTCTGCCCACCTACTAGCCCGGTGCTCTGAATGCCACAGCAAGAACGTGACCCTGAGTGGCACTGCACAAATCACTGGCATCACAACCTTCACGTGGGCTCACGGTTCTGTGTTCTGGGGACCCAAGGCTAGCCCATCATCCCTGATAAATTAATCATTTATATTTATTGAGAGTTTACTGTGTGCAGAGCACTGTACTAAGTACTTGGGAGAGTACAATATAACAATAAAAGAGACACGTTCTCTGCTCACAGTGAGCTTACAGTCTAGAGGGGGAGACAGGCACTAATTTAATTATATTATTTATATAATAGAAATATTATAATGATAGAAGACTCTGTTATCACCATCGGCAAATATTCAATGGGAGTAAAAAAGAAAGTGTATTTGACCCATAGTAAGTGCTTAAGAAACACCCCAGCTATTATTACTATTATGATTAATTGGAAATAACAGAAACCAAAAACAATTGACTACATTGGAAGAAATAAGACAAAATACATGCAAGTGCTAAAGAGTTGGCTAGTGCGATTAATCGACCAGGGAGGTAGGGTTCAGAGGTGGAAGTGGTTTTTTAAGAGAAGCAGTGTGGCCTAGTGGAAAAATCATAGGCCTGGAATCAGAGGACCTGGGTTCTAATCCCTGCTCCATCACTTGTCTGCTGGGTTACGTTGGATAATCCCTTCGCTTCTCTGTGCCTCGGGTACCTCATCTGTAAAATGGGGATTAAGACTGTGAGCCCCATGTGGGACACACACTGTGTCCAACCTGATTAGCTTGTAACTGCCCAGCACTGAGTACAGTGCCTGGCATATGGGCATATGATAAGCACTTAACAAATACCATAAAAAAAGAAAGAGGACTTTGAAAGAGGGAAGGGACGGGTTGATAAATTTGCAGGGGGAGAAAGAGTTCCATTCAAGGGGAAGAATATGTTTTCTTTTCTCTTCCTTCCTCTCACCCAAAAAGATAAAAATTGAAACTGTTTCTGCACTATTTTTTTCAGAGAAAAACACAAATATGAAAATGATAATGTCATTTTTCCATCTTCCCCAAATTTTGCAGTCAGTAATAAACTGAGCTCAGCCATTTGGGGAATTCAATCCCAAATAACCACTTCTCTGATATAGATTCTGGCCTTCTTTGTTAAGTAGAGCCAGTTAATTATTTGTTTGTTTTTATAGTATTTGTTAGAACTTACTAAACTCAGAACACCACTGAGGTACACACAAGATAGATACAAGATAATCAGGTCAAACATTCCCTGTTCCACATGGGGCTCACAGTCTATGTAGGGAGGGAGAACAGGTATTTCCTCCATTTTTCAAAAAACGGTTTAATTTTTTTGGCTCAATTTAGTGTTCTTTGTTGCATTTATTTACCATTCTTCCCATTTCTATTTTTTCTGTTATTTTCTTAAGGCCTACTTTTGGTCTTCACAAAAATGTCAAAAAAACAAGTGGAAAAGGAGAAGGGTGTACTGTAACCTTAGTGCTGTACTGAAAAAGAGGTATTGGCTTTAATTCTTCTCCCATCCCTTTGAGCTTTCAGGACATAAAAGACAACATTATTATCCACGGTGGCTTCTGAGGCCGGAGAAATAAAGCCTTACCCACTCAGCCATGCTGCTTCCCTCATTTCCTAGTCACCCCTGGTTGGACTGTTCACTTCAAATTTCTTCACTATCTTTTGGGGTATTCTCCTTAAAATTGTTACAAGGAAGGTATATAATAATAATAGTAATACTACTAATAATGATAATGGTATTTGTTAAGCACTTACTATATGCCTCGCACTGTTCTAAGCACTGGGGTAGATATAAGTTAATCAGGCTGGACACAATCCCTGTCCAACATGTGGCTCACAGTCTAAATAGGAGGACGGAAGGCTAAAATGGGGTGCAAATGGGGTATTTGAGGCACAGAGAAGTGAAGTGACTTGCCCAAGCCCACACAACTGGCATGTGGCAGAGCTGGGATTAGAACCCAGGTCTCCTGACTCTTTCCACTAGGTCAGGCTGATTCTTAAATTTATATTTAAGGTAAATTTATACTTACATTCATCAATATTTTTGATGGTATTTGTTAAGCACTTATACATGCCAGGCACTGTAATAAGTGCCAGGTAGATACAGGCTAATCAGGTTGGACACAGTCTATGTCCTACGTGGGGCTCACAGTCTTAATCTCATTCTACAGATGAGGTAAATGAGGCCCAGAGAAGGTAAGTGACTTACCCAAGGTCATACAGCAGACAAGTAGCAAAGCCAGCATTAGAACCCAGGTCCTTCTGCTCCCAGGCCCATGATCTATCCACTAATCCATGCTGCTTCTCTAAATATTTCCCCTGTAACACACTTATCAATTTTTAACTTTTCGGTGGAAAAAATCCTGGAAAAACATAGCCTTTGCTTCCCACTCTTCTAAAGGCCTAGCAGGTTTTTACGCTGCCTTCTTTCGTGCATAATGATTTAGTTTTCCTTTAGAGATTATCATCTCTCTGGTACACAGCACTTTGACATTTTGCTTAATGAAAACAAAAAATCTTTCTGGTACACTGAGCAAAAATTTACGAGTGGTGAGAGAAGTTCCACTGTTAGAAAAAATTAAAATTCAGACACTGCCCTACAATAACTTACCCATTTTAACTAATTCTGGAAGCATTAGCTTTTGAAACATCCTCTTGGTCTCTGTCTAGATGGTGGAGCTAGTAAACCTGGACCCAAAGTTTCTTCAAGGGATGCTACAGACTATTTATTATAGTATTTATTGAGCGCTTACTGTGTGCAGAGACTAACATACTTTCAGCATAATGACAGCAATAAAAGCTCCCTGAGGGCAGGGCAAGTGTTTTCTGTACTCTCCCATGCACTTAGTACGGTGAGAAGCAGGGTGGACTAGTGGATAGAACGAGGGCCTGGGAATCAAAAGGACCTCGGTTCTAATCTGGGCTCCGTCACCTGTCTGCTGTGTGACCTCGGGCACATCATTTCACTTCTCTGGGCCTCAGTTACCTCATCTGCGAAGATGGGGATGGACACTGTGAGCCCCATGTAGGACAGGGAGTGTGTCCAACCAGACTGGTTGTATCTACCCCAGTGCTTAGAACAGTGCTGGATACACCGTAAGGGTTTAGCAAAAACCATCATTATTATAACAGTGTTCTCCACACAGTAAGTGCTCAATATATACTATTGACTGATAGAGAAAAATTAAAAAGCGTACTATGCAGATTTAAATAAGATAGGAGCACTGACCTAGGTAACTAAATTATCAGCCCCAGCAGCCTTAATTTTGAGATGTGAAAATAGACTCCCTAGGACAAAACATTTGATGGTAACAACAGCATTTTTAGACGGTGTTCCTTATTCATTTTTCTCCCATTAAATCTCAAACTATTTATCACACTTTTTAGATTTTATTTCTCATTCCGAATTGGACTGTGTGGTGCTTTTTTTTTTATGTCCCCACCAAAAAAAGTGTTTAGGGCTGTCACTTTCTGGAACCAAGTCGGAATGGGGACTTGAATGGGATGAGAAGCGGCGGGCAAGGACGAGGATTCAGAAAGAGCTCTTTTGACAAGGCCACAAGAAGCAGCGTGACCTAGTGGAAAGAGCATGGGCTTGGAAGTCAAGACGACAAATACCATCATTATTATAACAGTGTTCTCCACACAGTAAGTGCTCAATATATACTATTGACTGATAGAGAAAAATTAAAAAGCGTACTCTGCAGATTTAAATAAGATAGGAGCACTGACCTAGGTAACTAAATTCTCAGCCTCAGCAGCCTTAATTTTGAGATGTGAAAATAGACTCCCTAGGACAAAACATTTGATGGTAACGACAGCATTTTTAGACGGTGTTCCTTATTCATTTTCCTCCCATTAAATCTCAAACTATCACACTTTTTAGATTTTATTTCTCATTCCTAATTGGACTGTGTGGTTTTTTTTTTAATGCCCCCACCAAAAAAAGCGTTTAGGGCTGTCACTTTCTGGAACCAAGTCGGAATGGGGACTTATGGGATGAGAAGCGGCGGGCAAGGACGAGGATTCAGAAAGAGCTCTTTTGACAAGGCCACAAGAAGCAGCGTGACGTAGTGGAAAGAGCATGGGCTTGGAAGTCAAGATGACCTGGGTTCTAGTTCTGGCTCCGCCTCTTGCCTGCTGTGTAAATAATAATGATAATAATAACAGTTGTGGGATTCGTTAAGCGCTTACTATATGCCAAGCACTTTTCTAAGCACTGGAGTAGATACAGGGTAATCAGATTGGACACAGTCATTGTCCCACACGGGGCTCACAGTCTTAATCCCCATTTTACAGATGAGGGACCTGAGGCCCAGAGAAGTGAAATGACTTGCCCAAGGTCACAAAGCAGACACGGGGCGGAGCAGGATTAGAACCCATGTTCTCTGACTCCTGGACCATGCTGCGTGACCTAGGGAAAGTCATTTCACTTCTCTGGGCCTCAGGTACCTCACCTATCAGTCAGTCAATAATACTTTCTGAGCCCTTAGTGTGTGCAGAGCACAATAATAATAACAATGGCATTTATTAACCGCTTACTATGTGCAAAGCACTGTTCTAAGCGCTGGGGAGGTTACAAGGTGATCAGGTTGTCCCACGGGGGGGCTCACAGTCTTAACACCCATTTTACAGATGAGGTAACTGAGGCCCAGAGAAGTGAAGTGACTTGCCCAAAGTCACACAGCGGACTATACTATAGCAGAGAATAGAGTATACTATACTGTACCAAGCACCTGGCAGAATACGATACAACATAACAGACACATTCCCCACCCACAGTCTAGAGTCATCTGTAAAAAGGGGATTAAGACTGTGAGCCCCGTATGGAACATGTACAGTGTCTGGCTTGATTAGCTTGTGTCTTTTAGACTGTGAGCCCACTGTTGGGTAGGGACTGTCTCTATATGTTGCCAACTTGTACTTCCCAAGCGCTTAGTACAGTGCTCTGCACACAGTAAACGCTCAATAAATACGATTGAATGATTGATTGATTGCCTACCCCAGCACTTAGTAAACGCTTAACAAATACCACACACAAAGAGAAAGGAAATGGTGCCCATCCAGCTCTCCTGCTTTCTGTTGTTTTACTTCACTACCTCACTGGAAATAAGGCTAACCCCTGCTTATCTTATTTAAACAAGAAATAACTTGTTAATCTGTATGTTTGGAACTATATACTGGCTAAAATCTCTCCTGCTGCTTTGCTCCACATTTCTGCATTTCCTGTACCACACTGAAACTTTTTGTTTTATTCCTTCTAGACTGCAAGCTTGATTTGGGCAGGGAATGGGTTGACCAAGTCTGTTGTACTGTACTTTTCCAAGAGCTTACTGTAGAGCCCTGCATACAGAACACGCTCAATAAATACCACTGATGGTTACATATGTCCTAATGCTGTTGATTTGATATTGCTCTAGCGGCTGTGATTTTTTTTTTTTTCACTTCTCTTATTAGAAGAACACTCCCAGAGGCCTTCAGGCTTAGACATTATTTCCACCAGGCCTTAAAAAGCAGGAGGACCTGACTTTCATCCTAAATACTGAGAACGTCATCACTGCAATAAGAGCCATGAAATGACAAAACACCTAGATTGGATATTATATCTGCTGAGATGCACAATCACGGGGGGAATTCAAGTTCTTATTTGATAAAACACTCAGAAGATGCCATGGGATCTCAAAAATGCCATCACCAGTTAATCCATAGTGTTGATTGAGCACTTACTGCATGCAGAGCACTGTACTAAGTGCTTGAGAGAGTACAATACAACAGAGTTGATAAACACATTCAAAAGAGATGGAAGATCAAACTGAGTCAGTCAGTCCATCATATTTATCGAGCGCTTACTGTGTGCAGAGCGCTGAACTAAGCACTAAAATATAACAACAGACAAAATCCCTGCCGACAACAAGTTTACAATCTAGAGGGAGAGAAAGACATTAACAGAAATAAATAAATTATAGATATGTACATAAATGCTGTGGGCTTGGGAGGGGGGATGAATAAAGGGAGCAAGTCAGGGCGATGCAGAAGGGAGTGGGAGAAGAGGAAAGGAGGGCTTAGTCGGGGAAGGCCTCTTGGAGGAGAGGGGAGAGAAATTGTAATACACACTCTACTAATCACCGAGAGTTTCCCGGTACTCTACTAAGCTATTGAAGAGTACAAATCGGCACCATATACTGTCCCTACCCAACAACGGGCTCAGAGGCTAGAAGGGAGAGACAGACAAGAAAACACAAGTAGACAGGTGTCAATAACAACAGAATAGATAAACAGAATTATAGATACATATCATCAATAAAATAGAGTAATAAACACATGTGCTGTGGGGAGCTCTGCCCTACCTCCTTCCCCCAGCACCGCCACAGCACTTGTGTATATTTGTACATATTTATTACTCTATTTATTTTATTAATGATGTGTATATAGCTTCTGTCCACCCAACCTCCCAGCCCAGAAGAGGGCCGAGGAGGAGTGAAGATGGTGGTCCAGGGACCAGTGGGAGTCCCACCAGCTTCAAGGGATGGCAGACAAGCTGGAGCTGCTCCCGCTTCCAGCCAGGCATCCATCAAAGTAGCAGCGCAGCCAAGGTGGGCCAGTCAATCCGCACAGGGAAGAGGAATACTCATTCCCCAAGACCGCTGGGCACAGTCCACGCTGGCAAGGCAGCAATGAACTGCATGGTGGGCAAGAGACAAGACCAGCCTCCATGCCAGGTGACACACTCCCCACACAAACTGGAATAAAGGAGTCAGCCTCCCCGGTGAGATGGGAGAAGAGGGTGGGCAGCGGTGAGGGAAAATAATAATAATAATAATAATTGGCATTTGCTAAGCGCTTACTCTGTGCAAAGCACTGTACTAAGCGCTGGGGAGGATACAGGGTGATCAGGTTGTCCCACGTGGGGCTCACAGTCTTAATCCCCATTTTCCAGATGAGGTCACTGAGGCCCAGAGAAGTTAAGTGACTTGCCCGAGATCACACAGCAGACATGTGGCAGAGCCGGGATTCGAACCCATGACCTCTGACTCCAAAGCCCGGGCTCTTTCCACTGAGCCACGCTGCAGCAAGCACGGTGATTTGTCACTCTGGCACCCACCTTCCTACTTTCCAAAAAGAGCTGGGAATAAACTAGTCAGTCGCTCCTCCCATCTCCTTTGTATTTTCTCCTCTCCCTCCCCTCCTCCTCTTCTATTCAAATTGAACGATTGCCTCTTTGCACACCAATGGCTCAAATGTTTCATTTTGTTTGGCTCTTTCGAATGAAAGGTTGTAAACCTCCGGCTCAGTAAATTTGGTTGTCCTGAGAATTATGGTATTACTTAAGCCCTTGTTGTTTGCCCAAAAGTAGGTGTAGACTCAAGATAATTAGATTTCTCCCTCTAGACTGTAAACTCCTTATGCCCAGGGAACCTGTCTGCTAATTCTGTTGCACTGTACTCTCCCAAGTGCTTAGTACAGTGCTCTGCACACAGTAAGGACTCAATAAATACTACTGATGGATTGATTCACACAGTCTCCATCTCTTATAAGTCTACAATCTAAAAAGTAGGGGGAGCAGGTATCTTATCCCCATTTTAAAGATGAGTAAACTGAGGCACAGAAAGGTTAAATGATTTTCCCAATATCACACAGTAGGCCTGTGGCAAAGGTAGGATTAGAACCCCAGTCTCCTGACACCCAGGCTTCTACGTTTCCCACTAGGCCATGCTGTCCCCTGACTTAGAACCATTCCCCATCACCAGTGGAGTAAATCCATTCCTGCTCAATTTACTCTAATGATAATAATGATAACAATAATGGCATTAATAATAATAATGGTATTTGTTAAGCACTTACTATGTGCCAAGCACTGGGCGCGATAGATACAAGAAGCAGCAGCAGTGTGGCTCTGTGGAAAGAGCACGGGTTTGGAAGTCAGAGGCCATGGGTTCTAATCCCGGCTCTGCCGCTTGTCTGCTAGGTGACATTGATCAAGTCATTTCACTTCTCTGTGCCTCAGTTCCCTCATCAATAAAATGGGTATTAAGACTGTGAGCCCCATGTGGGACAACCTGATTACCTTGTATCTACCCCAGTGCTTAGAAGAGTGCTTGGCACATAATAAGCACTTAACAAATACCACCATTAATTAATTATAAGGTGATCGGGTTGTCCCACATAGGGCTCACAGTCTTCATCCCCATTTTACAGATGAAGTAACTGAGGCCCAGAGAGGTTAAGAGACTTGCCCAAAGTCACACAGCTGACAGGTGGCGGAGCTGGGATTAGAACCCATAACCTCTGACTGCCAAGCCCATGTTCTTTCTTAAGTGCTCACTATGTGCCAGGCACTGTACTAAGTGCTGGGGTGGACACAGCATATCAGGTTGGACACAGTGGGGCACTCTCAATCCCCATTTTACAGATGAGGTAAATGAAGAATAGAGAATTGAAGTGACCTGCCTAAGGTCACGCGGCAGACAGGTGGAGGAGACATTCATTCAGTTCATTCAATCATATTTATTGAGTGCTTACTGTATGCAGAGCACTGTACTAAGCGCTTGGGAAGTACAAGTTTGAGACAGGATTAGAACCCATGACCTCCTCACACCCAGTCCCGTGCTCTATCTGCTACACTACGCTTCTTCTCTGCTTCTATAAAATTGTCCTGAAGGACACTAAAATCCCCTCCATAACTTCCAGAAAACTCCTCCAACTACGAGAACCGTAAAAGCCCTATTTTGCACTTATTTGAATGTATTCCTTGAGCCCATGAATTCAAGTTTTGGTCTTTGTCCCCATTTCTGGTTTTTCATGGTATTTGTTAAGCACTTACTATGTGCCAAGCAAGGTACTTAGTGCTGGGGTAGACAGGAGATAATCAGGTTGGTCACAGTCCCTCTCCCACATAGGGCTCACAGTCTTAACCCATTTTACAGATGAGGGAACTGAGGTACAGATAAACTAAGTGACTTGCCCAAAGTCACGCAGCAGACACGTGGTGGAGCCAAGATTAGAACCCAGGTCCTTCTGTCTCCTAGGCCCGTGCTCTAACCATTAAGCCAACCCGCTTCTCGGGTAGTAGTGTGCGAGTTAGGGGCCATGGAGTAAGGAATAATAATAATAATAATAATAATAATAATAGCATTTGTTAGGTGCTTTCTATGTGCGAAGCACTGTTCTAAGCGCTGGGGGGGATACAAGGTGATCAGGTTGTCCCACGTGGGGCTCACAGTCTTAATCCCCATTTTACAGATGAGGCAACTGAGGCTCAGTGAAGTTAAGTGACTTGCCCAAGGTCACACAGCAGACAAGTGGCAGAGCTGGGATTAGAACCCACGACCTCTGACTCCTAAGCCCGGGCTCTTTCCACTGAGCCACACTGCTTCTCTAAGGAAGGGAGCAAAATGTCCCGTTGGCTCCAACCCTTCCCCAGATCCCTGATTTGAGAACCCTCAAGATAAAAATTGACACATGTATCAAATGATAAGTCAATAATCACATACAACACAACTGTCCGGGAATGAAGTGGGTCTATGGTCATCAAAGTGGAGCTACTGCACAGAAATAATAATAATAATAACAACAATGATGGCAATTGTAAAGAGCTATGTGTCAAGCACTGTTCTAAGTGCTGGATCTGTGGAGGAGGGATTTCTGAGGAGAATGAGAGACAGCAGGAGACAAGTGTCTGTTGTATGAGGAGAGGCGAGGCAGAAAGAGAGCCATAAGTAAGAAGGGCAGAATAAATTATTTAAAAGCAAATTGAAATACAACCTTAATTGATGTGGCCTCTTCAGTGGGCTACTGAGACAGATGTATGCCATTATCAGGAAAAAGATGGCTCTTTAGGAATAAAGGCTACAAGGAGGTTGTGTTACCAAGAGGCAGAATCATAAACAGTACCAGGTCCATCCAACATCAAATGCAGAACAGTACAGCAATATGTCCAAAGTATGACAGGGACTGTCAGTCAGATTTCAGTCTTTCCAATGAATATAACCAAAATCTCTCCGTAAGCACATACATATAATTCTCGTGTGTGTAAAAAGAATGGCAGTAGTAGTAACAGCAGGTATTGATCATTCATTGGGGGCAATGCACTGGATTGAGCTCTTACGAAGCACAAAACAAGCAAAGGAAACATTCCCCGTCCACAATGAGTTTACATTGTAACTTGGGGGACAAGCATAATCAATCAATCAATCATATTTATTGAGCGCTTACTGTGTGCAGAGCACTGTACTACGCACTTGGGAAGTACAAGATGGCAACATATAGAGACAGTCCCTACCCAACAGTGGGCTCACAGTCTAAAAGACAATCTAAAAGCATAAGATTATGTACGGAGTGATCAAGATAAATAATTGAACATACAATATTATACATATATATATGATAGTTCTGAGGAGGAGTTTAAATAAGAAAGTGTTAGAGATGGCTGGGGCTGACATGGGATGCTGGAATTTTATTGGGGAAGGCATGACAGAGGAGGTGAGCTCTCAGGGAGGCTCTGATATAGGGAAAGCTGTGGTCTGTTGGATCTGGGGAGGGAGAGAGGGATGGAGTCCCAAGCCAAGATAACAGCGGGAGAGAGGGGATGGAGGTGAGAGAGTCAAAAGCACAGTACAGTTAATAATAATAATAATAATGTTGGCATTTATTAAGCGCTTACTATGTGCCACGCACTGTTCTAAGCACTGGGGTAGATACAAGGTAATCAGGTTGTCCGACGTGGGGCTCACAGTCTTCATCCCCATTTTACAGAGGAGGGAACTGAGGCCCAGAGAAGTTAGGTTAACATGGGTGGAATGAAGACAGCAAGAGGGGAAAAAGCAAGCGAAGAGAGCAGAAGGCAAGATGGAGTGAGCTGGAAAGCCTCAAAGCCGAGTAGAGGGACCTTTTGCTCGCTTCATAGAGACAAAGGGACCCAGTGGAGAGTTGGAGGGGTGGAGAGATGTGTGCCAAGTGATGTTTCAGGTAACGGCCCTTCCCGAGAGTTTTGTGTTGGCAGGGCACCCTACGAGCTTCGGAGGAAACATACAAGTAAAATAGGATCCCTGCCCTTAAGGAGCTTACATTCCAACAAGGTTAATAATAGGCATAAAATGATTAAAAAATAATTACCGGTAAGGATATACATAATAGATAAGATGTATATTATTGTGGCGTGCCTGCCTTGGCAGCAGAGAGGAAATAGAGAAGAATCAGGACACGGAAGATAGCTAAACCCATCTAAGCCCACCTCTGGCCTGGAATGCCCTCCCTCCTCAAATCTGCAAACAATCGCACTTGCTCCCTTCAAAGCCCTACTGAAGGCTCACCTCCTCCAAGAGGCCTTCCCAGACTAAGCCCTCCTTTTCCTCAACTCCCTCCCCATCACCCCGACTCTCTTTACTCTACCCATCTCCCTGCCCCACAGCACTTGTGTTTATATATACACACCTATAATTCTATTTATTTATATTAATGCCTGTTTACTTGTTTTGATGTCTATATAGCCATAATCCTATTTATTTTTACTGATGCTACTGATGTCTGTTTATTAGTTTAGAGGTCTGTCTCCCCCCTTCTAGACTGTAATCCCATTATGGACAGGGATTGTCTCTATTGCTGAATTGTACTTTCCAAGCGCTTAGTACAGTGTTCTGCACACAGCAAGTGCTCAATAAATACGACTGAATGAATGAAAGGGGTAAGGTGACCGGATTTTTTAGAAGTGGGTCCAAGTTCCAAGATGGGGAAAAGGGAGAGATAATATGAAGCAGTGGAACTGTGCTATTCAGGCTTTTAGCTTAAGATAATTGAAGTCTTTAGGGAGTATTAGAGATGTAATCAATTTTCTCATAGACATCTTGCAGTTAGGAGGATTTTCTCTAGAATCTTGACATTTTGGTTTATTTCCAGTGGTAGTGAAGAAAGCTTTCTGAATGGAAACTAATGATTCATTAACACTAGTTAGGGATAATGTTACAGTCTAATTAACAATACTACTAATAATAACAATTATGGTATTTGCTAAGAGCATGGCCTAGTGGAAAGAGCATGGGCTTGGGAGTCGGAGGGCATGGGTTCTACTCCCAGCTCCACTACCTGTCTGTTGTGTGTCCTTGGGCAAGCCACTTAACTTTTCTGTGCCTCAGTTACCTAATCTGGAATATGGGGATTAAGACTGTGAGCCCCACGTGGGACAACCCTATTGCCTTGCAACTAGCCCAGCGCTTAGAACAGTGCTTACCACAAAGTAAGCGCTTAACAAATACCATTATTATTATTGCTATCATTAAGCACTATATGCAGCACTGGAGTAGATACAGTAGATCATTTCACTGCCACCCGTAGTTAGTAATATCAATGAATGGTATCTATTTAGTGCTTACTATGTGCAGGACACTGTACTAAGCACCTGATACAGTATAATACAACAGAGTTAGCAGAAACGTTCCCTGCCCACGAGACATATGCTTTATCCAAGAATATGTGCAGTATTTATCCCTAGCAGGAATAAAACACTTATTACTCTTTATTTTATTTTGTTAATATGTTTTGTTGTCTGTTTCCCCCTCCTAGACTGTGAGCTCATTATTGGGTAGGGACCGACTCTATATTGCCAACTTGTACTTCCCAAATGCTTAGTACAGTGCTCTGCACACAGTAAGTGCTCAATAAATACAATTGAATGAATGAATGAATAATTCAGACTTTCATTTAATTGCACTTATTAAGTGCTTACTGTGGGCAGAGCATGGTTCTAAGCAAGTGGGGGAGTTCAATCAATATAACAAGACACACCTCCTACCCAGAAAAGGCTTACTGTAACTGGGTTTTGTTCCCTGAAAATATAGTTAATTCATAATGGCTATATACTGGGGTGTGTTTTCCCATGCACTTCCATGTTATATATTAGGATAGGTTTCAGAACATCTGAAAAAAAATGAATAGTCTCCATATGGTTTACATAATGATCAACATCACTAAACTATTATTTTATCTTTATTAATTCAAAGTCTAACATAATAGTCCATAAATAATAATAATAATAATAATGATGATGATGGCATTTGTTAAGTGCTTACTATGTGCCAAGCACTGTTCTAAGCACTGGGGGGATGCAAGGTGATGAGTTTGTCCTACGTGGGGCTCACAGTCTTAATGCCCATTTTACAGATGAGGTAACTGAGGCTCAGAGAAGTTAAGTGACTTGTCCAAAGTCACACAAGTGGCGGAGCCAGGATTAGAACCCATGACCTCTGGCTCCTAAACCCATGCTCTTTCCACTGAGCCACGCTGCTTCTGTTGAGCCACGCTGCTTCTCATATGAAAATAATGATGATTCTCAGATAATTAAAATTTTTTGCAAGAAGCTGTAGAAGCTTGTCCAGATTGTGGTAGTAGTTTTTCAACTTGAGAGAAGAATTTGTCCAGTTTATGCTGAACAGCAACCTTCTTATCTTCTTAAAGCACCTTTGAGCAGGCTAAAACCTTCGCAAAATCTTCTTGCATATTTGAATCCTCTCTCCAGTCACCCCTCAACATTTCTATAAATTCATCTGCTTTCTTGAAAATTGATGCAGAGCTTTTTAATCCTAGAATTTTATCTAGTGGTGAAGAAACCATAATTACTTCAACTGGTTCAACATCTCGAAATGATAGAGTGGACTGCTGAATTTCAATGAGGTCCTTATTGGTGACAATTCCTCAGAATGAGATGTGAGATTCTTGAAGGCAGAGATCATGTGTACTAATTCCACTGCATCTTCCCAAATACATACAATGTTCCGCACCTAGTACTATTGAAGAAGTTACAATTAACTAAACATCTGGATCATTCATTTCTCAATTAAATTGCCCTCCCAGGTCAACAATTTCTTTGGTTATCGGTGTAGCGGTCTTTTCAACCGCTTGAAAATTAGAAATAAGATGTGGGCAGAATTTTCTCCAAGTCTGTGCATAGTGAACTCTTTAATCTTGGTCCACATTGGGAGGGGTTGGGGAAGGATTTCCTCACCTCTCCCGTTCAGCCAGAATGTTGGGTTATTGAATGCTTACTGCATGCAGAGCACTGTACTAAACGCTTGGAATGTACAATTCAGCAATAAAGACAGTGCTAAGTGCTTACTGTGTGTCAGGCCCTGCATTAAGTGCTGAGGTACATACAAGATAATCAGGTTGAACACAGTCCCTGTCCCACACTGGGTTCACAGTCTTCATCCCCATTTTACAGAAGAGGTATCTGAGGACCAGGGAAGTGAAATGACTTCCCCAAGGTCATACAACAGACAAGTGGTGGAGTTAGGATGAGAAGACAGGTCTTTCTGAGTACCGAGTACAGGTCTGTACTTTACCCACCAGGAAAGGCTGCTCTCTTAGTGGGACGAGTTTGGGGCTGGGAGTCCGAGGACCTGGTTTCCAATTTTGGCTCTGCCACTTTGCTGTGTGGGTTTGGGTAAATCACTTCACTTCTCCGTGCCTCAGTTTCCTCATCTGAAAAAAGGAGATGGAATACCTGTTCTCCTTTAGACTGTGAGCCCCATGTGCGACAGGGACTGTGACTGACCTAATCAACCTGTATCTATTCAACTGCTTGGCACATAGTAATGTCTGTCTCCCCCACTAGACTGTAAAGTCTTGTTGGCAGGGAATGAGTCTGTTATATTGTTGTATTGTACTCTCCCAAGTGCGTAGTACAGTGTTCTGCACAATTGATTAATTAAACACTTAATACAAGGGAATACAACATCCAAAATACATTCGAGCATCAGATAACTATTCTTCTGTGCAGCCTGGATTTTTATCTCTTTTGACACAAACCTGAAGGTACATCTCATCAGTGATCTACTGCTACTTTTTTTCTACTTAAGTTCTTAGTTCCTCATTCTAACTGGACAACCTTGGTGTAGGTGAGAAGGGGAAGGAGGAGACTACAGGAATGAGAAAAAAAATGTATAGGAGAAATGTTTGGGAAGGAGAGATGATGGCAGTAGGTACAAAAATAATTAAAAGTGGAAATGGATGGAAGATAGCCCCCTCAAAAAATTCTGATCCGGAGTCAATTTAGGGAACAGAACAATATAAAAAGGAAGTCAATAAAGCAGCGTGGCCTAGTGAAAGGTAGCGTGCTTGGAGAAGCAGCGTGGCTCAGTGGAAAGAGCACGGGTTTTGGAGTCAGAGGTCAAGGGTTCAAACCCCGGCTCTGCCAATTGTCAGCTGTGTGATTTTGGGCAAGTCACTTAACTTCTCTGTGCCTCAGTTACCTCATCTGTAAAATGAGGATTAAGACTGTGAGCCCCCCGTGGGACAACCTGATCACCTTGCAACCTCCCCATGTGCTTGGAACAGTGCTTTGCACATAGTAAGTGCTTAATAAATGCCTTATTATTATTATTATTATTATTATTATTAAAAGAGCAAGGGCCTGGGAGTCAGAAGGACCTGGGTTCTAATCCCAGCTCCACCACTTGTCTGCTGTGTGACCTTGGGCAAATCACTTCACTTCTCTGTGTCTCAGTTACCTCATCTGTAAAATGGGGATTGAGACTTTGAACCCCATGTGGGACAGAGACTGTGTCCAACCTGATTACCTTGTATCTACCCCAGCGCTTAGAACAGGGCTTGGCACATAGTAAGGGCTTCACAAATACCCCAAACATTATTAATATTACTTTTCATTCAAACGTATTTATTGAGCACTTACTGTGCGCAGAGCACTGTACTTTGTGTTTCCATACAGCCCTGGTACCTACTCTCCACACTCTCAAGCAATGAAGTACTAAGTTAGAAACATCTGATGACAATGTCTCACGGCCCACAGCCCCACAGCCTATTCCTCCCATGAGCTTCTAAACTGCCCGACAGATTGGCTGATAAAAACCTACCTCCTTCAGAAAGATGTGGCAAAACTGAATGAAATCCTGTCTGTTGGGTTAATGCTTTCCACCCTTTGTCGGACTGTCCAGACTGATCCTCTGCCGCTAACCTCCTCACTGTGCCTCGTTCTCGCCTGTCCTCCGGTCGACCCCCGGCCCACGTCCTTCCCCTGGCCTGAAATGCCCTCCTTCCACACATCTGCCAAGCTAGCTCTCTTCCTCCCTTCATAGCCCTACTGAGAGCTCACCTCCTCCAGGAGGTCTTCCCAGACTAAGCCCTCTTTTTCCTTTCCTCCTTCCTATCGCCGCCCCCCTCTGCCTTACCTCCTTCCCCTCCCCACGGCACTTGTATATGTTTGTATATACTTGTATATATTTGTACGTATTTATTACTCTATTTTACTTGTACATTTTTACTACTCTATTTTATTAATGATGTGCATACAGCTATAATTCTATTTATTCTGACAGTTTTGACACCTTTCTACATGTTTTGTTGTCTGTCTCCCCCTTCTAGACTGTGAGTCCGTTGCTGGGTAGGGACCGTCTCTATATATTGCCGACTTGTACTTCCCAAGCACTTAGTACAGTGCTCTGCATACAGTAAGTGCTCGATAAATACGATTGAATGAATGAATGCTTGGCACATAGTAAGCGCTTACCAAATACCAAAATTATTATTATTATTACAAGCTCATAAGGTTGGACGCAATCCCTGTCCCACCTAGGGCTCACAGTCTCAATCCCCATTTTACAGATGAGGGAACTGATCAAATGGGGATTCAATACCTGTTCTCCCTTCTACTTAGATTGGGAGCCCTGTGTGGGACAGGGGTTCTATCTGACAATCATTCTGAACCTTCCCCAGCGCTTGGAACAGTGCTTGACACATAATAAGTGCATAACTAATACTATAATTGCCATTATTACAATTATTATTATTCCCCCTCTTCTTCAAAGCAGGAGAGGATATCACTGCACAAAAGGGGGCTTTGTAGTTACCGAGAAAAACAGTGTGAGATGACAGTTGTCTAACAACCTTTTCACTCTCTACATAATAATAATAATGGTGATGGTATTTGTTAAGTGCTTACTATGTGCCAAGCTCTGTTCTAAGTGCTGAATAATAATATCTTTGCATATCAGAAGGTGATGTTTTCTTGGGACCACTGTTTCCCAGGAACTCTACTCTCACCAATTCTTGACCTAGCTTCTCTGAAAAGCCTGAAAACCACAGAATCATGATGATGGTATTTGTTAAGCACTTACTACGAGCCACGCACTGTTCTAAGCGCTGGGGTAGATACAAGGTAATCAGGTTATCCCCCATGGGGCTCACAGTCTTTATCCCCATTTTACAGATGAGCTCACTTAACTGAGGGCCAGAGAAGTTAAGTGACTTGCCCAAAGTCACACAGCTGACAAGTGACAGAGCCAGGATTAGAACCCAGATTGGAGAAGCAGCGTGGCTCAGTGGAAAGAGCCCGGGCTTTGGAGTCAGATGTCGTGGGTTCAAATCCTGGCACCGCCAACTGTCAGCTGTGTGACTTTGGGCAAGTCACTTCACTTCTCTGGGCCTCAGTTACCTCATCTGTAAAATGGGGATGAAGACTGTGAGCCCCCCCGTGGGACAACCTGATCACCTTGTAACCTCCCCAGTGCTTAGAACAGTGCTTTGCACATAGTAAGCACTTAATAAATGCTATTATAAAAAAAAAAAAACCACGGCCTCTGACTCCCAAGCCCGGGCTCTTGTCACTAAGCCACACTGCTTCTCAATGAGAATGAGTAGAAAAACTGCACTGGACACTCAGATAAAATATTTTACATTTTAAAGGAGTTTCTGATGTGTATTTGTGCATTGAATATTTTAATGTGCATCCTCCACTAGCCTAAACTAAAGAGCTACTCAAGTAGTCAGGCCCAGGGGGCCTTCTTATTCCCTGTCAAAGCAGCCCCACCTTTTGGCTCCCTCCCTTAATATCTGAGGAGCCCAATTTAAGAACGCTTTGCTCACCCCTTTAGGAAAGAGGCTGACAGTCACCCTGCTAGGATCAATCAACGGATGATATTAATAGACCGCTTACTATATGCACAGTACTGTATTACACACCTTGAAGAGTATAATAGAACAGAGTAAACAGACACATTCCCTGCCCACAATGCAGCATGGCTCAGTGGAAAGAGCATGGGCTTTGGAGTCAGAGGTTCAAATACCGGCTACGTCAATTGTCGGCTGTGTGATTTTGTCACTTAACTTCTCCGTGCCTCAGTTACCTCATCTGTAAAATGGAGATTAAGACTGCGAGCCCCCTGTGGGACAACCTGACCACCTTGTAACCTCCCCAGCGCCTAGAACAGTGCTTTGCACATAGTAAGTGCTTAATAAATGCCATTATTATTATGAGTTTACAGTTTAAAGGAGGCTCTCCATGTTTGCTCACTGTTGATGTGACAAGCTAATCTGCTCACAAGAGTGAATTCTCACCATCAGCAGCATTGTGTTAAAAAATGAATGACTCCTAAAACATAAATATATATTCAGAAGGTACAAAAATTATTGTAAACCCAACTAATGGCCTATGGTTATCACAGGAAGCAGTTGCAGGAAATTACTCTGTCCGTAAACTTCAGCTCCCCACATCTAAATGCACTTTTGTCACAATCAAGGAAATGTGGACTGAAAGTTCATGTATATGCTTGCCATCATCAATCGTATTTATTGAGCGCTTACTGTGTGCAGAGCACTGTACTAAGCGCTTCGGGAGTACAAGTTGGCAACATAACCATAACATGGCCATAACCATAAACATAACATGGCTTGTCGACATCAAAGTTATCTCAGGGACTGAAAGCTCCTAAAAGACAAGCATTCTGTCTATTTGACTTGCTTCATATATGAAGATGAGAACAACTATGAGGGTAAAGAGCAGCCCTTCCCTCCCTCGACATAACTTTATCCAGCCCAAGAAAAACGGTTTTACCCCTTTCCATTCAGTTCATTCAATCGTATTTATTGAGCACTTACTGTGTGCAGAGCACTGTAATAAGCGCTTGGAAAGTACAATTCAGCAACAAATAGAGACAATCTCCACCCAACAATAGGCTCACAGTCTAGAAGGGGGGAGACAGACAGTAAACAGGCATCAATAGCGTCAATATAAAGAGAATTATAGATATATACATATCATTAATAAAATAAATAGAATAATAAATATGTACATATACACACAAGTGCTGTGGGGTGGGGAGGGGGGTAGATCAGAGGGAGGGAGTTGGGGCGATGGGGAGAAGAACAGGAGCATCATCACCATCATCAATCGTATTTATTGAGCGCTTACTGTGTGCAGAGCACTGTACTAAGCGCTTGGGAAGTACAAGTTGGCAACATATAGAGACAGTCCCTACCCAGCAGTGGGCTCACAGTCTAAAAGCAGAGGAAAAGGGGGGCCTAGTCTGAGCCTAATCAATCAATCAGCAACCAATCAATGGCATTTATTGAGTGCTTACTGTGTGCAGAGCACTGTACTAAGTGCTTGGAGAGTACACAGGAGGAAAGTAAAAAGATATATGGGTTAGAGAAGCAGCGTGGCTTAGTGGAAAGAGCATAGGCTTGGGAGTCAGAGGATGTGGGTTCTAATCCCAGCTCTGCCACTTCTCAGCTGTGTGACCTTGGGCAAGTTACTTCACTTGTCTGGGCCTCAGTTACCTCATCTGTAAAATGTGGATGAAGACTGTGAGTCCCAAATGGGACAGCCTGATCACCCTGTATCTACCCCAACGCTTAGAACAGTTCTTGGCACATAGTAACCACTTAAATACCATAATTATTACTATTATTATTATTATTCTCCCTTGCTATTCAATCATCAGTCAGTCGTATTTATTGAGCACTTACTCCTTAGAAATCACTATATTAAGTGTTTGGGAGAGTACACTATAACAATATAACAGGCACATTCCCTGCGCACAATGACCTTACAGTCTAGATGGGAAGACAAACATTAATATGAATAAATAAATTACAGGTACGTACATAAATGCTGTGGGGCTGGGAACGGGGGTGAGCAAGTCAAATTATTTGAGAGCAAAGAGCCTTACTATCCTTCCAGAGAGCCAGACACTGCTCTGCATCAAACAAAATCACTCAATAAATATTACTTATTGAGTGAATGAGGACTAAAGGTACCTCAACATTTGCCTCGGGCAATCACTAAACCTTGCTGCCTTTGAGGTCCTCAGATAATAATAATAATAATATAATAATAATTATTATTATTATGGTATTTGTTAAGTGCTAACTATGTGCCAGGCACTGTACTAAGCACTGGGGTGGATATAAGCAAATCGGGTTGGACACAATCCCGGTTCCATGTGGGGCTCACAGTCTCAATCCCCATTTTCAGATGAGGCAACTGAGGCCCAGAGAAGTAAAGTGACTTGCCCAAGGTCACGCAGCAGAGTGGTGGAGCCGGGACTAGAACCCATGCCCTTCTGACACCCAGGCCTGTGCTCTATTACACTGCTGCTTCATAGATGATCATCCTATATACAGGTTAATTGAACTCTGGTCTTCAACACCAGAATTTCATTTGTGGAGATATTTTGCCCACTATAATGCTTGAAAATTAGAGCAATCAGAGTTTAATTGGTCCTGCCAACCCCAGAATGTTGGATGGAAATGGCACCGATGAGTGGCTCTGTCAATGTGAAAGAGCAATAGCAGAATTACAATTCCCCTTAAAAACTTAAAATAATACTTTATTTTCGGGCTTATAGTAAAATCTGGTAATGAACATACACTTATACCATTAAAACAGAATGGTACTGAAACTCCCCAAGTTCAGGGACAGAGGAGATCATGAGAGTACTTCAATAATGATCTTTAGTTGATTATTGCTATAAAGTAAAATGGCTGTACTCCATCTCCACTAGATGCAACACATGGGATTTAGATAAGCTGTTATCAAAAAACAAAAACAAAACAACACTCTTGACAAGGCAAACCCTAGAGCTGTACAAACTGAGCTGATTCACCTTTGGATGGGATGGCAATGGTGTGGTCCTGTCGGAAGGTGGGGGATTCCCTAGATGACCTCTCAAAGTCAGACTCAGCTGGATCTCAAAAAACCTCACAACTCTAAGGGGAAAAAAATCCCTGAAATTCTGCCAACACCTCCCACACTTCAAAAATATGCCTCTTTCTAGCCCACCCTGTCAGAAGAGTAGCAGCCCGTTAAGTCAAGCAGTAGATTGCTGATGAAGGATCAAACCATCAAGCCGGAATTTTTTGGCAAAAAACACCCTGTGGTTGCAAGACACATCAAATAGTTGCATCAGACCCTGCTAATGAGCAGTTTCTTCTTCTCATTAATGGGAAATTTATGCTCCAACGTTCAAATACCAGAGCAAATTAATGAATCTTTTTACTCCTTAGTAGGTCTGAAAATGTAAAGTCTGTGCTGTGCTCTTTCTAATAGGGGTTCTATGGTGAGTCTTTTAAAAACAGACAGTTGATGGACTGGTGCGGCTGTGGAGAACATGGAAAGAATGCAATGGATGGTTTAGAACCAGGAGGCTACGGCTTCGCAGAATGTTCCTACACTGTGAGCTCATCCTCTGGTCTGGGAGCTCACTGTGGGCAGGGAATATCACTGTCTGTTGTTGTACTGTACTTTTCCAAGTGCTTAAATACAGTGCTCTGCACATAGTAAACACTTAATAAATACGACAATAAATGATGGTAGCATTTATTATGTGCTTATGTGGTGCGGGTGCATTGTTCTAGGAGGTTTAGAAGTGCAGCATACAAGCAGCGTCCACTCCAACAGGGGAGCCAAATCCAAAAAAAAATATTTACAACTCCAGAGGTGCTGCTTCTACAGTGGTAATACTCACCTGCAGGCTCTAAAGAGGATGTAAATGAAATTAATCAAAAAATTCAATAAAAAATGACATTCAGCTCTCAAGTGAAATCAAATGGGATTCGTTTTGCTTAAGCCCAATTCCAGTTTCAATAAGGTGGCTGAGTCACAGTTGTCATTCACTGCATCAAAACTTTGGCTGACAGATGCTGGGATGGACAGACAGACACACACACACACACACGCTGCCCCAACAAGACATGGAATCAGAGATATGAAGTGGACGTGGATGTCACCACAGATGCTGAAATGGCAATAACCTTTTTCTTCAACCTCCACCCTTGTTTCTGTTCCTCTACCAGACTTCACGCACATACTTATCTTCTCTACATTAGTTTTGGAAGGTTTCTGCCTTAAGGACACGGCAATATCAACAAGCCCCATTGCTTTTTAATGTTTACTAAAAGTCGGCTGTCAACCAATCGTTTCTGTTGAGCACTTACCGTGTGCGGATCACTGTGTTTAGCACTTGGGAAAGTACAACAACGGGCTTAAAGTCTACACCTACAGTTCAGTCCCCATGGGGGCTCGGCTCACGGTCGAAAGTACCAGACAAGTGTTGTTGGACTTCCAGAAGTCTTCATCCTGCCCTTGTTACTAAGCCCCATTATCTCCGATGCCAGAGAGGCTGGTGATGGTGGCAATGAGAATGTAGGCCCACATATGGGCAAACTCAGTCCTGAGCACTTGATGCCAAGGGGTTACAGGCACAGGAACAGATAGCATTAAGTTACAATCTAAGCTGCGGGTGGACGTGGAGTGTGTTCAGACTTAAAGACGACACAATGGACCATGAACGGCTTAAGAGCATGGGCTTTGGAGTCACAGGTCATGGGTTCAAACCCCGGCTCCGCCAATTGTCAGCTGTGTGACTTTGGGCAAGTCACTTCACTTCTCTGGGCCTCAGTTACCTCATCTGTAAAATGGGGATTGACTGTGAGCCCCCCGAGGGACAAACCTGATCATCTTGTAATCTCTCCAGTGCTTAGAACAGTGCTTTGCACATAGTAAGCGCTTAATGAATGCCATTATTATTATAAAAAGGCCAATGAGGCTCACGGCCACAATGTGGATCCCAAAAGGCCACTCCTTGTGGTGTTGCCTTGTTAGCTGCAAACAGCGCTTGATTGGTTTTCTCTTTGGCCCCCTTATTTCTTATTCTTTATGAAGCTTTCACTTAAAAAGAGCTGCTCCTTTCTCGACAGCAGAATGCCAAGCTGTTCAAGGCTTGCTAAGAGTCCCAGTTCTCAGCCAGGATACAGCCTTGTCCTGACTCTTTCCTTCTTGTTTTTGGCTTCCCAGCTAACAAATACTATGTAGCTCTACTAAATTGATAAATACTATTTTCAATGGTATCTGTTAATCACTTACTTGGTGCCAAGCCGTTGAGGTAGATACAAGTTATTCAGATTGGACACAGTCCATGTCCCACTTGGGGTGCACAGTCTTAATCCCCATTTTACAGATGAGATAACTAAGGCCCGGAGAGGTGAAGTGACTTGCCCAAGGTCACACAGCGGATGAGTGGCAGAGACTGGATTAGAACCCAGGTCCTTCCGACTCTCAGGCCTGTGCTCTATCCACTAGGCCACGCTGCTTCTTGCCAAAGGCAGTACCCACTTCAGTCTCGAATTCAATAAATACAGAACGTATGAATGGCAAGACCTCTAGGCTTCACCGGAAAGAGGAACATAAATCCAAAGCCACTTTCTGAGTTATCATTATCAATCCAAGGTATTTATTGAGTGCTTACTGAGGGCTTTAAGCACAATTCAGTGAGGCAGCAGCTGTACTGAGAAATAATAATAATAATAATAATGGCATTTACTAAGCGCTTACTATGTGCAAGGCACTGTTCTAAGCGCTGGGCACTGTTCTAAGCCCTGGGAAGGTGTCAGTCAGGCAGTCAATAGCATTTATGAAGCATTTACCGTGTGCAGAACACTGTACTAAGCACTTAGGAAAGGACAATGAGCCTGGCCACAGTGAGCTTAGAGTCTAAAGTGCTGTGCATATATATGAACACTGCCTTCAAGGAACTCATACTCAAAAATGATGTGGGAGGAGGAGGAAAGAAAGAAGGAAACAGAGACACCATCCACAGAAGAAATCTAATTCTCAAAAACTAGTTACTAAATCCCCCTCCAGACTAACGTTTCTCCCTCCACACTGTGATCACCTTCTTCAGGTGGTGAGCTCCTTGTGGGCAGGAAACATGCCTACCCACTCGTCTGCCTCCCCCGGACTCTAGACCGTAAGTTTGTGGGCAGGGAATGTGTCTGTTCATTGTTGTACTGTACTCTCCCAAGTGATTAGTATAGTGCTCTGCACACAGTAAGTGCTCAATAAATACACTTGAATGAATTAGTGAATGAGTAGTGTACTCTCCCAAGTGCTCGTACAGTGCCCTGCACACAATATGTGCTCAATAAATGTCTTGTCTTTAATGCTGTCGTCTCCGACCCATAGCGACCCCATTCAGTCATTCATTCATTCATTCAATCGTATTTATTGAGTGCTTACTGTGTGCAGAGCACTGTACTAAGCGCTTGGGAAGTACAAGTTGGCAACATATAGAGACGGTCCCTACCCAACAGCAGGCTGACAGTCTAGAAGAAGGAGACAGACAACAAAACAAAACATATTAACCAAATAAAATAGAATAAATATGTACAAATAAAATAGAGTAATAAATACAAACGTATATACATATATACAGGTGCTGTGGGGAGGGAAAGGAGTTAAGGTGGGGGGGTGGGGAGGGGGAGGAGGGACCCCATGGAAACATCTCTCCCAGAATGCCCCTCCTCCATCTGCAATCGTTCTGGTAGTATATCCATAGAGTTTTCTTGGTAAAAATAAGGAATTGGTTTCCCATTGCTTTCTTCCACGCAGTCAACTTGAGTCTCCGCCCTCGACTCTCTCCCATGCAGCTGCTGCCCAGCACAGGGGAGTTTTGCCTTACAGCAGATTGCCTGCCACTCGCTAGCCACTGCCCAAGCTAGGGATGGAATGGGCAGGCCTCTGCTTGACTCTCCCTCCCATAGTCGAGACTGGTGGAGTACCGGAAGCTCTCCAGATGCGATCCTGACAGAGATGCTCAATAAATACCACTGATTCATTGATTGATCGATCCATGGTTTGTAGTTAATGACTATTAAACAACACTGGAATTGGTTTTGTTCTCTGTCTCCCCCTTTTAGACTGTGAGCCCACTGTTGGGTAGGGACTGTCTCTGTATGTTGCCAACTTGGACTTCCCAAGCGCTTAGTACAGTGCTCTGCACACAGTAAGCGCTCAATAAATACAATTGATGATGATGATGATGATGACTGGAAATCATTCAGTCTCTCCATGGACAATTAGCTCGCCGGGACCTAAAACAGAACTGGAGGTCACCTGGTCTGTTCTAGCTAAACTCTGGGCTTTATTTCCAGAAAATGTGGCATTAAGGCCCTTTCTCAAGTATGAATACTCCTAGTAGCTGGCATCTCCTGTCATCTTTGTATGTTGGATGAGTACTAAGCAAGAGTTAGACAGCAACCTGATGCAAGACTGGCAAAGATTCTCAATCCTAAAGCATGGAAGCATCTCTTACCTCAATAACACAATAGAATAAAGCAGTTCCAGTGGCACAGTGAAATACTGTGCTAATCGTTCGTCCGCTATTGAAGAGCCTTGGGCTGGATCTCTGGAATCGACAATGCCCCATTCTGATCCTAGCAGTCAATCATATTTCTTGAGCACTTACTGTGTGCTGAGCACTGTATTCATTGTCATATTTATAACAATAATAATGTTGGTATTTGTTAAATCAATCAATCAATCAATCGTATTTATTGAGCGCTTACTGTGTGCAGAGCACTGTACTAAGCACTTGGAAAGTACAAGGTGGCAACATATAGAGACAGTCCCTACCCAACAGTGGGCTCACAGTCTAAACACTTACTATGTGCCAAGCACTGTTCTAAGCACTGGGGTAGATACAAGGTAATCAACTTGCCCCATGTGGGGCTCACAGTCTTATCCCCATTTTACAGATGAGGTAACTGAGGCACAGAGAATTTAAGTGTCTTGCCCAAGGGCACAGAGCTGACAAGCCGTATGGAGTGCTTACTGAGTGCATAGCACTGCACTAAGCGCTTGGGTGAGAAGCGACATGGTGTAGTGGCTAGAGCATGGGCTCGGGAGTCAGAAGGTCATGGGTTCTAATCCTGGCTCCGCCACTCGTCTGCTGTGTGACCTGGGGCAAGTCACTTAACTTCTCTGTGCCTCAGTTGCCTCATCTGTAAAATGGGGATTGAGACTGTGAGCCCCACCTGGCATAGGGGACTATGTCCAACCTGATTTGCTTGTATCCACCCCAGCACTTAGTACAGTGCTTGGAACACAGTAAGCACTTAATAAATACCACAATTATTACAATACAACAATATACAGACACAATCCCTAAGCACTTGAGAGAGTACAATGCAATGGAGCTGGGAGAGATGGTCCCCTTGCACTGCCCACAACAAAGCAGCATGACCTGGATACAGAACGGGCGTGGAAGTCAGAAAGACCTGTGTTCTAATCCCGACTCTGCCACCTGTCTGCTGTGTGACCCTGGGCAAGTCACTTCACTTCTCTGGGCCTCAGTAACCTCATCTGTAAAATGGGGATTGAGACCGTGAGCCCCAAGAGGGACAGGGACTGCATTCAACCGAATTATCTTTTTTCTATCCCAGCGCTGAGTACAGTGCAGCGTGGCTCAGTGGAAACAGCACGGGCTTGGGGGTCAGAGGTCATGGGTTCGAATCCTGGCTCCCCCACATGTCTGCTGTGTGACCTTGGGCAAGTCACTTAACTTCTCTGGGCCTCAGTTACCTCTTCTGTAAAATGGGGATTAAGACTGTGCGCCCCACGTGGGACAACCTGATCACCTTGTATCCCCCCAGCACTTAGAACAGTGCTTTGCATATAGTAAGTGCTTAGTAAATGCCATTATTATCATTATTATTTTTATAGTAAGCACTTAAATACCACAGTTATTATTAAGTTAAAAAGGAAAAGTTGGGAGAAGTTTTTCCAGCGAATTCTTCAACCTTTATAATAGGCACAAGTATCCGGTTAACTGAAAGACTTCCACCCACCTCCTGGGATGGCTGGTGCCCAAAGAGATATTTTTCTGGGTGTCACATGGTTTAGTAAGTCCGAACAATAATGTTCCAAAACCATCTTTCTGCTTCTCTGGGAAATTCTTCCAACTCAACGGATTTCAGGCCACATCCTAAATCCTGCCAACCGTCATTTAAAAATAGCTTAAACCTTAATGAATGCACCCTCGAAGCCCACACCCAAGATGACACGTAAAAGATTGTAGACTGCAAACCCCCTGTGGGCAGTGATCATGTCTAGCAACTCTACCATCTGTACTTTTCCAAGCACTTAGTACAGTACCCTGCACCCAGTAAGCCCTCTGTAAATACCACAGACTGACTGAATGCTAAAACTGCTTTGCCCAGTTAGCCAGATGAGACATCTAACGAAAACCAGAATAAAGTACCAATCAGCTCCTGGGATTCATTCATTCATTCAATCGCATTTGCTGAGCGCTTACTGTGTGCGAGCGCTGTACTAAGCGCTTGAGAAGTACAAGTCGGCAAAATATAAAGATGGTCCCTACCCAGCAACGGGCTCACAGTCTAGAAGGGGGAGACAGGCGACAAAACAAAACATGTAGACAGGTGTCAAAACCAACAGAATGTCACACACACACAACCAAAAATCTATATTGGTAACACAAAGTTAAACTCTGTTGCAGAATGCTGTTGCTTAGGCAACACACTGACCAACAGTTCAATGAGGGACAAGGAAGTAGAAAATTAAATCAGGAAGGCCAGCACATCCTTTGAAAGACTGACAGAGTGCGGCAGGAGACTGGAATTAAGATCCTGACAACAATAAAGGTCTAGAGAGCTATAGTGTTGTCCAAACTGCTCTAAGGTGGAGAGATTCAGAAGTCCCAAAGGCATTATATAATAATAATAATTAATTATCACTATGGTATTTGTTAAGCACTTACTATGTGCCAAGCACTGTTCTAAGTGCTGGGGTGGATACAAGATAATCAGTCAATCCCCATTTTACAGATGAGGTAACTGAGGTTCAGTGTTGAAATGACTTGCTTAAGGTCACACAGCAGACAAGTGGCGGAACTGGGATTAGAACCCACATCCTCTGATTCCCAAGCCTGTCCTCTTCCCACTAGGCTATGCTGCTTCTCATAATAAATTATGGTATTTGTTAAGCGCTTACTATGCGCCAAGCACTGTTCTAAGTGCTGGGGTGGATACAAGACAATCAGTCTTAATCCCCATTTTACAGATGAGGTACCTGAGGTTCAGGGTTGAAATGACTTGCTTAAGGTCACACAGCAGACAAGTGGCGGAACTGGGATTAGAACCCACATCCTCTAACTCCCAAGCCTGTCCTCTTCCCACTAGGCTATGCTGCTTCTCATAATAAATTATGGTATTTAGAGAAGCAGCGTGGCTCAGTGGAAAGAGCCCGGGCTTTGGAGTCAGAGGTCATGGGTTCGAATCCCGCTCCGCCACATGTCTGCTGTGTGACCTTGGGCAAGTCACTTAACTTCTCTGAGCCTCAGTTATCTCATCTGTAAAATGGGGATGAAGACTGTGAGCCCCACGTGGGACAACTTGATCACCTTGAATCCCCCCCAGCGCTTAGAACAGTGCTCTGCACATAGTAAGCGCTTAACAAATGCCATCATTATTATTATTATTATTATTTGTTAAGCGCTTACTATGCATCAAGCACTGTACTAAGCGCTGGGGTGGATACAAGCAAATCAGGTAGGACACAGTACCTGTCCCGCACGGGGCTCACAGTTTCAATCCCCATTTTACAGATGAAGCAACTGAGGCACAGAAAAATGAAGTGACCTGCCTAAGGCCACACAGCGGACAAGTGGCGGAGCTAGGATTAGAACCCATGACCTTCTGGCTCCTAGGCCCATGCTTTATCCATTACGCCGTGCTGTTTGAACAGTTCCGGAAAGGTCCCTTGCAGATTATATTCAACATCAACTGGCAGGATAAGATCACAAACAATTACACAAACAAAGCCAGTCCCCTAGGACTGAAGGAGTTATGCTCACCTAAACATATTTGTGTTGGGTGGAACCTAGGAGATGAACGGACTACAGGAGGATGCCCAAACAACGGGGGTATTGACAAACTGAAGTTGTGAAACCAAAAATAAGGAATTCGGGGAAAATGCTTTTAAAGGAACGGTAAAAAGTCCCAGAAGATCCTGCATCTCACCTGAGAGCTAGGGTTTGACTGCCTCAGAGAGACGAGTATGGCAAACTGTAGTCAAGTAAGGAGCAGTTCTGGAATAGAAGTTTCATAAGGATTGTGAGGCAAAGAGGGAAAAGAAAAAACACACCAGGCACTAAAACAACAACCAAGACAGTACCACAAAGACAGCTTTTGACTGTATATGGTGTGGCTGCACCTATGAGCCCTGCATTGGACTTTTCAATGACTCACACTCACACTTGATAGAGTTATCTATCAATTAATCAACAGTATTTATTGAGCATGTATTATATGATAAGCATTGTACTAAAGCTCTTGGGAGAGTACAATACATCGGAATTAGTGGACCATTCCCTGCCCGTAAGGACCTATAATTAAATTCTTCTGTCAGTAGTACTTTTCTCAAACATCAGGGACAAATTATATATACATATAACTTATACGTGTGTGTGTGTGTGTGTGTGTGTGTGTGTACACATTCATACCCATACACACACACACACCCCAAAACCATTTCTCAAAACTGAGTCGACCTATATCTGATTCAAAAGCCTTCTTGTCTAGAGACAGTGGTCTCTAAGTCAATTATTCTCCGTTCAGCCAAAAAACATTCAAGACTTATTTTGACCACTACAGTGGTCCCAAACTCACGTCACCCGCCAAATGAGTGATAAAACTCCTGTGACTTGTGTCAATGATTTCTTGCGTTCCAGCAATTTTCTGTTTTACACACAAACCTGACTTTCTGGTAACATCTGTTTTGTTTTTTGAGACACAGAGAGACCACAGTGACAGGATTTTGAAAAAAGAAGGGCAAGAGATTAACCTCGAACAAGACTAAGAAATTCCTTGGAAGCCATTCTGTGACTCACCTTTCCTGAGGCAGGTAAACTGTGTGGGAT